>NC_141761.1:14506218-14826278 GCF_982258835.1 Parasteatoda tepidariorum | reverse complement strand
TGATTAGATTTTTTTATGAAATCAGAAATTTTTAATTTTGAAAATCAACTAGACTGCTTAACTTAACTTGAAGTAATTATTATCTGAATTATTGCATTTATTTGTCAAAGTGGTCAAATTTATTTCCTTTTTTAAAAACTAAAAATAGTTATAGCATATTAATCTTCTATAATCTGTTCCTCAATTTAGGTAAATCAATTTTCAAAATACAATACAAACTTTTTTTTGTAACAAAAAGTTATCTTTAAGACTTCTGAAAAAGGTAAGATTTTTGTAGCACATAAAAATTAAAAAGAAAAAATTGTTTTTTTCTCTTATACTCGCAAAACTAACAAAATTGGAAAATGATATTTCATTGAAATAAAAGTGGGTACACTTTAACCAGATACTTCCTTCCTCCACTACATATGTTTACCTTTGTAATGCTAAATTTGTTAATACTTATTTACAGACGAAAAATAATTGCATGCAGAGTTGTTGGTAAAGCTATTTTTAATGCAAACTGATGGCACAGCAGGGAATTTTTATCTATCTATTTGTAAATGGATTTATGTTAACTGTTCAACTTAATTCCTGACATTGTCCTGTTGCCTCTTTTTTTTTTCTTAATTCCAATGTGACCACTCTGAATGAATACATTTTCATTGCTTGAATGACTAATGAAAACTACAAAACAGTGCTTTGTAGAATTAGTGTCAAACTTTTTGCATTTGAGTAAATTAGGCTCCGCCCAGGCCCATGTTGCTTCGGAACCCCATGATTGCTTCATAATTTGTTTCTTCAAGCAGACTCTTTCATCAAGAATAAAAATATTTATGTATTAATTCATAATTGGTTCCTCAGATTTATTTTTTGATTCTATGTTGGGTAATAAAAAAAAGCCCTATTTAAACTACAGCATTAGTACTCTGATAAAGTTTCTGGTACATACTACAAATGTTTGCGCCCTTGGTCACCCGGCTCCATTATCATTAACTTGTTTGTATTTAATTCCGTCACACAATCTGGGATGTGCTCATGCTGCCTTTTTTTTAAAATTTATTTATTTTTATTTTTTTATTCACGAACAAAATGATTCCTCGTGCACCACTGAAAAAGTACAACACGAGGCTTACAGACGCAAGTATGGTAGCAAACAATGTAGGATATTTAAACAGAAATACATAAAGGCTAAAAGAATACTAAAAGGGCATGTAAAATTTAGAAAAGAAAAATAATAATAAAAATAAAAACATTTACAAAAAGGAAAAGAAAAATTGAAATAGTACACAAAACGAAGTGATTTATAAATTTGCATGAATCAATGAATTTGCAGAAAAGTTTAAAGATGGTTCCCACAAAAGTGCGAAGAGGGGGGAGGAAATTTAATATTGAGCGACTTTAAGGCAATTATTAAGTTTTTTTCTATTTTTCTCAAAATGTGAACATTTTACAATGAAATACTTGATGTTTTGTGTTCCTCCAATATTGCAATCACACAAATCACTGGAACTTAAGACGAATCTTCTCAAATATGCCTTGAAGTTGCCGTGTCCAGTGAGAAATTGCGTCACACGAAAGTTGCAATTCCTGCTGCCTTGAGGTTAGTTGTGCACATACTTATGAAGGATCAAGTTTATGTACTCCTGATGCCTACAACACAAGAGGAACGCATTACTGTCGCTGTGACGGCCTTCGATAAAAACAAGCTTTAGAATCTATGGAGTGTGATTTATGGTAAAGGCAATTTAAAACGAAAGTATTTATTTAGAAATAAATATAAAAAAGACATTCTGATTTTCAGACAGTTAGGACAACTGATATTTATGCGCATTAGATTCAAATTATTTAAAAAATTGTCAAATACAAATAAAAATTTTAACACAAGACACTAAATGTTGCTTTTGGATTATGTAACTAAAAATGTAAATTTTTTTTTAAAAATAAAAAGCATTACTAGAGAATAAAAAATTATAATGTTTAATAAATTCTTATTTAGATAATTAAATTCAATAATATTTAGGTCCCATGGAATAGAATCGATTTTATTGTTTAATTTCATTCGAAGCCCTTGATTTGAAGTTTCCAAGGATTTCTTCTAAATTTGACTGAAGGAACAATCGGTATTTTACGATATCACTGAATATTTACATTTTTGGCCGGGTATGTACGGGTAAAAAATGCATGTCATTCTTACGTTGGGCGATTTAATTTTCGAGCCGTGCTCATAACAGTATTTTGCAAACACAATTTTAGTTTTACGGTTTCATATGTAAGGTGTGTACTACATTAATAAATATAAATTTTAAAAGACTAAAAATAAGCTACCCTAGGGAAAAAAATGTTGAATAAACATAACCCTTATCACTATAAAAAAGAAAAAAAAAATGTTTGAAATTGAAATTATAGGAACACTAAAACATTTTTCACTCCATTCTTTAATTTAATTCTAACATTTGGATTGATAAGGAATAGTTTAGATTGAATTATGAATGTCCATACCCTTTTAATTCTCCCTTAAGTATAAATGATAGTATGGCAATGAATTTCTCTCATAAAAGCATTAACTTTAAAAGAGTTTAATATGAAAAAATTATTTTTTTTGGCGATATTTATTATATTCAGAGCTGATTATGCTCCGGAAAAAATCCGGTTTTTTCTCTAACAGTGATTCGGAAACTTCCGGAAATCGAAGGTTCAAACGTTTCAAAAAGTCATTGATCACAGAAGTTTCCGGAAATCAAATTTTCAAAGGTGGAACTTTAAAAACAGTTTGTTTTATTTGTTTGTAAGGGAAAGCCAGATACTTTATAAGCTTATATTCATGACTAATAAAAATTTTTTTTATCAGTAAATAGTTATTATAATCATAAACTCAAGAAAGAAAGACATATTTGTAAATTTTAATTACTTCTCCAGGTCATCATAGGTATGTGTAAATGGTATAGGTATGTGTCAAATTTTAAATATATTTTAAGTAAACTAAGAAATATTGAGAAAAAGGAAAAAAACCTTGTTTAAATTTCTTTCTAATTTTTCAATTTAAACTTCTTTTTTTTTAACTCAAGAAATTTTCCGGAATTTTGATTTGGGCTCACAATCACCCCTGTTAAAAAGGGAAGGATTTTATTTCTTTCTTATCATCTGCAGAGTTATTCGTTCTGTAATTATTATTTATTCTCTGTTTAGTTTTAACTTCTGAATTCAAAACATCTATTAACTAATATTTTATCCAGATAAAATTAGTAAGTATACTGTTAAAAATGGCTGATTAAAAAGAGTAACTATAAATTTGTAAAATAAGATTATGTTTTATTACTAGACATTAATGTAGTTAATGCAACTTAAATAAATTATTTTTCTGTAATCTTAAAATAAAAATATTTCACCTTCAGAGACATGCAATTCCTTTAAAAAACAAAAGGAGCAAATTTCTAAAGGGACTTTTTTTTCTTCTAAGGAGTGTTAAAATTCAAATTTTAAATTAAACAAATGATCTTGTTTTGAAAAACCTAACTTTACATTCCAGAAAAAGGGTGCATTACCTAAGTATGAGTAATCCCATCCCTTTTTATCTTTTTAAAAAAACATTTCATCTGCTCTTTAGAACAGCTGCTTTCACCAACAGCCACGAGTTTACATGGAACAAAGATACCCAAAAAGCTTCTTGAAGCAGACGATTATTAAGTCAATAATTTAAAATATCTTTCGCTTTTTATAAGTGACCTTTTATCTTTGATGAATCCAAACTAAGTACTGATGGCAAATTAAGTAAAAACAAAAAAAAAATGAATATATAAATAATAATAATTGAGAGAAGATTTGAATAGAAATTATGTAATGGGATAGCGGATGTAATAATCTTAAAGTTTTGTTGAGTTATTAAAATATACGAGGAGCACCCAGAAAATAAGTTTCCCTAATTTATAAAAAAAAAAAAAAGAACTCACAGTGTCAGGAACATATTTATTGGCAACAAATACAGCAATGTTTCAGCTGTTTTTCAACATAGCCACCACCAGAATTGAGACACTTATCGTATCGAGGGATCAACTTTTGTATCCCTCTGTCGTAGGACGCTGCCGCCTGTGAATGGAGCCAGCGTGTGACAGACGTCTTCAGTTCTTGGTCGTTGTCAAAACGCTCACTGGAGGACAGGAATTTCTTGATGTGCAAGAAAACGTTAAAATTGCTGGGAGCAAAATCAGGGCAGTAGGGTGGATGATCAAGCAACTCCCAGCCAAATTCCGTCAAAACAGCTGCTGTGCGTCGTGCCGTATGTGGACAAGCATTGTCATGGAGGAGCGCAACACCTGCAGTAAGCATTCCACGACTCTTGTTTTGAATGGCACGTCAGTAAATGGCAAATGTATACCGAGCAGTGGCACTTAACCTTAGAAAAACATCAGTGTACGGTATACCGGGCAAATGTATATCGGACAGTGGCACTTAACCTTAAGTGGCTCGGTATACCCTACACTGATGTTTTTTTAAGATTAAGTGCCACTGCCCGGTATACCCTACACTGATGTTTTTTTAAGGTCAAGTGCCATTGCCCGGTATATATTTGCCCGATACTTGGTGTATACCGGGCAGTGGCACTTAACCTTAAAAAAACATCAGTGTAGGGTATACCGGGAAAATGTAAATGTATGGCCCGATACTCCAAACACTGATGTTTCTTCTGATCTATCGTCAGTAAGTATTAAAATATCGAATAAATGCAATTATATCCACGAATAAATTCATATAAAATCGAATGTAATAAATATTTCGGACATTCACCAAAGCGACTATGTGATTGTTGACATTCACCGGTGAAAGTCAGACATAAGGGTATTTAGCAAATATTTGTATTTGCGCAAAATATTGAGGGGGCACATGCCCCTCCCCACGCCTATGCTAATAATTTTGGAACTAATTGTTAAATGTTATTTTTCTTTTATTCCATCGTATTTCTTGTACATCCTAATTTAAAGTTTCTAAGTCTTAAAGTTTTTGAAACAAAATATAACGCTAAGTTGAACACCTAAAACAACAGCGGTGACACTTAATGATTTATCAATCTAGAGAGATAAAAATATTGGAAATGAGGAAAGCATTCTAAAAAAGGAAAGTATTTTCGCTCTGAAATCATTGCCTCATATATTTGTGAAATAAAACTAATCAAATCACTACTATTATCTAATTGCATTCCTAGCAATGTTTAGTAAGTTATATAGAGTGCAAGCTAGGTTTATATCTATAATGAAGAAGAAGTACCATTTTTTTTTAAATTCAAAAAGTCAATTAAATTAATCCTCTCGCTTAACAATTCAACTTGCTGATGAGGGGGGATTAGAAAATTGTAACCTTTTAAGTAGACGAATTCAATAAATAAAAAAATAATTTTTTTCAAATCGGGAGCCAATTATGCCGCCAATTGGCGAGCTCATACGGTTCATATAATTATTTGAATTTGACATAAGCGTTTTAATGACGCAACAATCTATTTCATTATTTCAACTTTTCTTCAGGTTTAAGTCAAGAAAACAATTAAATCGGTTGTCTTTATTAAAGATAAGATTCGTTAACTTTTTATTATTCCCTTTTGTTTAGGTTTTAATGTTTTGTTTAAGTGACTTAGATTTTAAATTCTTTCGAATTCGTCACTTTATAAATCTAGGCACAACTACGCAGTGTTAAAGGTTTAGCATTCTTCGTAAGACGAGGTAAATTAACTGATTTTAAATATTGTTTGATTTGTTTTTAAAGCTAAAAATCAATTTATTCAGATTGGGTTTTTATATCGTTAACATTTACCGCATTTATTTAACTTTAAATTAAATTGAATTTGTTTACAAATTTTGAATTTTCAAATATTGTTTGAACTGATCCTAAATTATAAATAAAGAAAAAGTGCAAAAATTTCTGTAAGAAATGTGCATATACCTGCAATTAATAGTTCGGAAAGTAATTTTTATTTGTCATTTCACAAATGCCATTGTTTGAAAGTTCTGGTAGTGTTTGTATAATTTACTTTTTAGGTAAATTGAAGTTTTTCAAAAATATTTTTTTCGCATTTTTGAGTTAACTTTGAAATATGTAGCTTAGAAAAAAGTAAAAATCGCATTTTCTTCTATTCTTGAAATTCTATTTCTTTTTGGTCATTTTTCTGCAAATACAATATATTTTTTGTCGTATTAAACCACATTTTGTAAACAAAAGTAAATATTCGAAATTTTCAAATAAAATGTGTTAATTCAATTTTTGCATTGATTTTAATCAAAATGAACAAAAAACTTTAAATGTAGTTTTTAAAAATAGTTTCCGTCAGATAATTAATTTATGTTTCCTTTACAGTATTTTTGTTTCTTTCACATTTCTTATTTTAGTATCGATTAAAAAAATTCTTTTTTTTCATATTTGGGAGAAAAAATCTTTAATTATTTTACTGTACTTGGATAAAAACTTCTGACTTTATGACAGACATGTAAAACTCAGTGTGTCAAATTGAAAGTTTTAAATGTTACAATAGGCTGAATTTCCAAAATAAATAAAATGGAATAAAGCCAAAAATAATATTTTTTTTCTTTCTAAATGTTTGGGCTGTTGGTAAAGTAGTATGGAGTAGAGTTTGGGAAAATGAAGCATCTAGGTGATTCGAATCAGTAGAATTAGTTCACCTTGGTGATTTAAATAACTGATTCGAATCAGTGAATAATTCGAATCATTGAATCAGTGCCAAACTCCAGTGTGGTGGTTACTACTACCATCTGCCTTTGGATATAAATTGTTTTAGTCAAGCTGAATGTCCTCAAATCATTAAATATGAATCCTAGTCCGTCGCCAATAACCCATTGGTATAGCTCTTTTGAGGCATTTATTTTCAAGCCAAATGATGTCCAATTTGTGCTTAAAATAAAAGAGCTCCGAATTTACGATGCAATTTTAGGACTGTAAACAAAATAAGTATAAATTTTGGAACGTGTTCAAAATAAGTTTTGTATTAAAATACCTAAAAAGCAAATAAGTAATACCTAAAAAGCAAAATATTTAATTAGTTAAATAGTGAAATTATATGTTTCAGATGAAGTTTGAGCTCTCTAGTCTATCGAAAAGTGGTTAAAATTTCTACTAACGATATTTGGGAATAAAATGGCGACACAATTTGTGTGTAGTCATCATGAAACGATTAGAACTTGCATTGTCATCATGCACAAAATTTTGAGAACTCTAGCTAGTATAAAAGTGATGGAAATTTCGATCGCAAGATTCCAACATTACATGCTGGAAAGCGAGTTAATAAATACGAAGGGAAAAAGTGATCAAGGCAAGAAACAAATAAATAATAAAGTTACGATAAATGTAGAGTTTAGTGCTGCGAGAGCCGGAAAATACTACTTTCATTCAAACAAAAATCAAAATATATCTATGTTCTTGAAATTTTAACTTTAGACCTTCAAAATACTCTTATAAACTATGCCAAATTTGTTTAAATCATCTTCATGCAATCCCTTTGCTGTAAAAAATGGTTAATCAAAATATGTAGGTAACAGGTTCGACTTTCTTAAAAAAAAAAGATCTAATAAAAGTTAAGCTAACGATTAGGTAAGTCGCATATAAATCTTTAATTTTAAATTAATATACTTGAATGTAGTATAATAGATTTACATTGGGTTATAAATTGCTGAGATTTATTGTTTGAAATTGGAAAGTTAATTTCAGACCCCGTGGCGGATTTATCATTTTACGGTCTAACCTAATTAAAATTTTGCCGAGTACCAAAGTTCCAGTTTCTTTAAAATTGTCAAATGCAAGTTTCTAAGACCACGTGGTTTAAATAATAATAATAAAAAAAAAAATCTCGCTCAATTGAATTATGCTCATTCGGAAAAAGAAAACAAAAAACTTTTTTCGTTGTGACGTCACTGCTATTTTAACCAATGACAGCAAAAATCTTATACATACACATGCATTTTCTGACGTATTTACCCTCTCATCGCGTTGATTTTTCATATTAGAAAATCGAAGTTTCGAAATTTAAGATTTTAAAGTTTAACACTCTTTAATAAGGATATTTGGTGAGTTCTATGTTTCTTTAATCATTTGATAGATTTAACGATGTTAAATTTAAAATTAAAAAAAATCAGGTAACAAATCTTACGCGTGTTTCGTTGAAATTGAAGATTTGTAAACTTGAACATTTTATTTTCTAAGTTTAAAAAGAAATAAGATTTTTTATTTATGACGATGAAGTTAAATTTAGGATTTATTCAATTGAATTAGTTTTTGCACTGTTTCGCTCTAAAAAATATTTATAGATATAATGATTTTAAATAAATGTTAAACTCATTTTTATCAAAATCAAAAATGCAACTCAAATATTATACCTTTGTTTTAGTGCTCTGTTTTAAGTTTTAACGTTGAAGATTATTAAATGCAGTTGTTTAAGCACGCAATTAATGAATATAGAAGTTTCTCATTGAAGAAATGAAATTTAATTTGAAATTGTTAGGTTTTAAGAGAATGCGATAATTGTTTTAAAAATTTCAATTTTAGGTTCCAGCAATTATAAGCTGACTCCATTTGGCATATGCAAGTCATATTCGAATTCTGTTTTCTCAAAACGAAGTTTTAGAAATCGGAGACTGAAATAAGTTAAGAACTAATCAGTCAATTTAGTTACTTCTCTCTCCATATTAATGTATTCACATTTTTAGGTTTCAATAATGCAAAGCAATACTGTTTTTTTTTTAATAAGTTATTAAAGGTTTTGATTCTCTGAAATTGTAATTGCATTTGTTACATAATTTTTTTTTTTTTTTTTTTGCTGATCGAAGGCCGTTTTCTAATCCAGCAGTTCCCAATTTTTTCGACTGTGGAACCCTAAATAATCGACCTTCATTTGGTGGAACCCCGAGACTAAATGAATAAATTTATTTGGCATTTTTAAAAACATATAAATTAACGAAAGACTTTTAAATATTTAAAAAATATTTAGTGAATGAAATATTTTTTCTATATCGTTTTATCAGAATTAGTCTTAAAATGGAGTTTTTAACGTCTGATAGTTGAATTCACCGTTCTAGAGTCGCATCTAGTATAAGTTCTTAATTTGATTTTAATGCATGCATAAACTGAAAATGAAAAAGCTGGAATATGGTTTCCATTAAAATGAAAACGGAAAATAAAAAGAAATAATCGTTGAGTTACTAGCTTACCCCGTCTTAGACTTGGGTTCAATTCCTCGTGTTAAAGGCCAGTTGTCTGGTCTTGCTGCCCCATCTCTGATCTTGTCTTAGTTCTTTGGAATATACTTCCCATATGTTTTGTCCCCGGGGGTTTAAAAAATTTAAAAGAAGTCAACACAAGTTTGGGCGGTTTGTAAGTAGTATGGAGTAGAGTTTAGCAAAACGAAACATCTAAGTGATTCGAATCAATGGTATTAGTTCACCTTGGTGATTCAAATTACTGATTCGAATCACTTATTGACTCGAATCAATTTCAAGTTGGTGATTCGAATCACCGAATCAATACAGTGAATCAGTACCCAACTCGAGTATGGTGATTACTACTACCATCTGTCTTTGGATATAAATTGTGGTAGTTAAGCTGAATTGTCCTCAGATCATTCTTAAATATGACCGTCGCCAAAATCAACTAATGTAACTGTTTTGAGGCATTAATTTCCAAGCCAAATGATGCCCAATTTGTGCTTAAAATATAAGAGCTGTGACTTTACGATGCAATTTTAGGACCGTAAATAAAATAAGTACAGTCAAACCCCGCTATAGTGAACCTTCAAGGGACCGAAATTTTGGTTCACTATAACCGGGGATTTACTATATTCGTTACGCAGGCAATTTAACTAATGGTTCCCAAACTCCTTCCTTTTATTACACATTATTCAAATAAATGACTGAAAAATATTATGTAGTATTAAAAAATGTGTTATTTTTCATTACTTTTCGTCTTGTGTGTGAAAAAAAATTAATAATTTTTAGCTGGTGAGCAATCCTCAACAACTGATAAGGAAACACTTCCTGACTCTCAGATAATTTTTCCTGAATTTCTGTTATTCCGCTTTTTAAACCTGACTAATTTGCCATTCGATCAAGCACATAAAAGTAGTCTCATAAAGTCACTTAGGAAATTCATCGACATTTGTCCAGATACTGGAAGATTGCGGCTTCTTCGAATATTGAACCACTTCAGTAATGCTTCTTCAACATCCTTGTGATCTGCTTTTTTCAACTTTTTTCTGACATTTAAATTTTTTTCATGAACATAAATATTAATTACCTATTTTTCCATATGTTACAAACTGCAGATTTGGATAATTTATATTGTCTGCAAATATCAACTTGATTACATCCATTTTTAATATTTCTGATAATGCCCATTTTCATTATTTACTGGTCGCCATAGTTAAATATGAGACTCTTGTTTGCAGACTTTTTTTTAACTGAATTGAGAGCAAAAAGGAGTTGAAATGAGGGCCTTATCAACACATATTAGTGTGTTCAACCCTTTGATCATAATGAATAATTACTCATTCCCTCTGACAGAAAATGCATATTGATCCCACTGACACCTTACAGGTGGATCATCTGCTTGGTTTGTTTAAGGAATGGAAAGTGAGATAAAAGAAGCAAACAAGAAAAAAATGCTTATCGCTACATTCCCCTCTATAGATGATTTTAAACATTGGTATATGTATTTATTTTGAAGTAGAAATTTCAAAATTGTTACAAAAAAAAATGAAGAAAACAATCAGTCGAAGACAGAAAAAAGTTCATTATATCCATCTTCCTCACTTTTTTGGTTCACTATATCCACAAAGAATAACATTATACGTGTATAACAAGGCACGGGACCGAACATTTCGTTCACTATATCTGGGAATTCACTATAAACAGTGTTCACTATAGCGGGGTTTGACTGTATAAATTTTGGAACTTGTGTAAAATGAGTTTTGCATTAAAAAATAACTGCAATACCTAAAAAGCAAATATTAGTGTAGTAATGAAATTGTATGTTCCAGATGAGGTTTAAGCTCTCAAGTCTATCGAAAAGTGGTCTGAATATCAAATAATGATCGATATTCTGGAATAAGATGGTGATACATTTTGACTGTAGTCATGCACAAAGTTTTGAGAACTCTATCTAGTATAAAAGTGAAGGAAATTTCGATTGCAAGATTCCAACATTATATGCAGGTAAGCAAGTTAATAAATACGTAGGAAAAAGTGATCAAGGCAACAAACAAATCGAAAAATAAACAAATAAATTAAAAGTTACGATAAATATTGTGTTTAGTGCTACGAGAACCGGGAAATAATACTTTAATTCAAACAAAAATCAAACTACATACTCTATATAGGTAATAATTTTTTTAAAAATGATACGAGGACTGGACCGATTTTATATCTTTGTTCTTGAAATTTTAATTTTAGACCTTCAAAATACTCTTATAACTAAGTGCCAAATTTGTTGAAATCATTTTTACCCAATCCCTTTGCTGTAAAAAATGTTTAATCAAAATATATATGTAACAGGTTCGACTTTCTTTTAAAAAAGAAAAAGATGTAATAAAAGTTGAGCTAACGATTAGGTACGTCGCATATTTTCTAAAATCTTTAATTTTAAATTTATATACTTGAATGTAGTATAATAGATTGGGTTATAAATTGCAGAGATTTATTGTTTGAAATTGGAAAGTTAATTTCAGTACCAGTGGCGGATTCATCATTTTACAGTCTAACATAGTTAAAATTCTGCGGAGTATCAAATTTCCAGTTTCTTTAAATTTGACAAACGCAAGTTTCTAAGACCACGTGGTTTAAATAATAATAAAGAAAAATCTTGATCACTTGAATTGTTATGCTCATTCGGAAAAAAAAAAAAAAAAAAAAAAAAAAGACCTTTTAATGCCAGTTAACTATTCGTTGTGACGTCAATGCTATTTTAACCAATGACAGCAAAAATCTCTACACATACATGCATTTTCTGACGTATTTTTCTCTCCTCGCATTGTTTCTTCATGTCAGAAAATTGAAGCTTTGAAATTTAAGATTTTAACGCTCCTTAATTAGGAAATTTTGTGAGTCATATATTTCTTTAATTATTTTATAGATTTAACGATGTTAAATTTGAATTGTTGGATTTATTCAATTTAGTTGCCGAGTTATCAATTGCGACTGTTAATTTTGTTTCTTTAAGGCATAAGTTATTTTAAGTGGGTTACTACAATATTTTTGTTGGTGTTGTAAGATATTTATAATTGAAAATTATATATGCCTTGTCCTTAATGAGTTTTGTTACAAAGTTCTAATTACAAACAAATTAAAAAATTGAATGTTTTTCGTTATTTTTATTTGGCATATTTTAGATTCGTATGGATGGGAATTTTGCCGAAGATGCGCCGGAAATTTTGCCGAAGTCTCAACTTATTTTGAAAGCAAGCCTTATATAAGCTGATTCTCAGGGATGCCCTACTCAGATCTTAACGGAATATTATGGATAAGTACTTTTTGTATTAATTATTATTAATTGTATTTAAATGTCACAGGGCTGCTATGGGTCACTAAAATCTGATTAAATTATCTGAACAATGCTTGTCCATATATTTTTCTTTATATCCGGCGTTAAGCAGCCGACCCATTTTTGACCTTACGATTATCAACGATTATTGCGATAAGTTCAACCGCATCGTCTTCTAATTCTGTACCCAACCCAGAAGACAAGGAAACTCCTGGAACAAGCATTGGGACAAACTAGCCTTCGTGGAGAACAACTAATCCGTATTTGTGCGTTATAGATAAGAAAACTTCGTATGGTTAAGTCAACAACCAGGGGATTCTAATCTATAAATATACCGCTGAGGATATTTTACGATGTCACTGTGCCAGCCGGAGCAAAATTCGTATCGTTAACCATCGCTGGGATTCGAACCTGAATCGCCTCAAACAAGAGGCTAACGCTCTGTTCCCGGAGATACCGCAGCTGTGTCAATTCGTTATGTATTTTTTTTTTCTTTTTTTTTTTTGCTGGCTGCTAATTTTTTTTATTTTGTTGGCTTTCACTCTGTAGTATCGAATTTATGAATGTTATTTGAATTTTAATTGAAGAATGTAAAGACAAAGTTTCTGTATCCCTTTGGTTTTTGGTTTTCATGTCTGTTTGATTTTTCTTTTGTGTACAGTTCCTTAAAACATGAGTGATACTGATTGGGCTTGAATTACAATTTTTAAGTTTTTTTCTCACTTATGTTCATTTTTTTAAGGAATCTTCAGATTCGATGTAACTTTTATATAATGCATAACATTGGATTATTTTTTTTGAACAGAATATTCTTAGAGGGAAAATGATAAATCTGTACTTCCATCAATTTTCAACTTGGTTTCATAGTAGAATTAAATAAAAGTTTTGAAGACATTAAATAGGCTTTTAGGTCACGTTATATTATTTGCAACAGCAACATAATTAATTTTTGTATTTAAGAAGTTTTTACTGAAGAATTAGACTAAAATTTGCATTTGCATACAGAAAAAATTTCACCTTGCCTTTTTCACTTAAGATAGCATAAAAAAAAATAGTTTAGATATTAAAATACTTAAATATCTTTTTCGTTAATTAGAATTTGTTTTAAAACAACTTCACATTTTTTCCGCTTTTTTGAAAGCGCAAAGTAGTTTATAGCTAAAATTTGTTTAGATAAACTGGTAATTTTAGAATATAACATCAAATAGAGTGTCGGTGCTGCCATCTAGTGTGGCAAAAACTAGAAGTCCAAATTAACATGACCAACGGTATCTCACCCATTGTAGTGGTCCTGAAATAGTGGATACCACCTCTGGAGAACGCACTAGGTCTGCTCATCGGCAAGACCGATTGTGCAGCTCTTTGGAAATAATAATAATAAAAAAAAAAAAGAATATGACATCAACTTTTCTTTTTAGGTATCTGACTGGGCGAAAATCGGCAATTAGGATTTAAAAAAAAAAAAAAAAAAGATTTTATTTTGTTATTCATATTTTAATTTAGTTCAAGAGCTTTCCCAAACCTTTAAAATTTTAATCTCCGACTTTTGGAAATGGAGTATTTTTTTTTTTTTTTTGTATGTTGTCTGGTGAAACCGAAACTAAGATGTGTTTCGTTTTTCTTTGAGTATTAGACTCTTTATTTATTTGAATAAATTATATATTTAAAAGAAAATTCATTTTCAGAAAGAAAGACTTTATTTCGGATTTTTAATTGTTGTGTTGTCAGAATATTTTTACGTCTTAAATTTTCGGGAGAATGCTGATTTTGAAAAAAATTCTTTACGCTAATACACATTAGAAAAAAGAAGTTTATTAAAGAATTCTTTGAAATTTTAAACGTAAATTTTGTATAATTTTAGCGTTTTTTTTTTTAAACTAAAAGCTGTTTCATTTTTTTTGAAACTTTGTTTTTAGTTCAAAACATAGGTAATCACATTATTATTGATTTGTAAAAAAATATTTTGAAATTTATGCATTACAATTTGTTTTAGAGCTGTTAGCGTGACATGAAAAATTTGTAGTTTTTAAGGTCAAACTTGCCCCTATTTTAAAAATTATTTTACAAAGTTTTAAACTTTAAATTTATAATTTTAAGACCTCTTTGCTTACCAAACATAAAATTAAAATTTTAACTAATCCTTTTTAAAAAATAAATAAATTCGAAACCATCCGAATACCTTAAATTTAAATCTGAATAGTTATAAAAAGTTTTTCTCGCATACTCAATATAAAAAAAGAGTATATTTAATATTTGACTTTTGAGGATACATACAATGTGCTATTTAAAATACCTAGAATAATATTAATACAAAAAATAAATTTTGAGGTAGTTTACAGGGTTGCCCTTTCAAAAGTATAAAGATGAAGTAATTTAAAATAGAATACTAGAAATACATCTTTCTTCGCTAATATTTTTGAAATTCCTTTTTCAAGTTCTCCCTTCGTTATTTTGTTTGTACTATTAAACTTGTTCTTTTCTTCGAAAAAAAAAATATTTGCAATCAATTTATTGCTGTTTTACTATAAAAAGATATAGTTGGGTTAATTAACAGACATAGCCAAAAGAGAAAAAAAAAAGCTAGTGATTGTTTAGTTTTTCCTTTCTTTCCAATTAGTATTTTAGACAACGATCACATTGTTCGTTATTGGTCCTCTACAAGATGCATACGGAATCGTTCAGATATTTACTTTTTAAAATTCTTAACATTTGTTTTATTTGCAATACTGTAATATAAGGAAAATATTTTTCAAGATAAACTCGTTATTATTTTTATTCATGTGTCAAAAATCGATCCACATATTTCGCACTGAGACTGTTCAATTTTATTACTTTTGTTTTATTGTAGTTGTCAATTTGAAAATGCTATTTTACATATTAATAAGAAGTAAAATGACATTATTTTAATTAATGGTATCTCACTAGCAGCCCTGTTAACTTTTGTTCTTTGTAATTGTTTTAATGTAATACATACCATTGTGCAATGGTCGGAAACCGGTTTCGTTATTAATGCATATAGTGTTCTGCCCCAAAAGTAATGAGACTATAATATTTTATGGTCACCCATCGCACGGAAAGTGTACATAAGTTGTACGGTTTCTAAGTACGAAGCGCTTGTTGTGTGGAATTGATGGATGGAACGTTAGGTTGGGATTGATAGATGATGGAACGTTGGATTGGGATTGAGGGAAGAACTGGGTGGATTTGATGCTGGGCAGACTTATAAGAGGACGCTATAATGCTGGAGAAACATTTTATGGTAAATTCTGTTTTACTTACATTATTAATTTTATGCATGGATAGTTAGGATAAATTAGGAGTATAACTTGAAGTTTCAAGTGCCGAAATGTTTTTTTTTCTTTCGAAATATCAAAATAGGAATTATGGCAGAATTTACTCGCCTACTGCGTAATCCTGAATAATTATTCTCACAGAATTTGTTTGCATTTTGATTTTTTTTTTTAAATTTCAGCGTTGATACTTTGACTCATAGTTTATCTGAATTCTTTTTCTATACTATAAATTTTAAATTACCGACGCAAATGAAACAGAATTTTTAACCCTCTTGTGGATAAAATGTGATTTAGTTCGAACTTAGGAATGATCAGGATCTCACAGTTGCTGAAGACTTAAGACTTTTTGTTTGTCTCGCACGATTCAAGACAAAAAAAAAATCAACGTTACGCCAACAAGTTCTGCACCAAGTTTCAGCAACTTCTGTGTGGACATATTCAGGTTGTTTACAGAGATGGTATCCTGTCTCGTTCTTTAGTTTTAAGTAGCATATTACGACCAAATGTGATCTGGATCACACGGAAAATAAGAAACACTCCAGTATACACCAAAAAAAAAAAAAAAAACAGACGAAAATGTGAAGCGGGTATAAATTACTTTGAACTCATAACAGGGCTCATTGCTGATGAAGTAAGGCTTTGAGGAATAACACTCATCGAATCATTCTTGGCATCAAGCATCATTTCTCGCTGTTGGTGAAGAAAGATATGGTAACTCTTCTGCCTGATATGTATTGCCCAATTGTTTTTAAATATCTAGCCAGTCTTATTACTTTTGAGATAGTATGCTGTAAGAAAAAAAAAGATCCAAATGTATTAACTGAGTTTTATAGAAATGAAAGATGCAGCAGAAATATGAAAAATACAGTTTTTGACAAAAAACCAAACTTGCGGTATAGAAAAAAAATTATCAGCTATAATAAATATGAAGTGATTATAAAAGTACATATAAAATTACACTCGGTCACGCTTTGCAATCGGTTTACGACATCCTGACAATTAGAAATTACCTTCAAATAACAAAGTATTAAATTATGTCATGTCAAAAAACCAACCTTTCTTACAAATTACCTTCAAATAACAAAGTATTAAATTATACATTTCTCGAAAATAATGACGTTTATCTCTATGTTGAATCTCTAGTCCAACGTCCAACTCAAAAGACCCAAGTACTGAGACTAACTCCTCTTTGAGGAAGTATTTGGTGAAACTAACGAGCATTTGAATTGCTTAGATGGAAATGTAGGGCTTATTACTTCTCCAGTGTGCCAAACACCAAAGTAATTTAATTCTTCAACTGATTCCCAATGAGAAATTTTTGTCAGCATTTGTGCTTTTACCAATAATCTAAATAATCTTCACTTATTCCAGTTACCGCTTAATTGTATCGACCAGAAATTTTCCTAGTTGCCAGTATAATGAAATTTAGTTGCGAAATTTTTAATCAATTTGTTTAACATTTTGGAACACTTTTTTGATGCCAATTTGGGCATCAAATTCTCTCTACTGTGTAGACATGAATGATTTAAAAAGAAACATGCTCACTGTTAACTTGGACAACGAGGCAGGGCCGGATTAACCCATAGGCACACTAGGCACGTGCCTAGGGCCTACGAAATTCAGGGGCCTACGAAAAACTAGGGAGAAAAAAGTTTGTTGACAAAAATAATTTAGCTTTAAAAACAAGTGTATTTTGCACAAAATTATGAAGATACAAATGTAAGTATAATATTTTTCGGTAATAAATTATTTTGCAGAATCTTATGATCTAATATATTACTTTTTTGTGATTTTTGGATTCAACGAAATCTTGTATTATGCTGTCGAATTCCAAACTACGCAAAATGTCGTATTCAATAGACATAAGTGCGAGCGATGCCAAACGATCTTGATTCATTGTTGAACGCAAATAATTTTTTATCAATTTTAATCTGGAGAAAGATCTTTCTCCTTCTGCATTTGATCCAAGAATCGACAAATATATTCTTAATGCAATGTGAACGTTAGGAAACAAGTTTATCTTTAATTTGAGCCTTCAACATTTCTTGTGCAGATTTATGTTCATATAAATTTGAAAATAGTAAAAATTCATCTACGAAGTTTTTCTCTAAATCGGATGAGTAAATTTTCACCAAATTTTGCGCTTTTAGTTTAATCTCAGATTCTGACAAATTTTTGTGTAATTTCCTTGTAATTCGGGTTCGATAAAACATCGATTAATGACACTTTTTGATCGATCCAGAAAACTGGGAAATTCAGACATCTGGGATAGCGATGGTCCCGAGCATCCCAGATAATTGGTTCTCTACTGTATAAATATTTCTTGTAATTAATCTCACTATCAATTTCACTGTTTTCTTTGCTGGTTTGTTGTTGTATTGTTGACGTGAAGTGTTTACATAGTTATCGATCGAACTAATCATAATGGTATTATCGATATCAACTGCAATATCGGCAGTATGTCGGTATTGCAGATAAAGTTCAATAAACAAATTCGTAAATTAATATCCATATTAATAAAAATGTAAAAAAGAAAATATGCAAGAAAATTTTAGCATATATTTTGAAAAGAGGGGAGGAGTGGGGGAAGGAGGGGAGGGCCCAAAAACGGTTATTCCTAGGGCCTACGAAAGGTATAATCCGACTCTGCAACGAGGTCATTTGTTATATAGTTTCCCTCTTAAAGCAAAATGGTGGTATAATCTTTTTGTATTATTAATAAAAGGTTTTCTGTTATTCGTTTCATGACAAGCGTAAGAAAATGCAGAAAAAAGGTTAGTTGAGGTTGTTTACTCTTTAGACTGTCGTATCTTCCTCCCGTGAGCTTCAGTTTATATTTAAAAAGAAAAAAAAAATGCTTTTGCAGGTGCATACTAGGGAAATATGTAAAGTCGGTTATTTGTAAACATTGCACAATGGTGTTCATGTTTTTATAAGGTTGTTTTTAAAGTATTGAGCCTTTTCCGAACACAGTTTTAATTTCGCAAATCTCAGACTGCGACTAGACATGTTTAACAGTAATTAATAACCGACTGTTGCGTCTGATAAATGCGTCCGAAATATTCATATTTTTATCACCAGACGCAAGCATGGAGAAAATATTACTCATAATTACGCCAAATTTTACAATTTTATTCTTAAAATGGCTGCTAATGCTGCGGCACTATTTGGAGTGGTGTATTACTGTCAGTCTACCATCTTAAAAAAGCAATTTTGGGTCATAGAATGGCATGAATCAATTTTATTTTATAACCGTCGTTGAACAGCCGACCCAATTTTGGGTTGTAAGACTACCACTGTTCAATTCTGTTGCCTTTTAATTTTGAACCCAACCCAGAACACAAAAGAAGTCCTGGATCAAGTATTGGGAGAAATTTACTTTCGTGGAGGAATATTTGATGAAACTAACCCTCATTAGCGTTGCCATGGCTGGGATGGCTAGAACACTCTAAACCGTGATCCATCTACCACAGCTGGGTGCGAAATTCAAATCGAACAGTCATTGCTGGGATTCAAACCCGGGTCACCTCATAGGAAGGAAAGCGCTCTATCTCCAGCTCCACCACGATCCTGATATATTTAAAATCGAGGTTATGTAAAAACTGGAATTGAAGGAGCGTTGGCAAATCAAAACTTCGGACTAAAGAAGATTCTTCAGCCACTCCAAAGTGGTCCGAACATCTGTCAACTTACATAATTCGGTATTGTTAGATCAAGAAAAGGTTTCTACTTTTCAGAATGAGTTAGGAAGTCATTTCCTGTGAAAGAATATTTTTTGACTGTTTTTGCTATGTTGTGTATCCATTAGAATTTAGTAGAAACATTGAAGTTGTTACACGTTACTGTGTTAAAGAGTGATTGTAATTAATAATTTTCTGTATAGAGATTGAACTGGTAAACTTTGAGCTTCCTAAGGCTTCGTCTTCAATCATATGTTTTGACTATTCACTTTTACTGATCATCTAGCCTAGGGGGCGAAGTTTTTACAGCTCGAAATTCATGATAATTTTAAGAGAGTAAGTTTTGTCTTTCAAACTGCCATGGTTTCCCCTGAGTTTGCTGTTGACAAATATGGTGAGCAAGAGTTTTAAAAAAGATTATTAAAACATGCGCAAAGGATGTACATCTCAAAAAGACTGAAATCTATGTTATTAGATGTGATGAACATGTTTTTAGCATCTTGGGTTTTCCTCACAAAGAAAAAGAATTCTTGAATTTGGGATGGAAATCATGAAGCTGTGGAAATTGAATCCAAATATCTTTTATGATTGAGTGAAGATTGTGCTGTCAGAGTGGGTAGAATCCTAGTTCACTTCACGAACGTAGACTCAGAATCTGGAGAAGTTTGACAATTGTTAATTTGATGTATCTTAATTTGAGATTTTGAAGGACAAAAAAACGCAATTGTTTCATTTTATTGCAAGTGTTATTCATTTTCACGAAATGGCCAAAAGGAGTGTAGCGTCACTCGAGATTCGACAGCTCGCCGATCTCGAGAGCTTAAATTCTTCATGAGCTATGTGTCTAACAACAATAGGAGTTTCAATTGCTTGGCTACAATAGCAGAACTGTAATTGCTAATGGTAATTCATCTTTCGCAGTTTCAACAACTTTCCGACAAGCTAGAGGACGGAAATTTTCAGCCGAAACTCTGCTGTATAGTATGGCAAGTGTCCATAGTTTTCCTGATGGCTACAAAAAAGATTCATCGCTTGTCAAATCAATTGCTATTTAACATATTGACCATTTTTTTAAACATAAACTGACAGACACATCTAAAAAATTATTTACACTAGCGAGCTTAGTAATTAAATCAAGGATAAATATCTGGATTTTCCAACTTTAGGAGAGAAGATTTAAGAATTTTTCATACAGAACCTCTCGTTACCGTTGAAGAAATGTTGTTGTTACTTATGCCACTTGCCAGTTAGCAAGCCTGTTTGAAATAGTGATTTTTTCAAGACAAAGGGTGCGTTTCTTGTTTTTTTTTCAGTGGCGCCATCTATGGCCAAGAATATTACTTTAGCCACCCACTCGTCACAGCCTGTCTTACAGGTAGAACCCAATCATACTCCATTCATTCATCCACACAGCGTAATTTTGACCAGAACCAGGAAACGATCAATCTCTAATTCCCCCAGAGGTATTGATTTGTTATGAGCACTTGGGGGACATTGTGACCCCGACAGATTTAGCCTGCACCAGTCACTACTTAATACACGGGGATTTTTTGGTCGGTCGGATTTGAACTCTTATTATCGTGTACACGTGTCCGACGTCCTACTAACCAGGCTATTCCGCCATGAAAGAATGATTAATAACGACCATTACAAGGAAGTAATGACAAAAAGCATGAAAGCCAGAGTTAAAAAGTTTTCCATTCAAAGATGTAATTTTTAAAAAAGAATAATTTCACCATAATTTCAAAAAATGAAATGCTTTGTCAAAAATGTGGTTGACTAAGAACGACCTTAAACCTCCTCGGATCTTAATAGATGGAAAATCTGGGGCTATCCCATGAGGAAACACTCGAAAAGACTGGTTGCAGAACAAAAAATAACATTCTTCGATTCAAGTATAATATTTGAGTTTCGTAAACTGTATAAGTCCCCTAGAATCTAGGACAAAGCGTGAAAATTTGGTTCTGTAGTCTAAGGGAAGACATTAACTACTAAGAACAAAATGTATTTATATTTCCAATAAATTGCTATTTTTCAAAATGTGTTTGATTCAATTCGTAAGCTCGCTACTTAAATAAAAAAATAACAATCATGTTTCTCAAGTGAATTTAAAGGTAGAAGAGAGTGTTATTTTTGTTCCACCTGCAATTAAAAATGTAGAGAGTATCACTTCTATCACCATTAAAACTTCATGCCTGACAAGACTGTTGCAACCTACATTTTGCTTTTATAGGTGTGTCAAAAATAAACTTTTTTAAGTCTAGTTGAGAAACAAGTGTTTAAAACTTTTATATTCTTTTTAATATAATAAGCGTCTCTAGGTTACGTGATTTTTCCACTCTCCATACCTTTCCACCTTCTGGTACCAGGATAACGGAAAATTTTGTATTCTCCCTATGATTTCAGTAACAAGTGGGACAAAGCAAGATTTGCCTATACCATGGGAACGGAAAGTAACAAAGTGCGGTGGATGGTGAAGTCACATAACCTTGACTGTTGCTTTTAAAGTTTTTTTCTTACATAACTTTCAAGGGCTCAATATTTTAAAGACAACCCAATATCTTTGTATTCTTATATTTATTGCAAAACTTTTAAAATGTTTAAGTAGACTAATATATTTTATATAATTTTGATTAAAATTATTTTTAAATTGTATAAATGAATATTGAAGAAAATGATTGAAATTTGTATGTGTTTATACATTTCAAGTTCAAGTAGTTTTTTTTAATTTTCCTCCTTTCACATTCTTGTTATGTTTTTTAGTGTTTGAAATCATGAAATTTAAAAGATTGCCTATTTCAAAGCACGCGGGAATGTTCATGTGTACCTTAGTATTCAAAGTATATTCTTAGAAATATTGTTCCTATCAAATAACTATACATCGTCATGTAAGGGGAAGAGCGTTTTTTTATGGTTGTAACACGGTTTAACTAAGGTTCTTAATCCCTTTTGCGGTGCGTATTAAACTCTCAAGTCCAAAAAAGAAAAAATAATAATTTGATATACACGTAGAATATATATAAAAAATTGCGCCCCGTCATTGGTTTTTATTTAAAATTTTATTAGTGTTCTTAAACCTTTTTAAAGGTTTTAATCAATTTTTTTTTTAAAGAAACGTTTTTAAAATAACCTCAAAACTAATTTACCACAATTTTTAAAACATTTTATCAAAGCATAATACTCTTTGATACGCACCGATTCTAATATACTTATTATATTACGCAAATAAGGGAAAGAAATTGATAATTATTATCAGCAGTAATTGGAGATGTCTTAATATTTAAATAAGCTTTCATATTAACATTATCTAGTTTTTTTCCAATCATTACATAATTTGATAGCGTTAAATATTTTAACTGGTTGATGATGATGAAATGGTAATAATAGAGAAAAGATAAGATTTGTTCAAATTCACTGGGCATCTAACTTAATAAAAATTTTCGCTTCCAAGTGAAATAGAGTAAATTACTAATATAAATGAGCCATATTGGCTACTTTTTGTATTTTATATACTAATACATACATAATATTATTTATGCATTATTACATAGTTATGATATGCACATTTCTAACACGAAAAACGTTAATAGATCTGCATCAATCATTGTTTTTTAATTGTTCAGCATTTTAAGTTAATTTGTTAGGCGTTTTTGTGTGTGTTTGGAAAAAAATAAGTTCACTTTAACTAATAAAAAATTTTAAATTTATTAATGTTTGAGTTTTTATACTCAATATTTTTAGAAATTTTACTGTTGTCCAGTGTCAGTAAAAAGTTGAGAAGTAAGAAGGGGTTAAGAATCAATGAAGTGTTTGAAGTTTTGAGTAAAATGGAAGGGTTTACTATGAAACAATGGCAAGCCATGAAAAAAATAGAAATCAAGTTTCAAAAATATTTAAAAAAAGTTATCCGTAAGACCCCTCTACATCTAGATTTTTAAATTAATATTTTCGTATTTATAACTATACTCAGTAAAAATAAGTTTAAAAAAATTCAATGAAATTGCTTTGCCTTTTAAAAATGTTTTTTGTATTGATTGTGCAAGTTTAAAAATTGAAGAGCAAACATTTGTGGCTTGTAATAAAATTTCGAAATAAGCTCTACAAATATTATCTATCACGCTGACGCAACTCATAAGTTAATTTTCTAAAAGACTTAACCTTATAAGTTTCGTTGCAAATACAGGACATGGCATAATTTTACCATGTAGTGGATAACGTTGTTTGAAGTTTGCCTTCTGAGAGTGCTACTTCCTGTTTCTTTTTTTTTCCGAAATAAGCTAAAGTTTTCTTTTGACTTCTGTTAAATATAATACGAATTAAATAACGTAACTTATCCTTTGTATCCCTTGAGTCTGGTAGCAGAAACTTTGCATCACTGCAGATAATTTTTTCTTCCTCAAGATTTTTTAAAAGGCTAGATAGCATAAAAAATTGTTGAGAGGAGATGGAGAAAAAAATTATTTTCTATTCCAGAACTTATTCAATTACTTATTTTTTTTGATAATCTAGATTTATATAAACTGAAAAAATTTAATGATTTTCTAAAATTCCTAAAAAATTTTCTTTAAAATTTTGGAAAACAATGATTATTTTAATGGAAAGAATAATTTAAAAAAATAATCCATTTCTCAAAACTTTTTTTGGTTACCGACCATGTACAATTAATTTTTAACATAAAATTTGTATCTTCGTTATACACAGATGCAAATTTTGCCGCTATACACTTGTTAGATTACTTATACACAGTTGAAAATTTTGCTGCCATACACTTGTCAGACTAAGCATAGTTTTTCCGATATTAGTCTCCGTCTAACTCTTGTAGGATAACAGAAATTTGAATTTATAAAGATAGTGATGCAGATTGGCTTCGCAATTTCTGCTACCAGGTCTTTAAGTGTATTATCACTAATTAAGTGTTCTAAAACGGCAGATGGCTCAAGTTTATTATCAACAAATTGTGTTCGCAACAATTCTAGAGCTTTAGTTGGGAGGGCATAGGGTAACTGAAGTGAGGCTGCAGAGAATCTGTACTAAAGCTGAATGGTTGAGGCCATTTAAGTAATTCTTATGGCTTTGGAATTAAATTTAAATGTATTCCAAGAAATGCAATCATTTTATTATTGTTATTCAGATATTCAAGATTGTTTTCTCGATGTCCTTGTTGTAGTGGGCAATTACTCCTTTCAGCAAATAATATACTGTTTTTATAACTGTCGTGACAGTCATTCATGATTGTTAGATTAAATTTTGCAATTCAGCCAGTGTCATTTATGCTAATTATGAAAAAGACGTGATGTGACGGTATTAAAAACATATTTTGCCTACATGAATAGCTTTTTTGGTTTTAATTTTTTCCTATTTAAAAAGTTACACAAATTCTGTGTTGTTTGAACTCTTAAACCTATGCTGAATTTGGAAACTATTCAGCATTAAGAGAAAAAGTCTCGCCAATTTTTTTTTAAATAATAACTTTCTACATAAAGACTAAGTTTTTGTTCTTTTTAAAGTACAGATAATTTTTTTACGGTTATTGAGCATGGATAGTTTAAAATTATAGCTTTGTGTCAAACTTAAAGCATACAAACTATGGCTCTTTGTTTTCTTGGCGAAACAGTGTCGAACAATCATAATACTTACAATTTTCAAACTGAAATTATTGTCGTCTTCCCATTTCCTCTAGTCGCATTCTCTGCTTGGCATGCTTCTTGGCACCATTATTGTGCATAATTCTGTAAGCTTAATTCAAAACTTAATCTTTTTTTCAATGGCAATTTTGAGGTAAGAATAAAAGTGGTAGTTACGGACGAGTCTTTAAATCCAATTTATGAAAACGGTGCAATATCCTAAGTAATGTTGTTTAACCCCTTAACAATCGGTTAATTTTCAAGAAAACGGTCATAAAAGTGCCATTTTTTATTAGTGCTATTTGATTAGGGCTGACATCTAGTTTAAAATAAACTATCTACAATTACCTTAAAAATATCCTGGTACTGCCATCTGGTGTGTAAAATGAGAAATAAAATGTTTTCCGGGCAAAAGAAATGAATTAGTTTTATTCTCATTGGCACGTTGCTACTGAACACTCCAGCCCGGAAATATCACGGGAGCGAGAAATAGAGGGCGAAACCTCACCCCGTCATTTTCACGGGAGCGAGAAGGACGGGGTTAAGGTAAGAATGAAAGTGGTAGTTACGGAGGAGTCTTTAAATAAAATCTCTGAAAACAGTGCAATATCCTAAGTAATGTTCTTTAACTGAGTTTCTTCGCTAGCTAATTAGCAAAAAAAAAAAAAAACTTTTTATCAGAATTCAAGTGAATCCTTGTAAATTAGTTGAATTTGTTCTGTGTGTTAGACATGCTTTATCTATAGTAATCAAATTAAACTTAACTAGATGAGTGATGTAAAAGGTTCCTAGAGAAAAAAAAGACTTAATATAAAGATGTTCGTTTTGTAAATTAGTTGAATTTGTTCTGTGTGTTAGACATGCCTTATCTATAGTAATCAAATTAAACTTAACTAGATGAGTGATGTAAAAGGTTCCTAGAGAAAAAAAAGACTTAATATAAAGATGTTCGTTTTGTAAATTAGTTGAATTTGTTCTGTGTGTTAGACATGCCTTATCTATAGTAATCAAATTAAATTTAACTAGATGAGTGATGTAAAAGGTTCCTAGAGAAAAAAAAAAGACTTAATATAAAGATGTTAGTTTTGTAAATTAGTTGAATTTGTTCTGTGTGTTAGACATGCCTTATCTATAGTAATCAAATTAAACTTAACTAGATGAGTGATGTAAAAGGTTCCAAGAGAAAAAAAAAGACTTAATATAAAGATATTCGGTTTGTAAATTAGCTGAATTTGTTCTGTGTGTTAGACATGCCTTATCTATAATAATCAAAGTAAACTTAACTAGATGATTGATGTAAAAGGTTTCTAGAGAAAAGAAATAGACTTAATATAAAGATGTTCGTTTTGTAGTTCTGTTAGTTTTAACATTTGCACAAAATATTAAAACTGTGAGACTGGGGAATGGCGCAACCATCTGTGCTTTTGTATTTCGGTATTAGAACAAATGAAGTTCTCTCATACACATGCAACATAAAATGGAGCTATTTATTTCGTTGTAAAATTCTAAAATCATCTTCGGCAAACTGCAACGATCAGTTGTTTTTGAAGAAATAATTCTGAATGCTATTTATCAACAAATATTTTTCTTTCTTAAATCGGAGGTCATATCTTAGTTTCCTACTTGCTATAATGTTTGTAATTAAAAGCATAATAGCTGTTAAGTTTGCTATGATAAATGAGTATACACAACATACAGTGAGAGTACCAAAACTTTAATATTTTAATTTATTATATATTCCAAGTGTGCCAGTTAACAAATTTATTTTTATATTTATTTTAGACAAGCGTTCTCATTTTTGAAAAGAAATTTAGTAAATATTTATATCAGGGTTGGTAAGTTTTAATCGCGGTTTCATCCGTCATGTCAAAATCAATTATTGCTTCAGTTTTCGACAAGTGTCAAAGCCCCGAAATTTTGGTGTAAACCTAATTATAGGAAGTATTTATAAATAGACATACATATAAAATTACAAGTGTTCAATCAATTATGCTATTGAATTATTTTGTCATTAAACTCTTTGTTTTGACAATTTGCAGTCAGAAAGTTAAATAAAATATCTAAAATTACAGTTTATCTAATCTGTTAATTTGTTTAATCATTGAAAATATAAATACAAAAACAATAGTCTTATAAAAAAAAACTCAACAATCATTTTATTCATTATATGTATTATCAATTTTCATTTACTACCATTTTAAATCCTTTTCCTGAAGCATACGATTACAAAAAAGGAGTTTTTAAGCCCTCTGTATTCTAAGTTCATTTTTCAGTTTTGTATGAATAAGACCGAAATTCGAAACAATTTTTTGGCTGCCTAGACTGCAATATATAGAACTATTATAACAAAATAAAACAGTATGTGACTAGGAAATTTATTCTAATAACTGTACTAAATATTAGTAGTAATTTTATTTAATCCTTGAGTTGTTTAATTGGAAAAATTATTAACTCATTTAAACAAACATTAACATAACATAAACAAACATTTTTGTTAATTATAATTAAGTGATCGGAGAAAATTCAATTTGGTTCTGAAAATTCTTGGAGAAAATACTCAGTCTAATATTCCTTGTGAGCTAAATTCCTTTTTGGATAAAAACTTCTCCAAAAATTTTAGCTTTTCTTTTGCACAATAACTTTTTCAAAATGGTTTTAGAAAATAAAGTTTCTATATCAAAATAGTTGTTTTGTATAGAAAGTTTATGTAGAAAAAGTTTGATTTTATACAATTTTTGAATAAACGAGGATATGTATTATAAAATTATAGAAATTAAAGCATGTTGAAATAGTAGTAATTTATCAAATTAAAAAAAGTTCCACTTTTATTAACTTAATGAATTCAAACTAATAAATACACAAATTAATATACGTTTCTTTTTTTTTAACAAGAAAAAGTATTGCGGAGCCACGCATTTTTTAAACTAAAATCTAAGTAAGAATTTTTGAGACCAAAAATTTCTTCCTGGCTGCCTAATTTTTCTCCAAAATCTCATTAATCGATCAGCCAAATTCTGCTCCCCCAAATATAATTAATAATAAATATTGAGAATCAATAAAAAATTTTAATAATAGATAGTATCAGATAATTGGCGAAAACTTTAATTTGTTATTCTAAAAAATATGCTTAAATTGTAACATAAAAAAATTTAAATCACCTATCAAGATTAATGATAAATAAAAACTCATATCTATTACCAGTAATATAAACTGAATAGTTATAATATGGGTCTTAAAGTATTAAGAGTACATTTAGAAGCACCAACTAATACTTATAATAATTTTGGCTAAATGTTTTGCATGAGATATATATACTATAAATCATAATTATTGTTGTATATAATGCAAGTATTGTGCATGATTTGATATCTAACAAATTGTCTAAAATTCCTAAAAAGAGACTTTACTTAGGTTTTTGACGGATTTCGTCAGTTTTTGACGCATCTTGTCAAACACTTGTGTTTGAAGTTTAACACCCAACTCTGATTTGTATATACAGGAATAGATTGTATCCTGTTTACTGGATAAATGTTAAATTTGAAGTGCCGAAATAATTTGTTCATGGAATACTCAAGGATTTTTAAAATATCACTGGATCATCGTATCATTGTTTCTATCAATGGAGACTAATAATTCTGTAGCACATACCATTTTGACGCAGGAAAATTATGTATATATATTTTCCTATCTAAAATGCATTTTATGAAGATGTTAAATGGATATAAAACGATGAGCAACCCTTTTAACGTTACTAACATTATTTTTTATTTAAAAAGAAAGCCGTTTCGTCAAAACATATTTTCCAACGCAACTTTTTTTTTTTTTGCGTAAAAGTTAAATTTTTCTTCGACTCGTCAACTAATTCTGTAAAAGTGACGATAAGTTCAATTCCTTTATGGCAATTAGTTGTGCATTTTTATTTAATTCATATTATTTTTAATTTTACACAATGGTTTGAATTCTCAATTAGCCAATTTTGTAAAACTTCTTCAAAACATAAACCTGTTTGTTTGGTTTTATTTTTACTAGGAAAAGATGCTTAAAATAGGATCAGAATATCTTTCTTGGTTTATTAGGGAGGGGCATGACTTGAAAAAAAAAATCCCTTTGGGATGAAGCGACCGTGGTTGTGCTCACCCCTTGAGATAATAAAGCGCACTAGCTAGCGAGGTCAGTGAAAACAGCCCTGAGGTCTGCGTCCAAACTGACAGAATAGTTAAGAATCTAATTAAAAATGCAATTTATTGCAATTTGAAAACAGATAAAATAATTAAAAAAAATTTCAATTATAAGACTACATTTTTTAACAAATTTAACAAATTATTTTTAACAAATTTTTCAAAACAAATTTAATCTTCCTGAAATCAAAATCCTTCTGTTTTAATATTATAAAACGATAAAATTCACGCGTGTTGTTTGATAATAATATAATGTTTTCATTATTTAGCTTTGGGCAGACTCACTAAATATTTTTAAAATTCCTGACATGCCGTCTCCGAGAGGAGAATTTGCTTGAGCAAATTTTGCTCCCTTAAGAATATGAAGTAGGCTCTTTTTCCATCTATCTTGTCAAACAATGAAGCCCTATCAAAGTTCCTCGGGTTTGTAAAAAAATCGCATTGCAAAATAAGATAATAAAATAAACTATAATCAATATCAAAAACGAAACCATGTAAAGATATTCCGTTTTGCCCTGGCGAGTTCATAAAGGTGCAATTTTTTTTTTTATCATGGATGTAATTTTGAATGAGAGTCTATTTTGAATGTATTTTTAGAGCTACTAAAAGGCAGTCTCGTTCTGTTCTAAAATAATATTAAAATAAAATGAAATTCACACGCGGTGTTTTTTGATATGAGAGATACGTGCTATATTGTTTACTTCATTGCTTTGGCCGGACTCGCGAAATTTTATTCTTAAAAGTCCAAACCTCATTCTTAAAAGTCCTGACAAAGACATTTGATAATTCCATGAATTAGACGCGACTATAGTTTCCCCGCCAACCTCAAAAATCAGAAAAAGCTGGACAACTCAGCACAACTTCCCACAGTGTTACCAGGTGCCGATAACCGTTTACCTACAGATAGCGTTGTAAAATCCCCTAAAAATTTAAAGAAAACCCCAAAATTTTTAACTTAATGTATAAGTATTAAAAAATAGTACAAAAGTTAAATAATGTACAGAAAACGTTGCTTTAATACTTTTTAATATTTTATTATCAACAAATTAATAATGTGCTGCTAATTAAAAAAAAGGATGAACAATTGTACTATTAATTTACTTTTAAACTGCTTTTCGTGTTCCCAATCTTTCTTGTACTTTTGTGCGTACTTCTTTTTTTCTTTATCCTTTTGCATTATTTTTAAACCATGCGCATTAAAATATTTTAAATAATTTGAATTCAAATTCACCAAACGTACAGGTTGATCGAGCAAAGTAATAACTTACTACATTCAACAAAGGAGTTAAGTTCTAAAATTAAATCTTAATCTTTTTGTTTTGGTTTAACATATTGATTTTCAAATTACCATCTCACACATTCAGTTATAAAATTTGATATTAGAACGTAACCAAAATGAAACTAGTAAAATTCGCAAATAACCCTAAAACAAACCCCTAAAAACATATTCCCCTAAAGTACCCACTGAAGATAAAAAAAAAAAACCCTAAATTTAGGGGGGAAACCCCTAATCTGGCAACACTGACTTCCCATGTTAAAGTCGAAATTTACCACAGGAAAATATCGACAATATCTTTAAACGAAAGAAAAATGTGTCTAGAATTAAAACACAAAGGTATTAAAAAATATTAAAATTTCCGAAAACGAAATGGTCAGTTTAGTTAAAATCCGTTTAACTTAAAAAATTTTGATCCTCCAACTGGACTGTGAATTCAGAAGCGTATTAGAGAGTGTGATTCAGAATGACTTAACTTAAAATCTTTTGTTGATTTAAACTTACATACATGTCCCTATTTTCAAATTATTTGAAATTATTTCCATCATTTCATAATTTGATTATTAAGAGAGGCGATTTACTTGTTAATCTGGTTCAGAAACATCCGCTAAATGGGTGTGCCATTATTTTGCTATCTGGGTCGTTTTTCACCGACATGTTAGGCTTAGCAAAGGCCGACAGCAATCCAAAACTATTGGCTAATGGATCGTCCTTGGTTAAAATTAACTCTCTATTTCCTTAATAAAGTTTTTGCTTGTTTGTAGTACTTATAATAACTTTATTTCATTTATTGTATTTTTAAGTTATTTAATATTTCTTGAATTACAGTAATAAGTTTACTTAAGAGAACAAAAAATTTAAAAGGTTCATTTCTCCCGAGAGAATCAATAGAAAATTAGTTTTATTGTAGAAAATTATATTGTTTTAGTGATCTAGTTCGGTAAAGTTTTTAACCATAGCTTTTATTTCCATGACTCATTGGCTATTTACGACAGTTTACGTTTGTTCTTAGCATAACCACCTTAAGTGTTTTCCTAAAAAATGCATTAACTTTATGCAGTGCTTGCTAATTGTATAGTAATAAAATAAGCTAATTATAATTAAAATTGTAGTAAATTAATGTCATCATAATATACGTCGTTTTTAAAATCGGATTTTTTTTTTGTTTGTTAAATGCAATATTATGGCAACAATACTCTTGCAGGAAAGAGTATAGATTGTGATTAACTTAATCGTTCTTTTATCCTAGTGAATCAAATCCTGAAATATTTGAAAAGTGTTTAAAGGTTCTTTTTTTCATTGGGGAATTGTAAAAAATGCTTAATTTTCTTGAGATTTTTCTTTGTTGTCATTAACAAAACATGATTTTCGCAATTTTCCCTTTTGCATTTTGTTTATTTTATGCTTACGAATAAAGAATATGCATAAAGAGTATGCAATAGAAAGAAAAATCCCTATTACGAGTATGCTTATCCTAATTCTGAGTTTTTTTTTTGTTGTTTTTTTTAAATTTTTTTTATAAAGGAAGTGATAAAAATTTTCGAGTGCTTAAAAAGTTCTTATTTTTTGTTGAAAAACTTGGTTACGCACCCTAGATTTCAAAAATCATTCTATCAAGATATATTAATTTTAAGAAAAACTTAAAAAATTAAAGAGAGAAAAAATTGTCTCTTGTTTTTCCATTGTTCAAAGAATTATTAACTCTTGTTATTGGTTTCCTTTTGGAGTACAAGTAAGATTATAAAAAAGTAATAAGGTTTTGTTTAACATAATTTTTCCATAAAGGCTATTGATGAAATAATTAATTATATAAACAAGATTTTTTATTACTTAAATTTTTTTTGTGATCTGTGCTACAGATCACAAAATATAAAAATATATTTTCTCAACTTTGCAGTCGTTTTTCAATGTTTAACGAATTTAAGTAAATCATATCATTGTTCTCCTTATGGATTTTCCTCATTCATGTTTAAGTCTGGAAAATTTTTCTTATTAAATAAATTTTTCTAGCAACGATTTTATTTTTTATTGTACAATATTGAATGATTTTTTTAAAAGTTATCAATTGTTTAAAATTAATTTGAAATAAGTAATGTTGCCTAGTTTGAATTGTGTGTTTTGAAAACAATTGTTATTTTAAAACTCGTAAATATTAAAATATGATTGAAACAATAAAATTTTTCGAAATTTTGAAAGCAAGAAAAACATTTAACATTAACATCTCGACTTTGCAAAACTTCCGATAGTCCAATGAATGAATACTTAAATATTTCCTTTTAAAATCGACCAAACAAATTTCAAGATTACCAAATAATAGAAAATCTAGATACACTGTTCCATAAAATGGCTAACATATCTAAAAGATATCGAAGTTTTAATATTTTTAAATGAGTGATTTTAAAGATGTGTGAGAGATGAAAATTGGAATATAACATTTTTTTAAGAGTTAATATAGTCCATTTATTATTTGAAATCATTAATGATTCATGACAAAAAACAAAAAAATCATCCTTCCCACATAACACTGATTTTTTTTCTTCAAATCAATACAACAATAGCTTTCTAGCTTATATTTGAAAATTCTGAATAGAAACAGGGGTTATTTTAGGAGCAGTTAAGGTTCGTAAAATCGTCACAAAATTCTTAAAAATTGTTCACAAAGTAATTTTTTGCGAAAATAAACTCTTCGCAAAATTTATTTTTTAAAAAAGCAGAACTAATGTCTTCAACTCATAATTTTAAAACTAAATCTTAAAATTCATGGTTTTTATTTTTTTCTCTCACAGAAACAAGACTTTTCAAAAAGTCTGAAAAATCCCTGATGAACAATCCCATTTGAAATTTTTCTTTTCTTTTATGTTTATGTGTCATTACGACACCAAAGTAATCTGGAGATATTTCCCCTATTTTTTTTGATGGATTTCCCCTATTTTTGAGTGAAACTCTCATTTGTTATCTACCATTTGACTTCCCTAACTTCAATACGTTGTTTAAATACCGTTTAATTTGGCGTTGTACGGCCACTTTCGGCTCTCGTGATGAATTATACAGTAAGTTGTACAATGAATTAGTACACGATTTGTCTCAGATATTCCTTTGAAAAAACATATTTAGAGAAGAAAATTGAAACTTTGCTAAAAACAAAAACGATCTTTCGAAGGTGCATGCTAAACACCAGGGCCGTTTAGTGTATAATAATTTCTTTAGATGAAATAAAATCTAATAAAAAAAAATTCTTACTAAGCAGGAATTAATGAAATTAAACTTCGTGAATTAATGAAAAAAATTTAAAACCAGAAGTGTTTTTATAGCGCAGAACATAAATATCAGATCTTGTTTATTCCGATAACAGATTTTCATTATTTGATTCTATTTGGAGTAGTAACTCAGCCATGCGATTATAAAAGCATACTGTTGCTTTTTTTTAAAATTAATTACACGACAATTTGTTTTGAGTTAAGTTTAAAATAGAATCCAGTAATAAAGGTTTTCTTATCTTGTGCATAAATTTGAATTGTTATATTAATTATTAAAGGAAAAATTAATGTATTTCAATTAATTTTCTTAAGCTATTCCTGTTCATCCTACTCTATTAAAATTTCAATGTTTGCATAAAACTGATTTTAAATATTTGTATATGCTTAAAATTAATATCAATTGTAAAATTTCGGAATTTTACTTAATTTTCTTTAAGGATTTTTTTTTGTTGCTATTTTAAAGTGCTGTAAAATCCATCATCGCTTTATGCTTGTCGCCAAACTGTTGCCAACGCCGAAATGACTTAATTTACAATGAAGTCAGAAATTGGCGTAGATAATACATAAACTTACAACGAAAAAAAAAAGCAGTGGCCTATAAAAACTCACCAATCACCATATAATAAAATTGCGAACTTTAACATCTCTAATGTCGCCAAATCTACCATGCAAATTTTACTAGGATTAAGCCTTAAGTGTAATTAATTTACTTAAATTATAGAAAACTCTTTTATTCCCTATTTGTTTTTACTAAGTGTCCCATACTCTAAATTCGTAAGTAAAAATAAACTGTCGGGAAATCATTGCATGTGATTAAAATTTAGTTTCTTGTTTATATATTTTCCACTCTTAAGAGCCGTTAAATTTTACATTTAGTTTTTTTATTGTTGATGATTTAGGGTATATTGCTCAAAAAGGCATAAAAATGCAGTATAAAAATTTTTCAACTTGTTTAAGAATACGTGATTAAAACTATTAAAATGAATGAATTATCCAATAAAACGCTGCAAATAATACGTTGCTTCACACTTGCTCAAAAACAATAAATCGCATGAAATTTCTGAATTGAAATTAATTTCGATAAGTCGTGAAAGAATAAAGGGTTAAAAAAATTCTTTTTTGATTCTATATTTAAAAATTATTAATTTCAAAGCAAAGTTATGACCAAAAATATTAGGCGTTAGAATTGAATTATAAATATGCTCATTAGTTCACGTGGAATTTATTAAACAGAATAAAACAATATAAATATTAAAATTTTTAAAAAATAATAATAATAATAAAAACGTATGCAATTTTCCTTTATAAATGCGCAGTTCGAGAGTTAATTTGCTTGTGCCATGTAAAACGTTGGTTTATTCCATTTAAGAACTATATATACTATTATAAAATTATTACTTATTTATTAAATGCTTTAGAACACATCAATTTGTTTAAAAATTTTTACTCACACCGATTTTTTTTTTAACTTTTGGGTACAAAAAATAAAATTGTATTAAAAATTATGGGAAGAAGCTAACAATTTATTTTGGAAACTTATCGACAACAACTACTTTTCTGAAATATTTTTAATAAGGAATTATAAATTTTAATATTAGTAATTATTTCTTGTTTAGTGATATTTTTTTTATCACCAAAATTTGGGTGATACTTTAATTTTAAAAACCAAAAAGGCTCAATAAGAAATCTCGCTGTACAACATACATAGTATGTTGAAAATATATTTTCGGTATGAGATAATAATTAATAAGATTAAGTCACTAATAAATTTTTTTTTAAAAAAAAATCTAGTTTTAAAAAGTAAAAAATTCTGTCAACAAGACTTTTCACCATAACGTATACATATAGAAAAGGATATCGCCTTGATAATTTCTTTTACTTATGAAGAAAAAAATGGAAAGAATGCACTATTAAATTTGAAAATTAAAATAAAACTACTTTTCAGTATGAAAGAAAACAAAAAATTCAGCGTTTAGCAAATTTGTTTAAATTCTTGTAAAGAATAGGAGAAAATACACTATAAAACGCAAAATGTAATAATTCAAATAGTTTCGAATGCAAAATCACTCTCATACAATTTTAAAATCACAAAATGAACACTTAAATTTACAAGATTTCGGAAATTGGCATTTTGCTTTGGATTCTCGCCACGCAAGATTACATTTGGCGATAAAAATGTCAATTTTTTTTATCTTTACTGTTGTAATTTCACAGCCAATTTTCAGGCTAGGGTTTTCTATCAGAATACCTGCAAAATTCTAAGATTTTAGCTTGGGAGCTTTTCCTTGTGAGTTGAATAACAGAAAACGCAAATGTTTCTAGAAAGCAAATTTTCTATAGTGGTTGAAACAAAGAAAAAAAACTATATTAGTTCTCAAGAGTGCATGAATATTTTAGTAAGATTTTCTCAAAAATCATTTTCTGTCACAGTGTTATTTGTTCATGGGTGGAGATAAGGTAGCGCGGTTTTTATTGGGGTATTATTTAGTAAGAAAAATACCAAAATATAAACGTGAAGAAATGTTTTTTTTTGGATCACTCAGAAAATGTACAAAAATTCCTCTTAGATAATAAAAGTTTAAATTATATGTTCCAGGCTGTTAGAAGGTTTTAAATACCAAATTATTTGGTTTTATTTAGATTTAAATTATAGGGTTTAATTCTAGGTAGAATGATTGAATAGAACTGATAATTTATAGAACGCATTGGTGTTTCGAATCTTGCAAGCTTTTATTTTGAAAATAATAGGTGAATGTGATAAAATGTACAAAAGTTCCTTTTAGAAAATTAAAGCGTGAATGATATGTTCCAGGTTGTAAAAAATTTTAAAATACCAATTTAATTGGTTTTATTATGATTGAAATTATAGGATTTCATTCCAGGTTGAATGATTAAAAAGAACTGATAGAACCCATTGATGTTTTGAATCATGCTGTCTTTTATTTTAAAAGTAATGAATAAATGTGATGAATGACCGAAATTCTTTCCTTCTCATTGTAAATTATAAGTTTGGAAAAATTTATTTGGCATTATTTTTTTATAGTAGCTAAAAACTTAGTTATCAAATGTTATCATGTAGTTGAACAGCCAGAAAAGTTTTCTTAAGCTGTTTAATTAGAAAACTTTATATTTTAGAGGTTCTATATCATTTTGTTTCTATAATTTTGTCATTGGGTTTCCATGAGCAAACACCTAAGGGAAAATGTGTACTTTTATTATTAATTAATCTTAATTGTTATTAACTTAATTTCACCAATCTTAATACAATAATTGTTTATTTTGGTTAGTAATTTGTTTTAAATTAAAATACTTATAATCAATGTTGAAATAATATTGAGAAATTTTCAAAATTTTTAATTAATTCAAAATTATTATCTCCCTTCAAATTGCTTTTAAAACTTTCTTTCGGGGATATAGCATTTTAAAGAGGCATTCGAAATAAATTATCAATTTTTTAGTATGCAAATATTATCGTTTTCTTTTGATATAACAAATAGTTTTGAATAAAAAAAATTCGAAAGATTTTTTACAAAAAATACAATAATATAGTAATAACATAATAATATAGTAATAATAACATAATAACATTCTTTTATTTATTATTTCAAAATAACAACGTACAACAAAAAAATTAAACAATTATAATTAAATTAAAATGTAGTTCTTCCTCAATTATTCACTCTTGTAGACAAGTGATAAAAAATGTAACAGTTTTACAAATAATTAAGAAATTTTTTTAGTGTTGGTGACTTGAGTGTGTTCAAATTGTTTCGGCTTAACACGTGACCTTTTGTGTAACAATATTCTAATTGTTAAGAAACGCAAAAAAAAAAAAAAAAAAAAAAAACATTTTAACAAATTGAATTGCACTTGTTTAAAGCGGGTTTCGAATGTCGTTAATACACTTTTTAAGTGGTTGAGTTGCTTTTGTTAATTGACTTGACAAATTGTTATAATGCAAAAGAATCAAAATACAGTATTATTTTAAGAAGATTTTATCTTTAATCGATTTTCTTATTCAATATTTTTCAAGACTATGAATTAGCAGCCATGAGTTTAAAACAAGAATATGAAAAAGAAATCGTATACTGCAATGTCTTCCATATTTAAACTGATCATAATGTGTATTTCTGAGATTTGATTTAATAAAACAAAGGAATTTACTCTTTATACTCATTAGTTTTACAATATTGAGAATCTACTTGTTGGCCGTAATGTGTACTTTTGCGATTCATGTTTGGTAAAACAAAGGTAAATTTACTTTATACGCATTGATTTTACAATAAGACGAATCTCGTCCTTAGCCGCGATTTAGTTAATACCTCTACTGCATTCACATTTTTAAATTAATTACAAAACTCGACTTTTTTTTTAGTGTGAATGAGTTTGGAACTAATCGTTAGTAGGAAGATTACCAAGTACAATTTCCGATAGCACTAGTATATGCTTTATATATTCTATATTATAAATTTTAAAAACTCGTTAAATTGAATACTTTTATCATTAACATAATCCATATTGCATTGTTCATATTATGCATATTATTTAGTTCATATAATGCAAGCAACTACTACTCGTGATCAAAGGTGACATTCTTATTATCTGGCTTATTTGGGCTGTTGCAACTCAATTATTATTTTTTTACTGTAACAATTTCAATGTGTAAAAGTATGTTTACTATAACATTCGAATATATTATGCGATATTTAATACATATCCGTGTATACGAATTAGATAGGCCCTTAAATTTAAATTATGTAAATTACTGTTATTGCTTTGCGTTGCACATTCCGAAATTATATCTGTAAATTACTAGATATTGACGTCGAAAATTGCAATTTACTTAATTTGAAACAATTCAGCCAAAAGCAAACGGTAATTATTATTTTTATATTATAAATCTTACGACATCAAACAAATGTTGCAGTCAATATTAAAATAGACAATTTTGTAAATATATTCTTAAGAATTTGTAAACTTCAGAAATTTTTTTTATTAAAGTCGTGCAGATTTCAAATCCAGGCTCTTGATTACAAGAATTGTCCCCCTCTTGAATTAAAACATTAAGTTTTAAATAGTTTTTTAGGAATCCTCTTAAATTCTTTAATTGTATTTTAGACATTTAATGAATTTCCGAGTAATTGAAATTTTTTTTGCTTGTGAAATCATTAACTTTGTTTTACAAAATAAGTCGGCATTTCTTTTCCTATTCCATTAAAAAACTTTTATCTATAAACAAATGTTTAAAATTTTTTATCGAAACTAATGCAAAAGCAAATAAGTTTAAATTAAATATCATTTATAATGTAATATTACACATGCCTGTATTAGGTATGTGTGTAAAAATGTTTTACAAAATTCATATTTCAGTACAAATGTTTAAAAATGTTTTTTTTTTCACTAAAAGTTAAAAAAATTACCGTATTTATCGCGTGTGTTTAAATGAGAGCTTAAAAACAACCCATCAAATAGTACTTAAAAAACAATCAAACAAATTAAAATACTTTAATTCACGCATAAAACTTACTGATTTTATAAACAATTCACATCATAGTATGTGTTTTCTAAAATAAATCTTGTTTGCAATCACATTGTAAATGAGATCTCTCTTATTAATCTAATTATGAACATTTCTGGGAGACGATATATATCGTTCTTAGCGATGAATGCGTTAATTTCAAAAATTTTTTTAGTTTCCTTTATGTAATTTTTTCCTAGATAATATTTTTTTTAATCTTGTTTTAATGCCTTAAGCGCCACGCCTTTCTAAGGTGACTTACAACTGAACTTTTTTTTTTCTAGTCACGTCACCGTAGACTGGCGTTGTAAAATGTAATAGACAACAAAAAAATTCGCATTCTTTTAACCGATTATTAAAAATTTATTTCAAATTTACTTAATTTTTATGTATTACAAGTCAATTTTTTATTCATTTCATTCTGTTAGTAGTGCACTTGTAAATAAGCGCGCGCGGTCTGACGGAGATTCCCTTAAATATACCTGTGGCGCTTAGCGTGTTAAAAAAGAATCGAACTTTTATTTGCATAGAAAAAAACTTAAATGTCTGATTTGTAGATGTAGCAAAACTTTACTCATAATATAAAGATTGAAATTTTTAAATGCGATAGATGTATATACAGTACCTTCATTTGATGCTTAATATTTGTCTACATTTTTTATGAACTCTCTTTATGGGTGAATAAATTTTCAAATAATTCATCTTTATCAATTAATGTAAACTTATTTTGGTGAATTACTAAAATAAAGAATGTGTATTCTTGTGCTCAAAAATCGACAGCTTATTGGAGCTTGGATATTCTCTAAAAGTAAACTGTTTCGAAAATGTTAATAAATACGAAGAAGTTTCTTAAATTATAATACCCAAGCTGACGAAGAATGCTGAGAGTTCCAAAATTTTAAAGGTAATGAAATACTAAGGTATGAAAGATTAAAATTTTTTATGTGAATTAAATCAATTATTCTAAATTAAGTCTTTGTCTTCTATCTAGTCGTAAAATGTATAAATACTAAAAAGAAATTATTTTAAAACAAGTAAATAAAAAATAAAGATATAAAAAGAAAAAAAATGAAGGAAGATTAAACAAATGAATAAATAAATGAAAACAATAATTTTAATATCTGGAACTAGTGAAGGACATTAGTTTATCTTCCTATACTTTATATTCATCTTCAAGTATATATATATATTTTAATTAGATTATGCTTTCTCATATTTCATTTGAAATTTTTTTAAAAAGTTAATTAGATTATTTTACTTTTTATCTCATTAAACTATCAATTCTATCAAAAAATTATTGAACTTGCATTTTACTTAGATTCTTGAGCACAAATATCTGATGTATTACTGTGTACTAATGCAGTTTGTCTGAAATATATATTTGAGTTTTTATGGTTTAAATCATTAAAAATATTGATCCTGTTCTCTCATATTATGATTGGAATACACTTGTGATTTTCTTTGCAAGATTGAGAGCCCCCATCCTTTTATGAACATAACGTCAAAGACTTCAAAGTAGTACTATAAGTTTTCGTGGCAAAAGAAAATCTTCGCCGTTAATAAAAGAAAGAAATAGAAGTATAAATGTGTTGAAATGAAAAAAAACCCCAATAGTTTATAATTTGATGACAAGTTAGTGCGAGATATAAGAGATAGTGCACGCGACACTTGTTACAAGACTGACTGTGGATGTAGCATTGTCTCGAATTAGTGAATAAAAAAAAATTCACAAAAACTGTAACTGAATCTGGATATTGATATAGGAGTTAGTGCACACAACACTTCTTCTAAGGCTGACTGTGGAAGAAGAATCTCTCTAAATCTGGTTAATTAAAAAAAAAAAAAAACAAAAAAAAAACAGGACCCAAACTAGATTTTTGAGCTATTGATGTTAATAAGTGCACGCATAACCTACGAGACTTGGATGAAGCATCCTCCTGAATGTGGTGAATGAAAAAAAAAAAACTGACTGTGGAAGAAGAATTATTCTAAATCTGGTTAATTAAAAAAAAAACAGGACCCAAACTAGATTTTTGAGCTATTGATGTTAATAAGTGCACGCCTTCCTACGAGACCTGGATGAAGCATCCTCCTGAATGTGGTGAATGAAAAAAAAAAAAAACTGACTGTGGAAGAAGAATTGCTCTAAATCTGGTTAATTAAAAAAAAAAAAAAAAAACAGGACCCAAACTAGATTTTTGAGCTATTGATGTTAATAAGTGCACGCCTTCCTACGAGACCTGGATGAAGCATCCTCCTGAATGTGGTGAATGAAAAAAAAAACTGACTGTGAAAGAATTGCTCTAAATCTGGTTAATTAAAAAAAAAAAAAAAAAAAAAACAGGACCCAAACTAGATTTTTGAGCTATTAATGTTAATAAGTGCACGCCTTCCTACGAGACCTGGATGAAGCATCCTCCTGAATGTGGTGAATGAAAAAAAAACTGACTGTGGAAGAAGAATTGCTCTAAATCTGGTTAATTAAAAAAAAAAAAAAAAAAAAAAAAAAAAAAAAAAACAGGACCCAAACTAGATTTTTGAGCTATTGATGTTAATAAGTGCACGCCTTCCTACGAGACCTGGATGAAGCATCCTCCTGAATGTGGTGAATGAAAAAAAAAACTGACTCTGGAAGAACAATTGCTCTAAATCTGGTTAATTAAAAAAAAAAAAAAAATCGACCCAAACTAGATTTTTGAGCTATTGATGTTAATAAGTGCACGCCTTCCTACCAGACCTGGATGAAGCTACCTCCTGAATGTGGTGAATGAAAAAAAAAACTGACTGTGGAAGAAGAATTGCTCTAAATCTGGTTAATTAAAAAAAACAAAAAAAACAGGACCCAAACTAGATTTTTGAGCTATTGATGTTAATAAGTGCACGCCTTCCTACGAGACCTGGATGAAGCATCCTCCTGAATGTGGTGAATGAAAAAAAAAACTGACTGTGGAAGAAGAATTGCTCTAAATCTGGTTAATTAAAAAAAAAAAAAAAAGCAGGACCCAAACTAGATTTTTGAGCTATTGATGTTAATATGTGCACGCCTTCCTACGAGACCTGGATGAAGCATCCTCCTGAATGTGGTGAATGAAAAAAAAAACTGACTGTGGAAGAAGAATTGCTCTAAATCTGGTTAATTAAAAAAAAAAAAAACAGGACCCAAACTAGATTTTTGAGCTATTGATGTTAATAAGTGCACGCCTTCCTACGAGACCTGGATGAAGCATCCTCCTGAATGTGGTGAATGAAAAAAAAAACTGACTGTGGAAGAATTGCTCTAAATCTGGTTCATTAAAAAAAAAAAAAAACAGGACCCAAACTAGATTTTTGAGCTATTGATGTTAATAAGTGCAAGCAAAACTTCCTACGAGACTTGGATGAAGCATCCTCCTGAATGTGGTGAATGAAAAAAAAAACTGACTGTGGAAGAAGAATCGCTCTAAATCTGGTTAATTAAAAAAAAAAAAAAAACAGGACCCAAACTAGATTTTTGAGCTATTGATGTTAATAAGTGCACGCCTTCCTACGAGACCTGGATGAAGCTACCTCCTGAATGTGGTGAATGAAAAAAAAACTGACTGTGGAAGAAGAATTGCTCTAAATCTGGTTAATTAAAAAAAAAAAAAAAACAGGACCCAAACTAGATTTTTGAGCTATTGATGTTAATAAGTGCACGCCTTCCTACGAGACCTGGATGAAACATCCTCCTGAATGTGGTGAATGAAAAAAAAAACTGACTGTGGAAGAATTGCTCTAAATCTGGTTCATTAAAAAAAAAAAAAAAAACAGGACCCAAACTAGATTTTTGAGCTATTGATGTTAATAAGTGCAAGCAATACTTCCTCCGAGACTTGGATGAAGTATCCTCCTGAATGTGGTGAATGAAAAAAAAAACTGACTGTGGAAGAAGAATCGCTCTAAATCTGGTTAATTAAAAAAAAAAAAAAAAACAGGACCCAAACTAGATTTTTGAGCTATTGATGTTAATAAGTGCACGCCTTCCTACGAGACCTGGATGAAGCATCCTCCTGAATGTGGTGAAAAAAAAAAACTGACTGTGGAAGAAGAATTGCTCTAAATCTGGTTAATTAAAAAAAAAAAAAAAAAAAAAAACAGGACCCAAACTAGATTTTTGAGCTATTGATGTTAATAAGTGCACGCCTTCCTACGAGACCTGGATGAAGCATCCTCCTGAATGTGGTGAATGAAAAAAAAAAAACTGACTGTGGAAGAAGAATTGCTCTAAATCTGGTTAATTAAAAAAAAAAAAAAACTGGACCCAAACTAGATTTTTGAGCTATTGATGTTAATAAGTGCACGCCTTCCTACGAGACCTGGATTAAGCTACCTCCTGAATGTGGTGAATGAAAAAAAACTGACTGTGGAAGAAGAATTGCTCTAAATCTGGTTAATTAAAAAAAAAAAAAAAAAAAACAGGACCCAAACTAGATTTTTGAGCTATTGATGTTAATAAGTGCACGCCTTCCTACGAGACCTGGATGAAGCATCCTCCTGAATGTGGTGAATGAAAAAAAAAACTGACTGTGGAAGAAGAATTGCTCTAAATCTGGTTAATTAAAAAAAAAAAGCAGGACCCAAACTAGATTTTTGAGCTATTGATGTTAATAAGTGCAAGCAATACTTCCTCCGAGACTTGGATGAAGTATCCTCCTGAATGTGGTGAATGAAAAAAAAAACTGACTGTGGAAGAAGAATCGCTCTAAATCTGGTTAATTAAAAAAAAAAAAAAAAACAGGACCCAAACTAGATTTTTGAGCTATTGATGTTAATAAGTGCACGCCTTCCTACGAGACCTGGATGAAGCATCCTCCTGAATGTGGTGAAAAAAAAAAAAAAAAACTGACTGTGGAAGAAGAATTGCTCTAAATCTGGTTAATTAAAAAAAAAAAAAAAAAAAAAAAAACAGGACCCAAACTAGATTTTTGAGCTATTGATGTTAATAAGTGCACGCCTTCCTACGAGACCTGGATGAAGCATCCTCCTGAATGTGGTGAATGAAAAAAAAAAAACTGACTGTGGAAGAAGAATTGCTCTAAATCTGGTTAATTAAAAAAAAAAAAAAAACTGGACCCAAACTAGATTTTTGAGCTATTGATGTTAATAAGTGCACGCCTTCCTACGAGACCTGGATTAAGCTACCTCCTGAATGTGGTGAATGAAAAAAAAACTGACTGTGGAAGAAGAATTGCTCTAAATCTGGTTAATTAAAAAAAAAAAAAAAAACAGGACCCAAACTAGATTTTTGAGCTATTGATGTTAATAAGTGCACGCCTTCCTACGAGACCTGGATGAAGCATCCTCCTGAATGTGGTGAATGAAAAAAAAAAACTGACTGTGGAAGAAGAATTGCTCTAAATCTGGTTAATTAAAAAAAAAAAAAGCAGGACCCAAACTAGATTTTTGAGCTATTGATGTTAATAAGTGCACGCCTTCCTACGAGACCAGGATGAAGCATCCTCCTGAATGTGGTGAATGAAAAAAAAAACTGACTGTGGAAGAAGAATTGCTCTAAATCTGGTTAATTAAAAAAAAAAAAAAAAACAGGACCCAAACTAGATTTTTGAGCTATTGATGTTAATAAGTGCACGCCTTCCTACGAGACCTGGATGAAGCATCCTCCTGAATGTGGTGAATGAAAAAAAAAAACTGACTGTGGAAGAATTGCTCTAAATCTGGTTCATTAAAAAAAAACAAAAACAGGACCCAAACTAGATTCTTGAGCTATTGATGTTAATAAGTGCAAGCAAAACTTCCTACGAGACTTGGATGAAGCATCCTCCTGAATGTGGTGAATGAAAAAAAAAACTGACTGTGGAAGAAGAATCGCTCTAAATCTGGTTAATTAAAAAAAAAAAAACAGGACCCAAACTAGATTTTTGAGCTATTGATGTTAATAAGTGCACGCCTTCCTACGAGACCTGGATGAAACATCCTCCTGAATGTGGTGAATGAAAAAAAAAACTGACTGTGGAAGAATTGCTCTAAATCTGGTTCATTAAAAAAAAAAAAAAAACAGGACCCAAACTAGATTTTTGAGCTATTGATGTTAATAAGTGCAAGCAAAACTTCCTCCGAGACTTGGATGAAGCATCCTCCTGAATGTGGTGAATGAAAAAAAAAACTGACTGTGGAAGAAGAATCGCTCTAAATCTGGTTAATTAAAAAAAAAAACAGGACTCAAACTAGATTTTTGAGCTATTGATGTTAATAAGTGCACGCCTTCCTACGAGACCTTGATGAAGCATCCTCCTGAATGTGGTGAATGAAAAAAGAAAAAAAACTGACTGTGGAAGAATTGCTCTAAATCTGGTTAATTAAAAAAAAAAAAAAAAAAAAAAACAGGACCCAAACTAGATTTTTGAGCTATTGATGTTAATATGTGCACGCCTTCCTACGAGACCTGGATGAAGCATCCTCCTGAATGTGGTGAATGAAAAAAAAAAACTGACTGTGGAAGAAGAATTTCTCTAAATCTGGTTAATTAAAAAAAAAAAAAACAGGACTCAAACTAGATTTTTGAGCTATTGATGTTAATAAGTGCAAGCCTTCCTACGAGACCTGGATGAAGCATCCTCCTGAATGTGGTGAATGAAAAAAAAAAACTGACTGTGGAAGAAGAATTGCTCTAAATCTGGTTAGTTAAAAAAAAAAAAAAAAACCGGACCCAAACTAGATTTTTGAGCTATTGACGTTAATAAGTGCACGCCTTCCTACGAGACCTTGATGAAGCATCCTCCTGAATGTGGTGAATGAAAAAAAAAAAAACTGACTGTGGAAGAAGAATCGCTCTAAATCTGGTTAATTAAAAAAAAAAAAAAAACAGGACATAAGCTAGATTTTTGAGCTATTGATGTTAATAAGTGCACGCCTTCCTACGAGACCTGGATGAAGCATCCTCCTGAATGTGGTGAATGAAAAAAAAAACTGACTGTGGAAGAAGAATTGCTCTAAATCTGGTTAATTAAAAAAAAAAAAAACAGGACCCAAACTAGATTTTTGAGCTATTAATGTTAATAAGTGCACGCCTTCCCACGAGACCTGGATGAAGCATCCTCCTGAATGTGGTGAATGAAAAAAAAAAAAACTGACTGAGGAAGACGAATTGCTCTAAATCTGGTTAATTAAAAAAAAAAAAAAACAGGACCCAAACTAGATTTTTGAGCTATTGATGTTAATAAGTGCACGCCTTCCTACGAGACCTGGATGAAGCATCCTCCTGAATGTGGTGAATGAAAAAAAAAAAAACTGACTGTGGAAGAAGAATCGCTCTAAATCTGGTTAATTAAAAAAAAAAAAAAACAGGACATAAACTAGATTTTTGAGCTATTGATGTTAATAAGTGCACGCCTTCCTGCGAGACCTGGATGAAGCATCCTCCTGAATGTGGTGAATGAAAAAAAAAACTGACTGTGGAAGAAGAATTGCTCTAAATCTGGTTAATTAAAAGAAAAAAAACAGGACCCAAACTAGATTTTTGAGCTATTAATGTGCAAGCAAAACTTCCTACGAGACTTGGATGAAGCATCCTCCTGAATGTGGTGAATGAAAAAAAAAAAAGGCTGACTGTGAAAGAAGAATCGCTCTAAATCTGGTTAATTAAAAAAAAAAAAAAACAGGCCGCAAACTAGATTTTTGAGCTATTGATGTTAATAAGTGCAAGCAAAACTTCCTACGAGACTTGGATGAAGCATCCTCCTGAATGTGGTGAATGAAAAAAAAAACTGACTGTGGAAGAAGAATCGCTCTAAATCTGGTTAATTAAAAAAAAAAAAAAACAGGACCCAAACTAGATTTTTGAGCTATTGATGTTAATAAGTGCACGCAAAACTTCCTACGAGACTTGGATGAAGCATCCTCCTGAATGTGGTGAATGAAAAAAAAAAGGCTGACTGTGAAAGAAGAATTGCTCTAAATCTGGTTAATTAAAAAAAAAAAAACAGGCCGCAAACTAGATTTTTGAGCTATTGATGTTAATAAGTGCAAGCAAAACTTCCTACGAGACTTGGATGAAGCATCCTCCTGAATGTGGTGAATGAAAAAAAAAACTGACTGTGGAAGAAGAATCGCTCTAAATCTGGTTAATTAAAAAAAAAAAAACAGGCCGCAAACTAGATTTTTGAGCTATTGATGTTAATAAGTGCAAGCAAAACTTCCTACGAGACTTGGATGAAGCATCCTCCTGAATGTGGTGAATGAAAAAAAAAAGGCTGACTGTGAAAGAAGAATTGCTCTAAATCTGGTTAATTAAAAAAAAAAAAAAAACAGGACCCAAACTAGATTTTTGAGCTATTGATGTTAATAAGTGCTTGCCTTCCTACGAGACCTGGATGAAGCATCCTCCTGAATGTGGTGAATGAAAAAAAAAAAAACTGACTGTGGAAGAAGAATTGCTCCAAATCTGGTTAATTAAAAAAAAAAAAACAGGACCCAAACTAGATTTTTGAGCTATTGATGTTAATAAGTGCACGCCTTCCTACGAGACCTGGATGAAGCATCCTCCTGAATGTGGTGAATGAAAAAAAAAAACTGACTGTAGAAGAAGAATTGCTCTAAATCTGGTTAATTAAAAAAAAAACAGGACCCAAACTAGATTTTTGAGCTATTGATGTTAATAAGTGCTCGCCTTCCTACGAGACCTGGATGAAGCATCCTCCTGAATGTGGTGAATGAAAAAAAAAACTGACTGTGGAAGAAGAATTGCTCTAAATCTGGTTCATTAAAAAAAAAACAGGACCCAAACTAGATTTTTGAGCTATTGATGTTAATAAGTGCACGCCTTCCTACGAGACCTGGATGAAGCATCCTCCTGAATGTGGTGAATGAAAAAAAAAACTGACTGTGGAAGAAGAATCGCTCTAAATCTGGTTAATTAAAAAGAAAAAAAAAACAGGACCCAAACTAGATTTTTGAGCTATTGATGTTAATAAGTGCACGCCTTCCTACGAGACCTGGATGAAGCATCCTCCTAAATGTGGTGAATGAAAAAAAAAAAGAAAAAGGCTGACTGTGAAAGAAGAATCGCTCTAAATCTGGTTAATTAAAAAAAAAAAAAAAAAAAAACAGGCCCCAAACTAGATTTTTGAGCTATTGATGTTAATAAGTGCAAGCAAAACTTCCTACGAGACTTGGATGAAGCATCCTCCTGAATGCGGTGAATGAAAAAAAAAAAAACTGACTGTGGAAGAAGAATCGCTCTAAATCTGGTTAATTAAAAAAAAAAAAAAAATCAGGACCCAAACTAGATTTTTGAGCTATTGATGTTAATAAGTGCACTCAAAACTTCCTACGAGACTTGGATGAAGCATCCTCCTGAATGTGGTGAATGGAAAAAAAAAAAGGCTGACTGTGGAATAAGAATCGCTCTAAATCTGGTGAATAAAAAAAATCAGAACCCAAACTGGATTTTTGAGCTATTGATATGAATTAGTGCACGCAACACTACCTATAAGACTGCTTGTAGATGAAGCGTCGCTCGGAATATGGTGAATAAAAGAAAATAATAAATAATAAAAAAAAAGAATCAGTACCCAAGTTAGATTTTCGAGCTATGAATATAAGAGTTAGCGCGAGCATTACATTCTACAAGTCTGAGTGTGAATTTAACATCTTCCGAAATGTGGCGAATTAGGAAAAATAGAATAAAATTAAAGCACTCTTAATTAATTTGTCGAGACATTGATAAATTGCATGTTAAATGAAAAAAAAAATCAACAACTCACAAACTTGATTTTGGAGGCATTGATGAAGGAGGTATTACCCGCAACATTTCCTATGGAACTGACTGCGAATGTTACTTAATCTTGAACATGGTGAATGAAAAAATAAATGCTACCCTTTGTTGACTTTTGGGCAGTAATAAAGGAAGCTGCTGTTCAAGAAAATTTTATGGAAACACGTCAATTTGGCGAATCAATTTGGCGAATAAAGAAAAGTGGTCACCACCTGATGTTGTGGAGACATTGATAAAAATGTATCTTAAAGAAAATTTTGTAGTGAAACTGACTGAGGACATACCTAACTAGAAATTTAGGATTGTCAAAATCACTAAATTAATAAAATAGCATGAGCCCATGCTATTGCCTGGAAATCATAATAATTTCTGAGTAACATAATAACTTCTGACTGAGAAGTCATAATAACTTCTGATAAATATAAAAGGAAACAAGTTTTGTGGGGGCTCTATATTTACAAAGGCATATACAGATGAAAAGAAATCCTATTGCTTCCTTTGTTCTTGCGTTGTTTCACTAATTACGCAAATATTGAATTAAAAAAATGTATCTTTATTAATTTCTTTTTCTCAAAGTTCTTACGTTAATTTTTTGGTTCTAAGGTTTAAATGTTACAACTGTATGCATGCAATAAAGATTTAAAATTGCAAAGTTTCGAAAATTTATGTATATTTAAGAAAAAATTTCTTTTTATATTATATTTTAATTGTTTTAAATTAGCTGTTCAGAAAATACTAGTTACATTTAAATACTTATTACATTTTACTTAATTTACTTTTTAATCATAAAAATTATGTTAGTTTATGCACTTTTTTAATTTCTTGAGTAGTTTTATTATTAGATAATAATAACTGTATGTTATAACGAATAGCTCTTTCGAAATTGTCATTTTGACGTAAATTTTCTGAGTTAATTTAAATGTGCTAAAAACTAATTATATTTTTTATAATGTTATTTTTGTGCACTTTTCATAAGATTTCATTTGGACGCAATGCTGACCACTTAACCACAATCGTGTCATTGGTCACGATGTTGTGGGGCCTTAATCTCAATGATTTTCCTGATTCACAAAGGGGTGTCTAAAGAATATTTTAAGAGCTTTAAATTTTAAGTGCTAAAATTTTTTTTTTAGTTATTAATAATTCGTTCTTGTTGTAACTCTGGTATTGTCTTTGATATGATAATTGATTGTGTATTTGTGTAAAATTATCTCATGTTTTAAACCTGCAGTTTGCAAAAAAAAAAAAAAAAAAAAAAAAAATATATAATAATAAAAAGAAAAGAAAAAAATATTGAAGAAAAAAAAAACAGTATAAGAAATAAAAAATAATAAAAAGAAAAAGAAAAAAAACATGAAACAAAATAAAACGAAAAATATTTGAAAAAAAATAGAGAAAAAAAATAGAAAAATATTGAAAAAAAAAGATTTAAAGAAAAAGTTAAAGCAAACTGTTTGGTCAGTGTTTTTATTGCTACATATCTTTTGCTTGTATTTTATATTTAAAAATGTTGCAAAATAACTTGGTGCTTGATTTCATTTTGAAGGTACTGTATTAAGTTAAAACGCGTAGAGAATAGAATTTCATTTTCAATCACTTATATATTCATAAAATTAATGTATGTTAATCTTATTAAATTTCTTTTAATTGAGCTAGCATATAAATTTTTTTATTTTTAATAATATCACTTTTTGTACTGAAATATATTTCGCATAGGAAAAAACGAACATATTTTTCAAGATATCAAACTATGTAGCTTAAAACATAGTTATGCTCTTGCATTAGGTTTGTGCATAAAATTTTTCAACTTTGATAAATAGATAGATCTCTTAGAAATGAAAGTAAAATTCTTAACTTTTAAATAAAAAAAGTATCTAAACTACTTTTCAAGATATTAAGAGGATACTTTTAAAAAAAGTTAATTTAAAATGTGTCATTTGCACTACCCAATCATTTAAAAAAATAATAATGCATACTCATTTAACTAAATTTCATAAATATTAGTATTTTAATTATTTTTAATTAGTATTTTTTGCAGGCATTCGTGGCTTTCAAAGTCAGCACCAATTCAGACTTCTTATTGATTTGTTTTTCGAATATATACGCATTAAGATTCATTTGACTATCGTTGATTAAAATTCATAATCTTGTGAGAGCTACTTTTTTTGTGAATTTTTTTTCTTGAATTTAATTTGAATCTGCTGAAAAGTCAGTTATAGCATCACTAATTCTAATATGTCTCTTTAGCTTTTCATTCTATTCTATTCGATTATTCTAATTTGTTTATTCTAGTTTGTTTATTGAATTTTGGGATACGAATCGATTGATTGTATAATAATCTTTTTATCAATTTTTAGTACTTCATTCTATCCGTAATTCTTAAACTGTTCAGTTTAAAGAGTAGATTTGAATCATTTTATTCAAAAATAATAACCTGATTCAGTTCTTGATTTAAATTCACTTAATAAGCGTATTTATCTGATTTGAAATTTCTTATAAAGGCTCATTTTACCTAATTTTTAACTCAAGACCAAATAAATTGCGAGTAGTGATGAATGTTAAAATTGATCATGAGTAGTGGATATTTTGTAGATAATGCATTTCTGTTCAATTTCAGTACGTTAACAAAACGATATTTAAAATTTTATTTTAAGTTAAAAGTATTTTCCGTAATCTAACATTAAAAAGTTTAATTAGCACCATTATTTAGAACTTTTTATAGTTTGAAATTATTTCGAATCCTTTTTCTAACTCAAAAATATGCACGATTCATTATTGTATGCGTGATAAAAACAGTTGAAATTTTTAGCACCGTTGTTTTAATTGGAAAAAATATTTTAAAATTTGACAACTAATTGTTTGGTTTCATCGAAAAAATAAATAAATAAGGAAAAGTTAATTAGAATCATATTTTGGTGAAAAAAGTAGTTTGAAAGCATGTTTTGTCCACTAAAAATATTTTAAAAATACCTTCTAAGAGTAAATTTTTTTGTTTTATATTAAAAATTTGGGTGATTTAATAGAATTTATTGCTTAAGAATTTTGTAAAATGTTTTGACGGAATGTAACGTTAATAACTAATTTAGTGAACAAGGGAGTCAAAAAGCGTACATTCTCTCTCTCTAAAAAAAAATAATTCAATAAAAAAAACTGTTAACCCCTTAATATCGCATAATTTTGAAAAAGGTCATAAGTGACTATTTTGTATTCAAGAAAATCATATGAAGACTTTCGGGTAAATTTTTTGAAATAAGTTCAAAAGTCTAGTTTATAATAAGCTATTTCAAACGCACTACAAATCTGTACAATACAATAGATTACATTCTATAACTTAAAGCAACAGTTTCCTAAATTTGTCTAAAGCAACAGATGATATTAATTGGATAATTCAGTTGAATTTAAATTGCACTACTAAAAGATATATCTAAAGATAAAGCATGAAAACTGATGTTCCTCACGCTACTGTAATTTGTGATTGTTATAGGTTCGAAATTTTAATAAATAAAAATTCGAAATATCTAAAATGTATCAGTGTCTGCATGGCTAATATATATTTATCATGTGTGTACAGTCACCAATGCTAAAAAATGCCGTAAATTTTTTTAAATTTTTTTTTCTGCAAATTACTTGATGTAAAAATAATAACACGAAAAAAAAACAATAAATAAAATAAATCAATAGATAAGAAAAATGTAACGTTATGGTTTATTCACTAAGCTAAATACTGCTAAAAATATATTTTTTTTACTAATGACTTGATGTAAATATAATTGCACACACAAAAAAAAAGGAAAATAAATAAATAAGAAAATTTTAATATTATGTTTTATTCACTAAACTAATTGCTTATTAAAATTTGTACCACTGAAGCACGAAATGAAATTGGAAAAAGAAATTTTATCCAAATGAAAGCAATTTTCAATAGTGAAATAATGACGTCATATATCCAACATACAATCTTTGCAATCAGATTATTAAACCCTCTAAAAATGCGAAACATCTTGGAATTATTATTACCTCTTATCTCCTTTGTAATAAGGATATTTCTAACGTCACCAGCAAAGCTGCTAATGGTGAATACTATAGATCTTAAACTACATTTTTCGCATGAAGGCATAATACTTGCGCATTCAAATAAATCAGCATTCACAATTTCTGCACATCGAAAATGTAAACATCTTTATCTACAAACATTGCGAAAAATTTTATGATAAGGCTGTACAACCAGCAATTTTAGCCACTTACTTGACGTGATATATATTTTATAACTAATTTAGTCCTCCTACCGCTCATTTTCTATCGGCGAGCCTGCCTTATAACCAATTTTTATTTCATTTATATTGTACAGTCACAGATTTCACAATTCAATGATCTTTCTGTATGCGAGAAACTCTTAGGTTAGGTATGGGGGGACCAAGTCATTGATCCTTCGGTATGCGAGAAACCCTTAGGTTAGGTAACAGGGGCCAATTTATTGATCCTTCGGTCTGCTAGAAACCCTTAGGGTAGGTATCGGGAGACCAATTTATTGATTACTTTACAGTTACGAATAACGTTGAAACGAGTTGTACTATCGAAACACCTGGGTTCATTTTACTTAACTTTAATTAAGTTCTGTTTCAATTTACATAACTATAAGTGACTTTTAATTTTTATTTTTAAATTTAATTCAAATTTTATTTTGTTTTATATTAAAAAAATATTTATTAATTTTTTTAATATTTTTTTATCAGATTTATAGACTAATTTTTACTAGGTGGATAGAAGTAAAACAATCAATAAGGAGTTAAAACTTAAAAAAAATTTCCTGAAAATGTTAGAAGTTGATTTTTAAGCGCTATAAGTCAGTTTATTTTAATCTCTTTCAGAGATTGCTCTATTTAAAATATAATAATTTTCGCTTTTTTAATGTTTATCCTCTATTTGTGGAACAAAAGGTTGAAGTAAGTAGCCTAATCAGGTGGTGGTGATCAATAATTATTAATATTTTATTTCATTAAAAGTAATAATAAGGGGATTTTTTAATAATAGATTGTAAAGTTAATATTTCTAAATAATTGTTAGTTTTGAAATAGCATTACTTTTGATATAGTTGTAACTCTTTGTTTCGTAGCAGTTTGAAATCTCGAAAAAAAATATTGTAAAAATTTGTTAATCATTTATAGAAGAGTTAATTGTTAGTATTAGACATTTAATTTCCAAAATGTTTAACCTCGCGCTGAAATTACTTCCCGATTTTGCAATGTTCTTTGCGAGAAATAGGGCTTTGTGGCAGAAAATGTTTTTTAGATTTTAAGCATTAAAATGGAGATTTAACATTTTTATATAGTATCCCGCACTTTCACACATGTTCTCCGGACAGCGCTGTTAACACATAATAATGTCGGTTCTCTACAGAGCATGCGCAGAACCTACGTCTGTGATCTTGCTAAATGTTACAAGGAAGCTCAAAATCTCTAAAGTAAAGACTATCCCAGTTTAAAAGGTAAAGAAATATTCATTAGTAATTATTATGTTTCTTATTATTATGAGGATCACAGTCGTAACTAAAAACTTAAAATTTTAATTAAATACATTCGTAAAATCTAAAAGCAAAAATATAATTCTCAGTAGTTACCATACGAAGTTTTAAATTTATTAAATATTTCGTTCTAACATTTTTATAATGAGAAGACTTTTCGCAGTTTTTTCATAGAACAGTTAATATAGATATTGACCTAGAACTTACAGGTTCTATTGCTTGACATTTTATATAGAACCAACTAAGAAGTTTTGGTACAAATGGTTATATTTATTAATCCAACCATTATCATCCATTACATTTAGCATTGCAAGACGAGAAATTTCAAAAAAGAATGATTTTAACAGAGTTTTAAGCAATGATTAATTTATAACTAGACACAAATTTATGTTCAATGTCTAATCAGGACTCTTAGCTGTCTAAATAAGATTACAGAAGTGGTGCCAACGAATAAGATTACTTTTTGAATATTTATTTTTAATTACAAATTAACTATTTACTTAAATTTATAAGGATTCTTGCTAAACTTCAAGCATTTTAAAAGTTGTAATTAGTATGTAAATATGCATTTTATAACTGTTTGATAATAATAACTCCATAAAATTACGATGAACAGGAATATCTTGATTAAATATAAATTTTAAAACGTTACTTATTACCACTTATTTTATTTTAATTCTAAAGAGCGTTCATATTGTTTTAGTTTAGTTAAATGTATAGTCGCGAAAAATTTTACAAAAATTAAGAAAAAAAAGTTTATTGTTAATAAAAAATTAGTTTTCTCATTGTTAATTTAAATATTTTCGCTGGTGGTGTCGAGGCATGACTCCTTGAAACTTAGAAGCGGAAAATGGATTTAATAAAAATACTATTAACATTTAACAATGCTTAAAAGTAAAATTCTTCTGAAAAACTTACGCAAAAATCATACTAGTGTTTTTTTAAAATATTGTAAAGCTCTTTCATCCATTGCACCATTTATTACCGCATTATTTTTTTAAAATAAATACTTTAAAAATTCTTTCTCCACACTTTTTGCTTTGTTTAATATCTCTGTACCAACTTTTAATACATAAATTAGTTTAATTCAAATTTACGAAAACCTTACGTTTTATAACAAATTATAATTTTTTTTAAATATTAATCGCTATTAAAAAACAATTGTTATAAATTGTCCTTGTTAAAGCTACTTCACAATACTATATTTTTAGCACTTTTGCAAACTGAAACATTAACTTTTAATACACTTTTCAACATACAAACGCTTTTTAATAATTTTTATATTTGAAAGACTGCCCGGCCCGCTACTGTTAGATGGAACATGTAATAAAAGTTATAATTTAATATTTAGGTCAATTTTTCAATGTATTTTTAAAACATTTCTGAGCAATTTTCCTTGAAATATATTAAAAATCAACAAATAAAAGAATTATGTTCGTCTTTTTATAATGGTTTTTAAATAAAAATGTTTACTGTTAGCTTAAATTGGCAATTTTATTTTATAAGTTTTGTTTTGAAATTTTAAATAAAATATATTAATTATTTTTTATATTGGTCAGATTACATGGACTATTATTCTAAATATATTTTCAATTAAATGTGATGCCATTCTATTATATAGTTCAATATTGTAGGGCCTTTTAAACTGGACTAAAATAAAAAAATTTTAGTATTAAAAAACTTATGTTTCATTTAAGTTATTGGAAACTATTATTCCAAATACAGCTAATGTTTATTGTAATTTGATTTATTTACACAAATTGATTTCCTTAAATTGAGAACTTAAACGTCATTCGCTTTTGTAACTGTATTATCTATCAATCTAATTTTAACTTAAGGTACTATCAATGTTATGTATTTATTTCTTAAATAACTTTTCTAAAAAAAAGAAATAATTATTATGATGATGCTTTTTTAAAAAAATAAATTAGCTGAGTTTATTTGGGTTTATAATTAAGAAATATTTAAGAACCCTAGCTATGGTCTGTCGGTATTTCAATTAACTTTTCAGCATTTTAAGCCATTTATAAACTAATCACATCGCCAAAAGGGAAGCCAATATCAATTTTACTTAACCAATCCTAACTACCTTTACCAATACAAGTTTACTTAAGTTAAATAAGTGAATTTTGATATTTAAATCAATAAAAACTGAAATATTAATTAAAACTATTAAGTTCTATTTTAAGTCACTTATTCTCAAGAAAATGCTAATATGTAATTTTTAATTCTCTGTAGCCCATTCTTTAACAAGCACTCAGTTTGCTCAATTATGAAAATGGTAAAATTCAAAACTTTTGAACTGACATTTCAAAATAATATTTTGCAGCCTTTTTCTTGTTTTTTCTTTTTGAAAATAAAAAGACTTTTCTTACTGCAAAAGGAAACCAATACAGTGAATATAAATGTTTATTCAATTCATGTGTTTACATGATATAAATTGTTGAAATTGAAATTAGACTTCAAATAAGAACCTTCATTTTAGTATGTATTTCCGCTTCCGTAAATTTAATTTCAAAAACTAAGTGTATGAAGGAATGGTATATAATTGTTTGTTGTGAATGAGAAATTAATGAACTGTCTATATTAAATTCATTTAGCTGCAGATTACATCTTTTGATTCAATTTTTTTCTTAGAAGTTTTAATTTTTATACAAAATTTTTATGTAAATATTTCCCAACTGAAGTCAAATATTCGTTTACATTTTCATTAAAAAAGGTTAGTCCCTAATAGATATTTTATTTTATAACCGTCGTTGAACAGCCGACCCATTTTTGGGTTACGACTACTAACTCAGTAGCCTTGTAATTTTGAACCAATCCAGAAGACAAGGAAACTCCTGGATCAGTACCCCTAGAGGTATTGATTTGTTATGGGAACATGGAGGACTTTGCGACTCGACTGATTTGACGTGCATCAGTCACCCTTTACTACACGGGGGTTTTTCGCCCGGCGGGGATCGAATCCACGAACTCTCGGACATGGGCCTAGTGCCCTACCAACCTGACTATCCCAGCCTCCAAATAGATATTGAATTGAGTGTCTTGTATGTTGCCAGTATTGTTTTTAATACTTTTAAAATCGTTAAAACTAACGGTTGTTTGAGATTATCCCGTCACCGTCGACCATTTTCGCCAACCCCCGATGTTATCGCCAAAGGTATCTTTTGCGCCAAAAACCTGCAAATTTTATCATATGGTTAAATTCAAGAATAATTCGATGTGTAATAATTAAAAGAAAAAAAGTTTTTACTTTGATTTTATTCTTTTTATTACATATTTTTACGTTTACATTTTATTAATATTATTATTTGATAAGTTTAATGTGATTAAGTCGGCGGAATATACCAAGCTAACTAATATTGTAATTTTATTTGCGGTTTTAAAAAAAATTCCTTTTTTTTGAATTCGTGAATTGTGTTTTCGTGAATTTTAAAAGTTTTTTTAGTGTAATTTATAATTAAAATTTGATGGCAACTTGTAAATGCAAGAATTTTAAAATAATACCCACGGTATAAACTTTTGTAATAAAATAAATACAAAATTCATTAAATAGCCAATGAGTTTTAAATTGTTTTTCCCCAGAATGCATTGCAAAAATATCTTATTTCTAATCATAGCGTCCCCCCGTTTATTTTGAATCTTTTCGCTACAGCTACAGGATAGTTTAATTTTCAGGTATTTCTGCTCTTAAAATATCTAACAATCTTTCAAATTATAAAGAAACATGTTAACTGTCTTTTTTTCATGGATTTATTGTTTTTAAAATAGTTATAATGTATATGTTATTAATTAAATTGTAAATTAATAAATACATTTTTTCATTTTGAGAAAGTACTTAAAAAGTTAATATAAGGAAAAAATATGCAGTTTTAAATTAAGAATTGTTTTAAAAAGTAATCACAAATAAGAAGGTATGCACAATCGTATTCCAATTAAAATGTATTTGTTTTAAAGAATACTTTTTCAATGCTATCGTCGACCACACGATAAATTCTTCCCCCTCCCCATGTTTTTTGTCAATGAATCAGTTCAAGGTATAATCATCCAACAATTGTTGCAGAAAATTTTTTCTCAGAACAATAACGTATTGTTTATGAAAATAAATTTATTATAAAATTTAATAGATAAAATTGTTGCTGAAATTGGGAAATATATCTGATTTTATCTCCTATATTTTAAAACTCTTCAATGATATAGTGATATAGTATAACCACCTGCACTCGGCTGACAGCGATCGTGTAGGTTGCAAACACCAATTTTTTAAGATTTTGTTTTATTTTATTTATTTTTGAAAAAATCTCATAAATAAGATTTAAAACTTTTACTTTTTTTTTAAACGCTACAGAGAAATTTAAATCTATTTAAAAGAGTAATAATAATTTCGATATTTTATTCTTTAAATAACTATATATTTAAAAGAGTATTAATAATACTGATTAATCTATATTTAAATTAATCTATGTTTAAATTAATTAATAAATAAATTTAATTTAAATTGTGCAAGGGAGAAAAAACAGAAAACAGCGTCTCTGAAAGTAATCAGAAATGAGTGTTTGTTTGACATATAGTGGAAACCTTGGAGCAGGAATCGAAGCTGTAAGCATTCTTGCTTTAACAGAATTTTATAAAAGTTTTTGTTTAAAATTCATGTTTTGTTCATTTTTTTACACTAATTTGAGCTTATTGTGGTAGTTGTTTATTCTCATGAAATTTTCGAAATCTTTAGATTATCAACAACAGAAAATCATCTTATTTTACATTTAATTCAAGCTTTGCTTGAATAAATTTAAATATCTGCTTTTCTTAATTCGCTAAAAGATATTTTAAATAAAAATCAACTCTAGCTTAAAGAGACGCTTTTTCTGTACAATGAAATATAACATCATTAAAACGAGATTTGAAAATAATTATTATTTATGAAATGCATCGAGATTATTAATTATGAAATGCATTGAGAGAGAAATAAGCATACGTTTTCTTGATTTAAGAAAAATGCTAGAGTAATCCACATTTAATTTGTTTTTATTTTTATATTTATTTTTAAAGAATAGTTTGCAGACGTCTTGACATTTTCAGAATATTTTTGCTAACTACTGACCTCAGTTTCTTTTAAAAGATTGCAACTTTTGTACTTTTCGTAATTTGTTTTAAAAATTCCTTAATAAGTAATTTTTTTAAATAAAATATTCAAACAGTATCACTCGGTCAAAAAGTTTTTTAAAGGTCGTTAAGGGTTGCTCATTGTATAAAATAATGAAACGTTTTCGCGCTAAGTGGAAATTTTTTTTCCATATAGACTAATTCATTCCTGACACTTGACAATTTTATCTGGCTTTGGAGATGGTGGTATTTTTTTTAAAAAATTGTTTGAAAAGTAATGTTTTTAAATTAAATATTCAAACAATATAACTCGGTCAAACACTTTTTGTAAAGGTTATTAAGGGTTGCTCATTGTATAAAATAATGAAAGGTTTTCGCGCAGAAAGCATTTTTCAACATAGACCAATTCATTCCCGACACTTGCCTATTTTATCTGGCTTTGGAGATGGTGATATTTTTTTTTAAAAATTGTTTGAAAAGTAATGTTTTTAAATTAAATATTCAAACAATATAACTCGGTCAAACAATTTTTGTAAAGATTATTAAGGGTTGCTCATTGTATAAAATAATGAAAGGTTTTCGCGCAGAAAACATTTTTCAACATAGACCAATTCATTCCCGACACTTGCCTATTTTATCTGGCTTTGGAGATGGTGGTATTTTTTTTTTAAAAATTGTTTGAAAAGTAATGTTTTTAAATTAAATATTCAAACAATATAACTCGGTCAAACAATTTTTGTAAAGATTATTAAGGGTTGCTCATTGTATAAAATAATGAAAGGTTTTCGCGCAGAAAACATTTTTCAACATAGACCAATTCATTCCTGACACTTGCCTATTTTATCTGGCTTTGGAGATGGTGATATTTTTTTAAAAAATTGTTTGAAAAGTAATGTTTTTAAATTAAATATTCAAACAATATAACTCGGTCAAACAATTTTTGTAAAGATTATTAAGGGTTGCTCATTGTATAAAATAATGAAAGGTTTTCGCGCAGAAAACATTTTTCAACATAGACCAATTCATTCCTGACACTTGCCTATTTTATCTGGCTTTAGAGATGGTGAAATTTTTTTTTAAAAAATTGTTTGAAAAGTAATGTTTTTAAATGAAATATTCAAACAATATCACTCGGTCAAAAATGTTTTGTAAAGATTATTAAGGGTTGCTCATTATTTAAAATAATAAAAGGTTTTCGAGCAAAGTGGAAAGCATTTTGATTTTCAACTTTGACCAATTCATTCGTGACAATTGCCAATATTTTTCTGTCTATTGGAGATAGATGGTGGTGCCCATAATTTAAGAATAAAATTTATGTCTAATGTTAGTGTCAATGATTATTTATTTTCCTTTTTTATAAGAGTTCATTTTATTGATAACTCTTATTGTTTAAGAAAAGTTTAATATTTAAAATTATGTGAGTTAAAGGCTTTTAATGGAATAAGCGCATTTTCATGTAAAATTGAGTAGAGAAAAAAATTGAAATATTTAAAAGTAGCACCTAGAAATGTAACACCTAGACGTTTATGGCACTAGATATCGTATGTTTGCGTAGGTAAGCTGGTTTCTATTTGGAGTTAGAAGGTTTTTGATTACCATATGCTTCACATTCAATCCAATCAAATCAGATCCCTCAATACTTTTGACAAATCGGTGAACAAACAAGAAAAATTAAACTTGGCTTTCCCACTGATCTTTGTTTAATCCAGTGGTGGCCAAACAGAAGTTTCTGAGCTTACTGTCCATACTATGAACTATTAAACAAGATAACTACACACTATTTTTTTTTTAATCTTACATTTGTATTCGGCAGCTAGGTAAAGGAATAAAGGTTAGCCAACCGGAGTGTTAACGCGATCTATACAAAATAATCCCGCGAGCCTATATTAGCATGTAATCGACATTTTAGCGACGCTGATTTTATCAAACTAAACTCATTTAATTGTACACTATACTCTCGATATATCAAAGTTGAAGGCATGCTAAAAAATTTCGAAATTTCGAGTTTTCGAAATGACAAAGTTGAGGGCCAAATTTGTTCTAAAAAGTAAAAAAAAAATATTCTTAAATAGCATTATAAAACAAAGTGTTACGGTATATCAGAATAAGTACTAATAAAGATAATTGTATAATAGTTGACAATAAGTCTAAATGCAGCAATGATAACTTTATTTTTAAAAGCAATACAAAAATAATTATGTATTAAATATGAAAGAATTCGTTTATAATGAACTTACATTAATGGAATTTATTAAAAAGAACTCTGTCATCGTGGCTTGTCGACATCGTTTTCGAAATTGTTCATCAATTTTTTTCTTCGAAAAATAGCTGCTAGTCATCGCTTTTCATGTTCTCGGAGAATTTCATGAAACGTTTTAATGTATTGAAGTATTTGAGTATTTTTTCTTGGGACGCTGTGAGTTGTTCGAAAAAATTCATTTTTTACTTCGAAAAATATTCGACATAACAAGATTTTGATAAGAAACTCTTCGACATAGGAATTGAAATTGATTGAATTGATTGGCTAAGGAAAACAATTTTCTAGTTGACATAACAAGGATTTTGAGATATCATTCGAGAGTAAACCGTATAAAGAAAAATCTTCAGTATTTTAGTGAAATTATAAAAATTGGACTGATTTATAAAATAAGAAATGGAACTTAAATGCAAGTAACATGCTTTGATATGACCTCTTTTTAAAAGTGTTCGCTTTTTTTAATTTTTTTTTCTTTATTAATAATAACAATATTTTTAGGATTCGATTGTAACGGTTCCAGAAGCGTATACTATTGGGCCAAGCACGAATGCAGCGTGTACATTTTTGGATAATTTAAATTGTTGTTACAAAGCAAAATGAAATTTGCTTGCTTTCAAAAAGTGTTTGGAATAACTCATTTGAGTTGTTATAAAGCCGTATTACTAATTTTAAAATTAGTTTTATCATTTAAAATCATATGCAGTTTTTTAGTTTTTTAGATCTAAATCCTGAAAGACACGCATTTTATCAGATAAGTTAAAAAATCTTAGTTTTATCTCTAATTGCTGTTCACTGCTTAAATTATTATATTTTCTGATATACTTTAGTTAGTTATTATATACTAAATACTCAGCCTGCGATATTGAAAATGTCTTGGATAATTTGAAAACGTATTATAAAAATGAATGAAATATATATCTTGAAGTTGCTGGGATTATTAAATATCAGGCATGTCTAACTTTTTTTCTGTTTAAGTTAATCATTGATGATTAATCAAAGAGCAAACGTACTTGGCTCGTAATTTAAATTACATTGAGATATCATTTCAACATACACAATGAAGCTATCTTATAATAAAATAGTTGTAAGTCATTAGCTATTAGCTTTGTAATAGTTTCGTGCCTAAAAACTAAAAAAAAAAAAAAATTAATTAAAGAATTGGATGAAGCAAGTCGTTTAAAACATAATTGAAAAGAAAATTCATGCATTTTTTTCAACGAACTGTTAAAAAACGAATTAAATTTTTCTTCAAAAAATTTCTATTTAATAACATTTTCTTATTTATGATTTACCTGGTCTATTTTTATGGGGAGCCATTAACAACTAATCGTCAGTTCTTAATTCGATCTGCTAACTGGGATTCACTTGTCTATTTGAAATTAAACGAGCTGTTAGATTTTGAATTACCTCAATTCAAAATATTTAGAATTTTTTACTTTTTTTAATTGTAATTAACTGAAAAGTGCCAGATAACTCATTTGCGAAAACTAATGTGCAAAATGTATGCGAAAATAACTGATAGTATATAAAAATATTTTTTCCTCTCTATATATGAAAAAACTAATTATATTCCTGGTTTAGATTTTAATTTAAATATTTGTATTTTTGAAAATATTTGGCCTATTTCTTCTAAACAACTAAAGTAAATTGTTTATGCTATAATTATTTTAATTTATTGTAGTTTGACTTATTAGGCGTGCTCGTCATTGATATCGAAACTACCATTTTTAATTCTGAAGTTTTTAAAGATATGAATAGAATATTTTGTAAAATATCGACATTTTTTCGATATTTTTCCGTGGATCGGAGTACCCAGAAGACCATTAACATATCAAAGTACACATAAGAAATGATGAAGTTGACCTTCAGCAGCGATTTTCTTAAGAATAAGATTAAAATCTTAAAAAGCGAAAAGCAAGATTTAACAGAAGTTTCGTCAGTGGTCGGAACTACTTTATTTTAGTTAACTGCAACTAATTTATTAGAAATGTTAACTTAAACTGTAATTGTTAAAATGTGATACCTAACTACTTTCGAAATGTATTCACTCCTTTTCTACTTTTATGAGAGGAATTTTGATGGAGTTATTCTATTTACACTTGTGTTCAAAATTGATTTGAAAAAAAAATAATTGCTTTTAAACTTTGTTTTCTTTACCAAACAAACACTGAAAGTAGTTTGGACAAATCATTACAAACAAGTATTTTTTTTGTATTTAGCCGCTACTTTTTTTTTCAAAAAGTTTCACAGTACACTACAAACTACGAAAACAAGTAGTGACTACAGTATAATTTGTCCATATAAAGAACTCCCTTCGCCACGAAGTCTAAAGCCGTCTTCTGCTATGGAAACAAGAAATAGCGCATTTCAATTAGGGGGGGGCTTCTTTCCCCCCTTGATACCCCTTCTCGCCGACCTGAGCCAAAACCTGTCTTATATTATGACCTAACTTGAAATAGTTAAACCTTGTAACAATAATCACCGTCACTACTCCATACGAAGGCTAGGGGAGTTCTTTACATAGTTAAACTATATTTTCGGCATCTGTTGTGCGTTAGTTCCGACCACTGAGTTGCGGCGATGCAAGAAATATTTTGAAATTCGTATTGTTGCCAAGCGTTAGAATCAGAACGTCTCATGTAGAATTTTAGCTTATTTCGAATGTCCACGCAAAAAATGAGAAAATTTTACTCAAGATTTCGAACATGATGTGAAAGAGTGCCCTTGGGGGAAAAAACCCCGCTTTTTCTACAATGAATGACGTTGTATAGTACCTCGATGCTTTCTAATTATCTAAGGTAGAATATAATTTGAATTCAAAGTACACATGGACTTTTTTCTTCCTTTCCGGGCAATTTAGCTTTTAAAATTCATGTTTTTCGTTTGCAAAAGGAATAAATAAAATTAAATCAAGAAGTAATGACAATTTCATGTTTTCGCAGAAATAAAAAACGAAGATTGAGTGTATCAGCTACCAGGTGTATGTTTGAAGTAACTTGAAAGTTGATATATCCACTATTGCCTCATTAACTAGATTGTCAAAAGAAAAAAAAATCCGTCCAAACATACTATTTTAAGAGGACATCATTAAGGAACAGTGCAATTTTTGCTGTCAAAGGAATCGTACACCATAGACTGATGGAGTGGTGGGATCAGTGCGAATCCCTTTGACAACAATCCCGCAGTGGACTGATCGTAAAGACACGGTTCCCAGTAGAACACCAAGTCAAGTATCAGTGACTGCGGTCAGTAAACGGGTGGGTGACCGCTTTGATCAGCCTACGTATAGGGACCGAGGGTTAAACTGTTCTATCGTAAAGTGCTCGACTTCGCTCACGGGTCGTCGAGCTACCAAGGCAGAGGACTTATTCCCTCTGCAGAGGATCAAAGGTGCGATGAAATGTCTTCGGATGTGGGAATGTTTCCCCACACCGTTCCCAGGTTGGTGAGACGTAAATAAAGTACCTACCTACCCACCCTTCGACAACAATACATCTCCTTGATGGGATCTTTGAAGTAGCATTCATGCGTATGATTTTCGTCACTTTATTGAATGGGGTTTGATATATAACCCCATTTTATTGCCACTCCAATCAATACATAGGAAACACACACCCAGTCTTTGTTTTTACTGGCGAAAACATTAAATTGTTATACTTCTTGATTAGCAATCGTATTAATATGATTTTTTTTATTGGGTAGGTTAATTTTTTAATGTTTATATTTCTGATATTAAAGTAATTACTTCCTCTTGTATGTGTTTTTTTCTTTACCTTTATTACCATTGCCTGGTTTTTTTTCTTCCTTCCTTGGTATGTTTTTTTTCTTTCAATTTTTGTTTTTGTTATTGTATACTAACTTTGTTTTTTACTATGCTTGAACTTTCATGAGAATGTATAATTAGTGTGGTGCCTTTTCTTAAAATTTGATTTAAAAACTCATTTTGTTGAATATGTTGATTGTAAATGTTTGTTAATTTTAATGAATTTTTGATATTTTGAGCATGAATTCGAAAATTCGAATATTTTTAAGTAATATCACGATTTTTTATTATTAACGAAATGTGAGCTTGTGATAAAATCCATGCTCATTGAGTTTCTATTATTTCTGTTACTATTTTAAGCCAAACTTAAGTCATAAAATGAACCCGAGTTGTTTTAGTCCAAATCAAAAGTACTTCGCCATTTCGCCTCCGTAATAGCTACTAAATAGAATCAGTCTAATCAAATATTATTATCCCCCAGGGGGTTTGCTATAGCTCTACAATGCAGTTAATTTCTACTAAAATCTATTTTTGGAATACTTTTTTTGGAATTTCCTACCAAATTAGAGGCTGCATTTTTAGAGATTAGAAAAAGATTAAATAAAATTAAAAAAAAATTTCTAAAATTAAACTTTAAAAAAATTACCAATTTCTTAGAAGCTTTTTACATAAAATAAAACTGATAATGTCCACCAAATATGCATTGTATAGTTTAGCAAATACGGGCCTCACGCACCCGGGTGCCCCAGTGACGCCCATCTTGGATTGTGTTCGTAAATAGCGTTAGTAATTTTAAAATTCCGACTTACTAAATTTCTCGTATCTTCAAGTTTTTAATTTGTAACAACTGAACAAAATTTTGCAGTGGAATAAAATTTGGCAGAATTTTGTTATTAAAACTTCTTATTTTTTTTAATACGTTAGGGGGAAGTATATTTCCCACCTACTTTAATACTCTTTCAATATCTATAGGAAGCTATTTCTCCATATTTGGCCATTTTTCTGATAACTTTAAAAATAAAAAGAATACCAATACAGAGTTTTGTACCACATAATTGTGGTTAACAGTAAAGATTTGCGTAGGGTCAAGAAGAGAGGCCAACACTGGAGAGCTTTTTTCTCTTGTGCGTTATGCGCTCGTTCATTTCATCGGTTCTCATTTAATTTAGTTACAAGCGCAAAATTTATAAATTCGGTTATTAATAAGCACAAAAGTCGAGTTAATAGGCAAATCTGTACAGTACCATGCACCAAAAAAAATTTAAAAAAAAAGATCTTAAAAACCGATTGATTTTAGCTAAAGGAATTTCTTTTCATAAATAAATCTTAATCCCAAAAATATTTTAACATAATATTATTATAAAAAAATTGCGCTATAAAGGATTAAATAAACTTTTCAATATTTCGGGGTGGTGTAAAAACTCAACCAATATAAAACATATTCTCAATTTTCAGAAATTCTTACCTGAAATTTCCATTTTCCAGTAAATCTGAGCAATAACACAAGAATCAAGATGGGCGGTATGCCGTTTCCTAACGCGATATTTAAGAATTGATTTTAGTTTTTTTTAACATCTACTCGGAGTTCGCTATGTCTTCATTATTGTATTATAATGTAAATGTTATTGGATTAAAAAAATGAGAAAAAAGCATCTTGATTTCTCTACGAGAAAAACATATGCATTCTGAATATCCGATAGGGTGAATATTTCGATTACCCAATTTTAGGTACTTTAACACAGAATAAAACAATTACTTTGTTTTGTCATTTTTCGAATAGATATTAAAATAATAAAAATAAAGGTATGTGTAATATTTTAGCACACTTTTGGTTGCTTTATATCCTGGAACTTTCTATTTTATAACTGTTATATATAAATGATTAATGTATGGAAAAACAAATGCTCTGTTCGGAAAAACTTTAATCAAAAATTTGTTTAGTAATTCATTATTTTTACATTTAACATTGAGTTTCTTTAATAGTAAAATTATTCTTTTGATGAATATAAAGAGTTTTTAATTGTAATGACCATAGTATTCAGTTTGAGCTCTGTTTTTTTGTTTCAGTTTAAAAAATACATCTTTCTAATCTGTTTAGAATCAAAGTAATTTGTTTTTCCTATTGTTATATTTGTATTTACGATTTTAATTATCTTTTTATACTTTACAAAAAATTGTAGAAATTTACAAAAATTAAGGAAAATAATGCCAAAATTTGCATAGTAATACATTGGTTTTTCCGAAGTGGAAAGTTTTAGTGTTTTTAGTTTACTCATTTAAAAAATTTGGAAGTGACATTTTAATGAAGTTGTTGCTGTTAATTTTATTGGAAGGAATCAAAATACACTTCTACATATTGCTATTTCTACATATTACTATTTCTACATATTACTACTTCTACATATACACAAAACATATTAGATTCAGTTATAAATAGCTTCCTATTGGTTAAATCATAATGCTTACTATTGAATTGAGGCATAAATGTTAACTCTTATGAGTCAAATTCATAGTTAATTATGAAATTAAGTCGGTTGACCATTAAATTGTTCCTTAACTGTTAATTTTTAAATTTTGCCATAATTGTTAACTATTAAATAGTGTCATAACTGCTAACCATTTGATTGAATTACAAATAATTTCTGATGCTTCGTTTAGCTCACTATTAGGCTTGTAGAGAACTGTTGACTTAAATCTATTCAAAAGACTCAAAACTTGTTTAAAGAAAGAAAGTTAGACATTTTTGTGTTTTATTAACCAATGGAATTGATGTTAGACTATTTAAATCGATTCTAATATGTTTTTCTGACAATGACAATCCTCTCATAATTTAGGATATAAATTATGTTAATAGTTTTATCTAATTTGCATGTTTCAGTGCATTTTAATGCTTTTCTAATGCGTTTATTTAGTGTATTTTTAATGTATTTTCAATGTCGAAGTTAGCAGGTTAATTGAAATTTGAAGCAATATTTATTCATAAGCTAAGCACAAGCTTTGCTTATTTTTTATTGTCATGACTTGTTGTATTTTTTCTTAAGGCATAATGTTATGTCTTATCTGTTTTTTTCGAACATTTTCACTCTAAAATATCTAGTTCCATTTTTTATGATCCTTAAGGCAGAGGGTTGTCATAACAGTCAGCCAAATATTGCAAATTTCATTGTGAATAAATTTTTATTCTTTGGTTTTTTTCAAGGAATACTGATTTATAATAAAGAGAATGTAAAAAATTGTAATTAAGTAATGAATAGAAAACTATCATTTTATTTGTGGGCTGAGATATTTACTCACCATTTTATAATATTTATTGTAGGTTTCTTGGTTCTTGGGGCTTTTGTTGCTTAGGACGTTAGTAACTTCCTCAGAAAGCATAACCATCTTACCAAATTATAAGATGATCGACTTAATATTAAACACAAAATTTGGACATATCAAAATAATCTTTGAAATAGGAAGACATTAAAGCTTCTTAAATTTCCCTTTTCTATTCAATTTATTTTCTATTAATACTATTCTATTCTCTAAGACTATTTTATTCTTTCCATATTATTGTATCTATTATATTCTATCTAATGTTTTAAAATATAAAAAATTGACAAATAAATTTTGAAAGAATAAAATAATGCTTGCTGCTTTCTAAGAGTCAAATAATACTCCCATGAAAACAAGACTAAGGGAACTAACGTTCATTATAACATGAAACTTTCTATATTTAGTATTCTTAAAGTTATGGTTTATAATATTCAATATGTGTTTATAATTGGGGAAATTAAAGCTAGTGCTATTTCTTCTTTGCAATATCTGCTTTTCAAAAATAGAATGTTTCAATTATACATTAATTTCCTGAAGAGTTGAGGGAGCAAGGCTGTAAGAGTAGTTTAAAAGTATAAATATTTTTTAATGCATAGCCTTGTTTCTTTCAATAAATTTAGCTCTATTTTATGAAATAAACTCAAAAATAAATTTAACATCATGTATAAAGCGAGAAAATGTTTCCAAAATTTGTAAAAAGGGATATTTTTCGGATGTTTATCTTATCATGCTGTTTGCTTGGAAAGTCAGAACGTTGAGTCAATTTTTATCATTTAATTTACAATTATTTAAGATATCTTCTAAAAGTAAAATAGGAAATTTTTTTTTCAAAATAGAATATTGAAACAGTAAAAATGCATAATGGGGCTAATAAGAAATTTCGAAACATTCTATTTTCTATGTATTTATATATATTATTTTACAACGTTAGTTAATTTTCTTTATTGAAAGGAAACGTTCAATTTTCTCCTTAACTGTTATTTATTATAGATAAAAAATTGCAATCATGGTGTGGTTCTTGGTTTGTGATTTCAATGTATAAGCTAAGATTCTGTTTATTCCTGGATTTAAAACTATTATTTCTCTGGAAGTTTGGATTGCAAAGTGAATTTTTTTTAATGTTCAGAAAATTTCCATTGATATTGTGAACATCTATTACATGTTTACATTCCTACATTTAAAATTCTGCTTCAATGTACAATTTAGATTTAATAAGTGTGAAACTGAATATTTTACCTGGAGATATATTATAATACTTATGTGTTTTCATAAATAGAAAGTGTCCAGGAAACTTCATAGTTAGCAAAGCATTCAACTGAAAGGTTTTAAATCAGCCATGGACTAATAAAATAGGAAAAGGCAGCAGCAATCCCCCCCCCCACCACTTTTCAAATATCTCTTAAAAAGTTGCATTGCTCTTAAGGAAAGAATCGTGTGTAATGTTAGTATACATACGGTACAATTTGTATACCTTACAATTCAAAATTTCTTCGACTATTGATAAATAAAATATTAAAAAGTAAGTAATTGTTATAAAAAATTACTATAATTATAAAGATTGCATGGAATTATCTTTTGCACACAAATATAAAATTCGTTTATCCAAAGTTTTTTCAATTCTCTTAAAGATCTCTTGAGATGTGGCGAAATAAGCAAAAAGTAAAATTATCATTAAGGAATTCAAGCTTACTACAGCTCTCCTGACCAAACTATAGGGATCTTGTCCCAGATCGCTGGCAAACCCTTTCATTTTGAGGATCAGGAATCCAAATCTGGCGAAATAAGAAGTATCTTTATTCAGATAAAGTACGTTTTATGACAGATTTCGTGACTTAAAATAGTGTACTAACTAATCAACAGATTTGAGGTCACCACTTCGAATCATTAAGATTGAGTCCTAGTATGTGAAAATCTGATCATTAAGGATTAAAAGTTATTCATACATATTCTTCTTCACTCCGAATTGGAGCATAGGGCTTCTATCGCAGCTTTCCATCTCACTCTATTTGTGGCCAGATATTTTTCCTATCTTCATGTCTTTCCTATTGTTTTCCATTCGTTTACAATCGTCCTGCGCCAAGTACTTCTAGGTTTTCCTCTTTTTCTATTGCCTTGAGAGTTCCAAACAAAAACTTGTTTTATTTTAAAGTTTTCAGGTTTACATAGAACATGACAAATCCATTTTCATTTACGTTTTTCAATTTGCAGATCAATCGGTTTCTGGTTTGCTTTTCTAAAAGTTTCTGCATTGCAAATTTTATGAAACCACTTGATGCGCAAGATTCTTCGTAAACAGTAGTTGTTAATAAATACTTGCAATTTTTTTCACGTTATTTTTATTGCAGTGCTATGTCTTAGATCCATATAATAGAGGACTTTCATCCACTTCAGAGAGATGGATGAAAGTTATTCAGGGTGTTTCGTTTTTTTTCCTATCGTACTGGATATTCTGTAATAACCGCTCTTTATACATAATTATGAAATCCTTGTCAAAAATGAAATAAAAAGTAAGTACATTAGGGTACGTGAATTAATATTTAAGCGAGTAATCATTAAAAATGTTATCGAAGTGTAAAAAATCAGTAGTGTTCATCCATGATGACCTGATAAAACTTAAAAGTCGGTTTGATTTCCTGATGAAACTTATTTCATCGTCTTTTAACTTCTGTTTCTTCCAATATTGAACCAAACTTTTATTTTCAAACCCACCTTCGTGAGTAGTGATTTTATTTTCGTCTTTTTCCTGCTTTAAATAACAGATTTTAACCTTAATCGACTACTGTGGAAATATGAACCTTGTTGAAACATGCAAGCACTAGCAATTTTTTTTTTCTTCGACGAACGCATTTTTTGTATGAACGCAAATGGCAGAATACGGGCATTAATGGTTTAAGTAATCTATTAAAAACATTTGCTTCCTACAATTGTGAAAGAAATATTTAGTTGTTTTTACCTTCTTATTATTCCTTACACACAATTTAACAAATTTCGTTAAGACTGAATAGTAATTCAATAAAGTAATGTAAACATTAAAAAAAATATGTATTGAAAAACGGCACATTGAGGAAATTTTTTTTCAATAATTGAGAAGCAAAATAACCACGTAGTTTCTAAATATTTTCAGTTATGTTTCAGCTTTCACATGCCTGCATAAACATTTTTCAATAAAATAATCGTCTATCATATTAAAGTGGTGATTGAATTTTTTTTTGTGAAATTTACTACTAAATTTTAGAGTGTTCATAAACAATTGTATAAGTACCGTAATTAATGTACAAGAAATAAATTTACGGTTTGGCCTTTTCAATTTATTTTTACTATTTTTAAATCCAATATATTGTCCAAATCCATGAAAAATAAATTCGTCCATGTCAAATATGGAGGTAATTATCTGTCACATGACGTGTTAATGGCTACTATTACCAACCCCCGTAAAGCAGTCTCCCTATGTTATTAGTTTATGAAAAAACCCAGGTGAATGCATTGCTAACTTAATATATATGCGATAAATTCTCTTCTATGGATATCCTGAATGTATATGAATTACGAATGTGAGCTACTCCAAAGTTTGGGCGTTGGATTTGTTAACTTCGAATTTTCAATTCATGCTCTAAAAGAACACGCATTAAGTTGAGAATGCTTTTTATGATTTCAACATCGAAACGTTTAATTTCTAATCAGCTAAGTTCACTTTTTTCAAAACTTTTTTTTGTCTCTTTTGTCACAAATTTTTTTAATTGATCTAGTTTTAAAGTACATGTTTTAATGGTCAAATTTTAAAGAAAGGCTGAAATTTTTTTTAAAAGAATGAGTGAATGAAGAATGTATGATTAATGCATAATTGTTGTTAGAATTTTTAACTGTTTTAGGTTTCTCTAAATTTCAAAACTAATTTTTTCTAATAAATTTTTTTTTCATAATAAATTTTTTATTACAATTAAAATTCACATTTTTTAATTGCTAAATTTATGATAAATTTCTGACTATCACAAGCTATACCGGTGATAGTCATGTGTCTACTTACACAGAAAAGGTTTTGCAATAAATATTTTTATAAATACTTTTTCACTTAATTGTTAATATCAACGTACGACTAATGGTTTTTTTTCCAGGTGAAATTAATAAATATCTTAGAATTTTTTAGTTCAGTTTATGGAAGTGCTGTTAACCTCGTGTTGCGTGTAATACTGAATGAGGGTTATAAAGGAGCGCAACCAATCAATCTTTAGAAAATTCACCAACTTAACCTTTGCTGAATCAATATCAAATGTTCGTGGAATTAATTGGGTAAGTTTGATAATCACATTCCAACATACTATCATGTATTAATCGAATTTCGTTAAAAGCTGTAATATTATATCTTTTTTTTAATTAATTGGTTACCGTAGCAAAACAAAATCGTTGTTTTAAAATAATTCAGTTATTATTTTTCATTTATTCTATCTTCACAGCAGATGAACTTAAACGAAAATTTCCGAAAACAATAGATCATTTAACCTTTTATTGCATACTAGTGGGCTGTGCGCACTGCTTGCTAACGCTCGCCAACCCCCGAAAATTGCTACGCAATGTTATATGGTTTGCTTCGCAAACCAAGCTCGCTTCGCTCTCTACTAACTTAGGTACATTGCAAATGCACAAAATTCTAAGAATTCAAAACAATCATTCAAATCCAAAAAAAACTTTTTTTTTAAAAAAAATTTCATCTTTTTAGTAAATACTAAGTCATTAAAATAAATTTGAATTCAAATAAATGACATGTAATTCGTTAAACCTATTAGAAATGTGTTATAGTATAATTCGTAATATAAATCAAAAATCGTCAAATAAATTCGTAATATATAAATTCGTGAAAAAAAGCTCTTTCGACAAAATACTAAAATAGACAAAATACTATCGAACAAAGACTACTCACTTCTGCCTAGCTTAATAGTATGAGATTGCCGCAGCTGATGATCTCTGATTATTTCAGTTTCCGTTTTTAAAAGAGCTATATGTTGAGCCACCTCAACTAGATTTGGCATGTGACATTTTTAGCGGCAATCATTGGTCGATTCGCCGTGTAAGAGAAATAGTAGCGTAAACAAATACTGAATTATATAATATTTCTGAATTCTGAACTGAAATTATATATTATTTCTTTAATAAAGTGACAGTGAAAAAGCAATGTGATTTAATATTGTTTCTTATTTAGCTAGCACCTAACGCATGAATATGTAACTAATAGTTATTTATATCTGTCTATGCTGCGGAGAGAATAATTTGGCGCCACTGGAAAACAAGAAGAATCGCACCCCCTCTGCCTAAGCAGGCATGCGTCAACAACAACAGAAAATTTTTTAAAATCATATTTATAGTTGTTAAATTAAACAAAGCATAAGTATTCATGGATGCATTTTACTATTGCTAGAAAAAATTCTCCGGCAACAACGATAAGATTGGCAAAAATGCATAAGTAAAAAATATATGATTTGCTACAATATTGTGAATTTACGTTTACATTAGAAAGAATATTTTAATGGTGGTTTCAAATGTGTGTTGCAGAACTGAGAATTTATAAGGAATTTGCTTCAGTAATTGTAACAACATGAAATGATTACATTAGGGAAAGATATTTTTGAAATGATCTCTTATATGGAAAATTGTTTTATAGTAGAAAAAAATGCGTGTAAATTTATTCGAATTTTTTGGAAATTAAATGAAAGAATTCAATTACAGGCTGAAATAAATAACAAAAAAATTAATTTCGCCGATTTTTCGATCGATTTTTTCCCTTAGGAAAAAATAAATTTTAAAAGACGCAATAAATTTGTTTCAAAAATGCTTTAATTATATACGAAGTACTAATGTAATTTTGTTTTAACTATTTAACGTACGTAGCAAAATATTTATATTAAATTTACAACTTTATAGCTATAATCGAAGTGTTTTTAAATTGAATGTATTCTTCTAGAGGGACGAAATATAAAAATATATTTTCCATCTCATTAAAATTAATTATTTTCTTTAAGTTTTGAGTTATCTCTTCTTCTAGTTGTATATACAGGATGGAATATCCAATCATAATAAAAACTTTTTTTTTTTTTCAGGACATGAACCGTATTGCAGTGATGGACAAGTAAGATTTTTATATTCTAACGAGAAAAGTTGATATCTAAACATTTTTATCGTTGATAATGGTGGATTATTATCTATAAAAGGTGAGTTTATATAATCGATGTATGGTAAGCATTCTCTCCCAAATATAGGGAATACGAAGCTCGATGTAAGATTGTATTTAATAACATCTTGGAATAAGTATTTCTTTGGTGCTCGTTTTCCATCATTCCCATGATGTCCGTTTTCCATTATTTCATTGTTGCTTGTTTTCTATTGTTTCTTTGCTGCTTGTTTTTCATTTTTTCCTTGGTGCTTTTTTCCATCAATTTCTTGGTCCTCGTTTTCCATTATTTTTATGGTGCTCGTTTTTCATCGTTTCCTTGGTCCCCGTTTTCCATCGTTTCCTTGGTGCTCATTTTCCATCGTTTTTATGGTACTCGTTTTTCATAATTTTTCGCTTGATTTCCATTGTTTCCATGGTGCTTGTTTTCTGTTGTTTCCTTGGTGCTTGTGTTCTGTTGTTTCCATGGTGCATGTTTTCCATTGTTTCCATGGTGCATGTTTTCCATCGTTTCCTTGGTGCATGTTTTCCATCGTTTCCTTGGTGCTTGATTTCCATTCCTTCCTTGCTGTTTGTTTCCATTGTTTCATTGGTGCTCGTTTTTCATAATTCCTGTGCTGTCCGTTTTCCATTGTTTTGTTGATGCTTGTTTTCCATTGTTTCCTTTGGTGCTATTTTTCCATCGTTTCCTTGGTGCTTGTTTTCTGTTGTTTCCTTGGTGCTTGTTTTCCATCATTTCCATGGTTCCTGTTTTCCATTGTTTCCGTCATGCTCGTTTTTATTTGTTTTCGTGGCTGCTGCTTGTTTTTTATTGCTGCTTGTTTTGTGATTGATGCTCGCTTTCTGTTACCATGGTGCATGTTTTCCATCGTTTCCTTGCTGTTCATTTTCCATTGCTTCATTCGTGCTCGTTTTTCATAATTCCCGTGCTGTTCATTTTCCATTGTTTCATTAATGCTTGTTTTCCATTGTTTCCATGGTGCTTGTTTTCCATTGTTTCCATGGTGCTTGTTTTTCATCGTTTCCTCGCTGTTTGTTTTCCATTGTTTCATTGGAGCTTGTTTTTCATCGTTTCCTCGCTGTTTGTTTTCCATTGTTTCATTGATGCTTGTTTTCCATTGTTTCCTTTAATGCTTTTCCATCGATTTCTTGGTCCTCGTTTTTTATCGTTTTCTTGGTGCTCATTTTCTATCGTTTTTATGGTACTCGTTTTCCATCATTTTTTTTGGGCTCGTTTTTCATCGTTTCCTTGGTTCCCGTTTTCCATCGTTTCCTTGGTGCTTGATTTTCATTCTTTCCTTGCTGTTTGTTTCCATTGTTTCATTGGTGCTCGTTTTTCATAATTCCTGTGCTGTCCGTTTTCCATTGTTTTGTTGATGCTTGTTTTCCATTGTTTCCTTTGGTGCTTTTTTTTCCATCGTTTCCTTGCTGCTTGTTTTCCATCGTTTCCTTGCTGTTCATTTTCCATTGTTTCATTAATGCTTGTTTTCCATTGTTTCCATGGTGCTTGTTTTCCATTGTTTCCATGGTGCTTGTTTTTCATCGTTTCCTCGCTGTTTGTTTTCCATTGTTTCATTGGTGCTCGTTTTTCATAATTCCCGTGCTGTCCATTTTCCATTGTTTCATTAATGCTTGTTTTCTGTTGTTTCCATGGTGCTTGTTTTCCATTGTTTCCATGCTGCTTGTTTTTCATCGTTTCCACGCTGTTTGTTTTCCATTGTTTCATTGGTGCTCGTTTTCCATAATTCCCGTGCTGCCCATTTTCCATTGTTTCATTGGTGCTCGTTTTCCATAATTCCCGTGCTGCCCATTTTCCATTGTTTCATTGATGCTTGTTTTCCATTGTTTCCTTTAGTGCTTTTCCATCGATTTCTTGGTCCTCGTTTTCCATCATGTTTCTTGTGCTCGTTTTTCATTGTTTCCTTGGTTCCCGTTTTCCATCGTTTCCTTGGTGCTTGATTTTCATTCTTTCCTTGCTGTTTGTTTCCATTGTTTCATTGGTGCTCGTTTTCCATAATTCCCGTGCTGCCCATTTTCCATTGTTTTATTGGTGCTCGTTTTCCATAATTCCCGTGCTGCCCATTTTCCATTGTTTCATTGATGTTTGTTTTCCATTGTTTCCTTTAGTGCTTTTCCATCGATTTCTTGGTCCTCGTTTTCCATCATGTTTCTTGTGCTCGTTTTTCATTGTTTCCTTGGTTCCCGTTTTCCATCGTTTCCTTGGTGCTTGATTTTCATTCTTTCCTTGCTGTTTGTTTCCATTGTTTCATTGGTGCTCGTTTTCCATAATTCCCGTGCTGCCCATTTTCCATTGTTTTATTGGTGCTCGTTTTCCATAATTCCCGTGCTGCCCATTTTCCATTGTTTTATTGGTGCTCGTTTTCCATAATTCCCGTGCTGCCCATTTTCCATTGTTTCATTGATGTTTGTTTTCCATTGTTTCCTTTAGTGCTTTTCCATCGATTTCTTGGTCCTCGTTTTCCATCATGTTTCTTGTGCTCGTTTTTCATTGTTTCCTTGGTTCCCGTTTTCCATCGTTTCCTTGGTGCTTGATTTTCATTCTTTCCTTGCTGTTTGTTTCCATTGTTTCATTGGTGCTCGTTTTTCATAATTCCTGTGCTGTCCGTTTTCCATTATTTTGTTGATGCTTGTTTTCCATTGCTTCCTTTGGTGCTTTTTTTCCATCGTTTCCTTGCTGCTTGTTTTCCATCGTTTCCTTGCTGTTCATTTTCCATTGTTTCATTAATGCTTGTTTTCCATTGTTTCCATGGTGCTTATTTTCCATTGTTTCCATGGTGCTTGTTTTCCATCGTTTCCTTGCTGTTTGTTTTCCATTGTATCCTTGATGCTCGTTTTCCATCGTTTCCTTGCTGCTTGATTTCCATAATTTCCTTGCTGCTTGTTTTTATTGTACATTTGGTGCTTGTTTTCCAACATTTCCTTAATATTTTTCATCGTTTTTTTTAAGATTTTTTTCCCATTTATTTTATTTCAGCTTCTTATTGGGTTTCACCGCCATATCTTTGTGATATATTTTGACGTACCTCATCGAATTTCGTTCCTGTCATCATTTTGACTTATTCTACTGTCTTTTCCTTTGCTTATGGTTTATTCCCTTAGAACGTAACTTTACAGATTTTGCTTAATTATTAATTTTTACTGCAATTGAGTTTTATAGGAAGAACTGGGGGCTCAATAGCTATGCCGAACCTGGGATGGATACATTTAATAACTTAAGCAACTTCATGCTGAAGGTTTCGATAGTTCTGAAGAATTGAAACTTCAGCTGCACATGTAAGTAATCCTCTAATTTTAATTTTTATAAAACTATTAATTTTTAAAGTTAAATTTAATTTAATTTAATTGTTAATTTAATTTTATTTACATACATTTATTTGACGATTATATTTGACATTTTCTTTTCACGGATAATTTTAATAGAAATTTGGGTCCGTGAACGAACCCTGCTCAAATTATTTTATCTCAAAAACGAAACTTTAACAATATTTTTCATCTGAAAATCGACCCTCTATAAAATATTATGAAAACTAAAACGATGTTGACTTTAAATCATAACTTTAAAGCTACAACTCTTAAAAAGACTATTTTGTATTTTTATTTACTCGCAAAATCAGTCTTATTTCTCAGTTATATTAAAAAGCTGGAACCGGCGTCTAAAATAATTTTAGATTCAGAGAAATTTAAGTAGATGCTTCTTAAAAAGAGAAAAAAAATATTCTTATTTTTTTCTCGAAATAATGCGTACTTTTTTCTTAATTTCATAAAAGCCTGATTTGTAGCTATAGGACTCGAATAAACTCTACCGTTGCGAAATTAGCATTTGTAAGTTATAGATAAATTGTAGCAATGTTAAGAAAATTAAATTCGGTAGAGTATAATTTGAATTTATAAATTAACAATGCAGCATTTTAGCAATAGAAAATTCCATAATCAAACTTTATGTATTAAAAAATATCACAAACAGTCAAACGCCTATTACTGACTTAATATAAATTCAAGATCGGCTGCAATCCTAATAACATGACATATCCATAAAATTCCTTAATTTATTTTTGTTAAATAAATTCTAGTTTTACTTAACCTACAGTACGTAATAAATGAATTAAAACTAAATTCTAGTTTTACTTTACCTATTCTAAGTAGTAAATAAACTAAAACTAAATTGTAGTTTTACTTAAACTATTCTGCGAAGTAAATAAATTAAAACTGTCTTAAACGATAACATTTCTGTTTTATGAAACTTTGCACGAATGATGCTATATAATATATTTTTATTAACATATATTATTTTTATTAGTAAAATTGAATTGATGAAGTCAGAGAATGTCTGCAAATTTCCAGCATTTAGATTTTAAAAGGTAAGTAATGCAAACTGGTGAAGTCAGTTTTTAATCGTTTCATTAAAATGAATTATATCTATCTATATAAAATATATATGTAATATATATATATCCCCTCCCCCGAAAAATGCATAGTCTAAAAATTTAGTTTAAATCAGATATTATTTTGAACAGACGCTTCAAGATCTTTGTCAGAAATCATTAGCGTTCCAATAACCTTTTACCCTTGATCCCTCTTAAACTGCTATAAAATAATTAGTTTATAATTAGTTAACGTTAGCCATTCTAATAGCCAAACGCAAATTAGATTCAAAGCGTTTTCCCCCAATTATCGGTCAAAACTGTGTACTTATTTTCAAAAACTTTCGCAAATTTATGATCTTCAGCCTTGCTCAAAAACTGCCCCCCCCCCAAAAAAAAAGGTTATTAGCACTGCAAGAAATTGATAATCTGAATTTTAATTTTATCGTTTCAAACTCTTTGTCAAAAATCGTTAGCATTCCATTACCCTTTATCCCTCTTAAGCAATTACGGCTATAAAATAAGAATTAGTTAACGTTAGCCATTTTAATAGCCAAATGCAAATTAGATTCAAAGCTTTTTCCCCCAATATTCGGCCAAAAGTGTGAATTTATTTTCAAAAACTTCCGCCAATTTAACATCTTCAGCCATCCTCAAAAACTGTTTTCCTCCCCCATGAAAGAGGTCTTTAGCACTGTAAGAAATTGATACTCTGAATTCAAATTTTAACGCTTCAAGATCTTTGTCAGAAATCGTTAGTGTTCCAATAGCCTTCATCCCTCTTAAACAGTTAAGGCTATAAAATAAGAATTAGTTTACCACTAGTTAACGGAAGCCATACTAATAGCCTAACGCAAATTAGATTCAAAACGTTTTCCCCAAATTATCGGTCCAAAAAGTGAACTTATTTTCAAAAACTTTCGCTAATTTAAAATATTTAGCCTTCTTCAAAAACTGTTTCTCTCCCCAACCCAAAAAAAGGTCTTTAGCACTGTAAGAAATTTATACTCTGAATTCAAATTTTAACGCTTCAAGATCTTTGTCAGAAATTGTTAGCGTTCCAATACCCTTGATCCCTCTTAAACAGTTACAGCTATAAAATAAGAATAAGTTAACGTTCAAATAGCCAAACGCAAATTAGATTCAAAGCGTTTTCTCCCAATAGTCGGCCAAAAGTGTGAACTTATTTTCAAAAACTATCGCAAATTTTAGATCTTCAGGCTTCCTTAAAAACTGTTCCCCCCTCCCAAAAAAAACTCATTTTTTTCGCTGCAGGAAATTGATACTCTGAATTCAAATTTGATCATTTCAAACTCTTTGTCAAAAATCGTTAACGTTCCATTACCCTTTGTCCCTCTTAAGCAATATCGGCTATAAAATAAGAATTAGCTAACGGTAGCCATACTAATAGCCTAACGCAAATTAGATTCAAAATGTTTTCCCCCAATTATCGGTCAAAAAAGTGAACTTATTTTCAAAAACTTTCACAAATTTAAGATCTTTAGCCTTCCTCAAAAACTGTAACCCCCCCCCCAAAAAAAAAGACGTTTTTAGCGCTGCTTGAAATTGATACTCTGAATTCAAATTTTAGCGCTTCATGATCTTTGTCAGAAATCGTTAGCGTTCCAACACCCTTGATCCCTCTTAAACAGTTAAGGCTATAAAATAAGAATTAGTTAACGTTAGCCATTCTAATAGTCTAACGAGAATTAGATTCAAAGCGTTTTCCCCCAATAGTCTGTTAAAAATGAGAACTAATTATCAAAAACTTTCGCCAATCTTCAGCAATCCTTAAAAACTGTTCCCCCCCCCCCAAAAAAAGAAACACATTTTTATCGCTGCAGGAAATTGATACTCAAAATTCAAATTTTAAAGCTTCAAGATCTTTGTCGGAAATTATTAGCGTTCCAATAACCTTTTACCCTTGATTCCTCTTTTACTGCTATAAAATAATTAGTTTACCATTAGTTAACGTTATCCATTCCAATAGCCAAACGCTAATAAGATTAAAAGCTTTCACCCCCAATAGTCGGCGAAAAGTGTGAACTTATTTTCAAAAACTTTTGTGAATTTTAGATCTTCAGCCTTCCTTAAAAACTTTGTCCCCCCCCCCAAAACAAAACACGTTTTTAGCGTTGCAGTAAATTGATACTCTGAATTCAAATTTTAACGCTTCAAGATCTTTTTCAGATATCGTTAGCATTCCAATAACCTTTTACCTTTGATCCCTTTTAAACTACTATAAAATAATTGGCTTGCCATTAGTTAACGTTTGCCATTCTAATAGCCTAACACAAATAAGATTCAAAGCGTTTTCCTCCAATAGTGGGCCAAAAAAGTGAATTTATTTTCAAAAACATTCACAAATTTAAGATCTTCAGCCTTCCTCAGAAACTGCCCCCCCCATAAATACGTTATTAGCGCTGCAAGAAATTGATACTCTGAATTCAAATTTTAACGCTTCAAGATCTTTGTAAGAAATCCTTAGCGTTCTAATAACCTTTTCCCCTTGATCCCTCCTAAACAGCTATAAAATAATTAGCTTACTATTACTTAACGTTAGCTATTCTAATAGCCTAACGTAAATGAGATTCAAAGCATTTTCCTCCAATAGTCTGAGAAAAATGTGAATTTATTTTCAAAAACGTTCGCCAATTAAAGATTTTCAGCCATCCTCAGAAACTGTGTCCCCCCCCCCAAAGAAATCACGTTCTTAGCGCTGTAAGAAATTGATACTCTGAATTCAGTTTTTAACGCTTCAAGATCTTTGTCAGAAATCGTTAGCGCTCCAATAACCGTTTTCCCTTGATCCCTTTTAAACTGCTATAAAATAATCGGCTTGCCATTAGTTAACATTAGCCATTCTAATAGCCTAACGCAAATTAGTTTCAAAACGTTTTCCTCTAAGCCATTCAATAAGTTCGCCATACGAAAACTGTGCCCCCTCCAACAAGAAAACTTTTTTGTGCTGCAAGAGATTCATACTCTGAATCCAAATTTTAATACTTAAAGATCTTTGTCAGAAATTGTTTGCGTTCCACTACCCTTAATCCCTCTTAAACAGTTACGGCTATAAAATAGGAATAATATAACGTTAGCCATTCTAATATCATAACGCATATTTGATTCAAGGCGTTTTCCTCCAATAGTCTGCCAAAAGTATGAACTTATTTTCAAACACTTTCGCCAATTTAAGATCTTCAACCATCCTTAAAAACTGTTTCCCCCACCCCCAAATGAAACACATTTTTATCGCTGCAGGAAATTGATACTCTGAATTCAAATTTTAACGCTTCATGATCTTTGTTAGAAATCGTTAGCGTTCCAACACCCTTGATCCCTCTTAAACAGTTAAGACTATAAAATAAGAATTAGTTAACGTTAGCCATTCTAATAGTCTAACGAGAATTAGATTCAAAGCGTTTTCCCCCAATAGTGTGTTAAAAATGAGAACTAATTATCAAAAACTTTCGCCAATCTTCAGCAATCCTTAAAAACTGTTCCCCCCCCCCCCCAAAAAAAAAAACACATTATTATCGCTGCTGGAAATTGATACTCTAAATTCAAATTTTAAAGCTTCAAGATCTTTGTCGGAAATTATTAGCGTTCCAATAACCTTTTACCCTTGATTCCTCTTTTACTGCTATAAAATAATTAGTTTACCATTAGTTAACGTTAGCCATTCTAATAGCCAAACGCTAATAAGATTAAAAGCTTTCACCCCCAATAGTCGGCGAAAAGTGTGAACTTATTTTAAAAAACTTTTGTGAATTTTAGATCTTCAGCCTTCCTTAAAAACTTTGTCCCCCCCCCCCCAAAAAAAACACGTTTTTAGCGCTGCAGTAAATTGATACTCTGAATTCAAATTTTACCGCTTCAAGATCTTTTTCAGATATCGTTAGCATTCCAATAACCTTTTACCTTTGATCCCTTTTAAACTACTATAAAATAATTGGCTTGCCATTAGTTAACGTTTGCCATTCTAATAGCCTAACTCAAATAAGATTCAAAGCGTTTTCCTCTAAGCCATTCAATAAGATCGCCATACAAAAATTGTGCCCCCCCCCAGAAAAAAGACTTTTTTAGCTGCAGGAAATTGATACTCTGAATTCAAATTTTAACGTTTCAAACTCTTTGTCAGAAATTGTTAGCGTTCCAATATCCTTGATACCTCTTAAACAGTAACTATAAAATAAAAATTTGTTTACCATTATTTAACGTTAGCCATTCTAATAGCCTAATGCAAATTAGATTCAAAGCGTTTTCCTCCAATATGCCAAAAGTGTGAACTTATATTTAAAAGCTCCCGCCGATTTAAGATCTTCAGCCTTCCTCAAATGCTGTGTCCCCCCCCCCCGAAAAAAACACGATTTTAGCGCTGCAAGAAATTGATACTCTGAATTCAAATTTTAACGCTTCACGATCTTCGTTAGAAATATTTAGCGCTCCAATAACCTTTTTCCCTTGATCCCTCTTAAACTGCTATAAAATAATCGGCTTGCCATTAGTTAACAGTAGCCATTCTAATAGCCTAACGCAAATTAGTTTCAAAGCGTTTTCCACTAAGCCATTCAATAAGTTCGCCATACGAAAACTATGCCCCCTCCAACAAGAAAACCTTTTTGCGCTGCAAGAGATTCATACTCTGAATCCAAATTTTAATACTTAAAGATCTTTGTCAGAAATTGTTTGCGTTCCACTACCCTTAATCCCTCTTCAACAGTTACGGCTATAAAATAGGAATAGTTTAACGTTAGCCATTCTAATATCATAACGCATATTTGATTCAAGGCGTTTTCCTCCAATAGTCTGCCAAAAGTATGAACTTATTTTTAAACACTTTCGCCAATTTAAGATCTTTAGCCATCCTCAAAAACTGTTCCTCCCTCCCCCCCCAAAAAAAACACATTTTTATCGCTGCAGGAAATTGATACTCTAAATTCAAATTGATACCCTAAATTCCTCTTTTACTGCTATACAATAATAAGTTTACCATTAGTTAACGTTAGCCATTCTAATAGCCAAACGCTAATAAGATTAAAAGCTTTTACCCCCAATAGTCGGCGAAAAGTGTGAACTTATTTTCAAAAACTTTTGTGAATTTTAGATCTTCAGCCATCCTTAAAAACTGTTCCCACCCCCCCAAAAAAAACACATTTTTATCGCTGCAGGAAATTGATACTCTAAATTCAAATTTTAAAGCTTCAAGATCTTTTTCACATATCGTTAGCATTCCAATAACCTTTTACCTTTGATCCCTTTTAAACTACTATAAAATAATTGGCTTGCCATTAGTTAACGTTTGCCATTCTAATAGCCTAACTCAAATAAGATTCAAAGCGTTTTCCTCTAAGCCATTCAATAAGATCGCCATACAAAAATTGTGCCCCCCCCCCCAGAATAAAGACTTTTTTAGCTGCAAGAAATTGATACTCTGAATTCAAATTATAACGTTTCAAACTCTTTGTCAGAAATTGTTAGCGTTCCATTGCCCATTTATCCTTGATCATTCTTAAACAGTTGCGGCTATAAAATAAAAATTAGTTAACATTAGCCATTCTAATTGCCTAACGCAAATTAGATTCAAAGCGTTTTCCTCCAATAGTGGGCCAAAAAAGTGAATTCATTTTAAAAAACATTCACAAATTTAAGATCTTCAGCCTTCCTCAGAAAATGCCCCCCCGCCATAAATACGTTATTAGCGCTGCAAGAAATTGATACTCTGAATTCAAATTTTAACGCTTCAAGATCTTTGTAAGAAATCCTTAGCGTTCTAATAACCTTTTTCCCTTGATCCCTCCTAAACAGCTGTAAAATAATTAGTTTACTATTAGTTAACGTTAGCTATTCTAATAGCCTAACGTAAATTAGATTCAAAGCATTTTCCTCCAATAGTCTGAGAAAAATGTGAATTTATTTTCAAAAACGTTCGCCAATTAAAGATCTTCAGCCATCCTCAGAAACTGTTTCCCCCCCCCCCATAAAAAGGTCTTTAGCACTGTAAGAAATTGATACTCTGAATTAAAATTTTAACGCTTCAAGATCTTTGTTAGAAATCGTTAGCGTTCCAATAACCTTTTACCCTTGATCCCTCTTAAACTGCTATATAATAACTAGTTTCCCATTAGTTAACGTTAGCCATTCTAAAAGCCTAACGCAAATTAGATTCAAAGCGTTTTCCTCTAAGCCATTCAATAAGTTCGCCATACAAAAACTTTGCCCCCCCCCCCGCAAAAAAACTTTTTTGTGCTGCAAGAAATTCATTTTCAGAATTCTAATTTTAACGCTTAAAGATCATTGTCAGAAATTATTTGCGTTCCAATACCCTTAATCCCTCTTAAACAGTTACGGCTATAAAATAAAAATAAGTTAACGTTAGCCATTCTAATATCATAACGCATATTTGATTCAAAGCGTTGTCCTCCAGTAGTCTGCCGAAAGTATGAACTTATTTTCAAACAGCTATAAAATAAGAATTACTGATAGCCTAACGCAAATTAGATTCAAAAACGTTTCCCCCCAATTATCGGTCAAAAAAGTGAACTTATTTTAAAAAACATTCACAAATTTAAGATCCTCAGCCTCCCTCAAAAACTGTTCCCCCCCCCCCAAAAAAATGCGTTTTTAGTGCTCCATGAAATATTTTAACGCTTCAAGATCTTTGTTAGAAATCGTTAGCGCTCCAATACCCTTTTACCCCTGATCCCTCTTAAACTGCTATAAATTAATTGGTTTGCCATTAGTTAACGTTAACCATTCTAATAGCCTAACGCAAATGGAATTCAAAGCGTTTTCCTCCAATAGTCGGCCAAAAGTGTGAACTTATTTTCAAAAATTTTCGCCAAATTAAGATCTTCAGCCATCCTCTAAAACTTTTACCGCCTCCCCCAAAAGGTCTTTAGCTCTGCAAGAAATTAATACTCTGAATTCAAATTTTAACGCTTCAAGATCTTTGTCAGAAATCATTAGCGTTCCAATAGCCTTTTACAATTGATCCCTCTTAAACAGTTGCGGCTATAAAATAAGAATTAATTTACGTTTGGCTAACGTTAGCCATTCTATCAGCCTCACGCGCAAATTAGAATCAAAGCGTTTTCCCCCAATAATCGGTCAAAAGTTTGAACTTATATTTCAGAAACTATCGCCAATATAAGATCTTTAGCCATCCTTAAAAACTGTTACCCCCCCCCCCCGAAAAGAACACATTTTTATCTCTGCAGGAAATTGATTCTCTGAATTAAAATTTTAACGCTTAATGACCCTTGTCAGAAATCGTTAGCTTTCCAATACCCTTGAGCCCTCTTAAACAGTTACGGCTATAGAATAAGAACAAGTTAACGTTCTAATAGCCAAACGCAAATTAGATTCAAAGCGTTTTCCTCTAAGCGATTCAATAAGATCGCCATACAAAAATTGTGCCCCCCCCCCTGAAAAAAAACTTTTTTGCGCTGCAAGAAATTGATACTCTGAATTCAATTTTTAACGCTTCAAGATCTTTGTCAAAAATCGTTAGCGTTCCATTACCCTTTATCCCTCTTGAGCAATTACGACTATTAAATAAGAATTAGATAACGTTAGCCATTCTAATAGCCTAACGCAAATGAAATTCAAAGCGTTTTTCCCCAATAGTCGGTTCAGGATCTTTGTCAGAAATCGTTAGCGTTCAAATATCCTATTACCCTTGATCCCTCTTAAACAGTTACAGCTATAAAATATGAATAAGTTAACGTTAGCCATTCTAATAGCCAAACGCAAATTAGAATCAAAGCGTTTTCTCCAATAGTCGGTCAAAAGTTTGAACTTATTTTCAAAAACTTTCGCCAATATAAGATCTTCAACCATCCTTAAAAACTGTTACCCCCCCCCCCCCAAATGAAACACATTTTTATCGCTGCAGGAAATTAATATTCTGAATTCAAATTTTAGCTCTTCATGATCTTTGTTAGAAATCGTTTGCGTTCCAATAACCTTTTACCCTTGATCCCTCTTAAACTGCTGTAAAATAATTGGCTTGCCATTAGTTAACGGTAGCCTTTCTAATAGCCTAACGCAAATTAGATTCAAAGCTTTTTCCTCTAAGCTATTCAATAAGATCGCCATTCAAAAAACTGCGCCCCCCCCCCGAAAAAAAAATATTTTTGCGTTGCAGGAAATTGATACCCTGAATTCAAATTTTAACGCTTCATGATCTTAGTCAGAAATCGTTAGCGTTCCAATACCCTTGATACCTCTTAAACAGTAACTATAAAATAAGAATTAGTTTACCATTATTTAACGTTAGCCATTCTAATAGCCTAACGCAAATTAGATTCAAAGCGTTTTCCTCCAATATGCCAAAAGTGTGAACTTATTTTCAAAAGCTCCCGCCAATTTAAGATCTTCAGCCTTTCTCAAATGCTTTGTCCCCCCCCCCCCAAAAAAAACACGATTTTAGCGCTGCAAGAAATTGATACTCTGAATTCAAATTTTAATGCTTCAAGATCTTTGTTAGAAATACTTAGCGCTCCAATAACCTTTTTCCCTTGATCCCTTTTAAACTGCTATATAATAGCTAGTTTCACATTAGTTAACGTTAGCCATTCTAATAGCCAAACGCAAATTAGATTCAAAGCTTTTTCCCCCAATAGTCTCCAAAAAGTGTGAACTTATTTTCTAAAACTTTCGCAAATTTAAGATATTCTGCCTTCCTCAAAAACTGTTTCCGACCCCCCCCCCCAAAATGTCTTTAGCGCTGTAAGAAATTGATACTCTGAATTCAAATTTTAACGCTTCAAACTCTTTGTCAAAAATCGTTAGCGTTCCATTACCCTTTATCCCTCTTGAGCAATTACGGCTATAAAATAAGAATTAGTTAACGTTAGCCATTCTAATAGCCTAACGCAAATGAAATTCAAAGCGTTTTCCCCCAATAGTCGGTTCAGGATCTTTGTCAGAAATCGTTAGCTTTCAAATATCCTATTACCCTTGATCCCTCTTAAACAGTTACAGCTATAAAATATGAATAAGTTAACGTTAGCCATTCTAATAGCCAAACGCAAATTAGAATCAAAGCGTTTTCACCAATAGTCGGTCAAAATTTCAACTTATTTTCAAAAACTTTCACCAATTTAAAATCTTCTGCCTTCCTCAAAAACTATGTCCCCCCCCCCAAAAAAAAACACGTTTGTAGCGCTGCAAGAAATTGATACTCTGAATTCAATTTCTAACGCTTCAAGTCTTTGTCAGAAATCATTAGCGTTCCAATAACCTTTTACCCTTGATCCCTCTTAAACTGCTATAAAATAATTAGTTTATAATTAGTTAACGTTAGCCATTCTAAAATCCTAACGCAAATGAAATTCAAAGTGTTTTCCTCCAATAGTCGGCCAAAAGTGTGAATTTATTTTCAAAAACTTCCGCCAATTTAAGATCTTCAGCCATCCTTAAAAACTGTTACCCCCCCCCGCCCCCAAAAAAACACATTTTTATCGCTGCAGGAAATTGATACTCTGAATTCAAATTTAAACTCTTTATGATCTTTGTCAGAAATCGTTAGCGTTCCAATATTCTTGATCCCTCTTAAACAGTTACAGCTATAGAATAAGAATAAGTTAACGTTAGCCATTCTAATAGCCTAACGAAAATTAGATTCAATGCTTTTTCCCCCAATAGTCTCCCAAAAGTGTAACCTTATTTTCAAAAACTTTCGCGAATTTATGATATTCAGTCTGCCTCCAAAACTGTGTTCCCCCCCCCCCAAAATAAAACTTGAAAACTGTTCCCCCCCCCTTAAAACATCCTTAAAAACTGTTCCCCCCCAAAAAAAACACATTTTTATCGCTGCAGGAAATTGATACTCTAAATTCAAATTTTAAAGCTTCAAGATCTTTTTCACATATCGTTAGCATTCCAATAACCTTTTACCTTTGATCCCTTTTAAACTACTATAAAATAATTGGCTTGCCATTAGTTAACGTTTGCCATTCTAATAGCCTAACTCAAATAAGATTCAAAGCGTTTTCCTCTAAGCCATTCAATAAGATCGCCATACAAAAATTGTGCCCCCCCCCCAGAAAAAAGACTTTTTTAACTGCAAGAAATTGATACTCTGAATTCAAATTTTAACGTTTCAAACTCTTTGTCAGAAATTGTTAGCGTTCCTTTGCCCATTTATCCTTGATCATTCTTAAACAGTTGCGGCTATAAAATAAAAATTAGTTAACATTAGCCATTCTAATTGCCTAACGCAAATTAGATTCAAAGCGTTTTCCTCCAATAGTGGGCCAAAAAAGTGAATTCATTTTAAAAAACATTCACAAATTTAAGATCTTCAGCCTTCCTCAGAAACTGCCCCCCCCCCTATAAATACGTTATTAGCGCTGCAAGAAATTGATACTCTGAATTCAAATTTTAACGCTTCAAGATCTTTGTAGGAAATCCTTAGCGTTCTAATAACCTTTTTCCCTTGATCCCTCCTAAACAGCTATAAAATAATTAGTTTACTATTAGTTAACGTTAGCTATTCTAATAGCCTAACGTAAATTAGATTCAAAGCATTTTCCTCCAATAGTCTGAGAAAAATGTGAATTTATTTTCAAAAACGTTCGCCAATTAAAGATCTTCAGCCATCCTCAGAAACTGTTCCCCCCCCCCATAAAAAGGTCTTTAGCACTGTAAGAAATTGATACTCTGAATTAAAATTTTAACGCTTCAAGATCTTTGTTAGAAATCGTTAGCGTTCCAATAACCTTTTATCCTTGATCCCTCTTAAACTGCTATATAATAACTAGTTTCCCATTGGTTAACGTTAGCCATTCTAAAAGCCTAACGCAAATTAGATTCAAAGCGTTTTCCTCTAAGCCATTCAATAAGTTCGCCATACAAAAACTTTGCCCCCCCCCGCAAGAAAACTTTTTTGTGCTGCAAGAAATTCATTTTCAGAATTCTAATTTTAACGCTTAAAGATCATTGTCAGAAATTATTTGCGTTCCAATACCCTTAATCCCTCTTAAACATTTACGGCTATAAAATAAAAATAAGTTAACGTTAGCCATTCTAATATCATAACGCATATTTGATTCAAAGCGTTGTCCTCCAGAAGTCTGCCGAAAGTATGAACTTATTTTCAAACAGCTATAAAATAAGAATTACTGATAGCCTAGCGCAAATTAGATTCAAAAACGTTTCCCACCAATTATCGGTCAAAAAAGTGAACTTATTTTAAAAAACATTCACAAATTTAAGATCCTCAGCCTCCCTCAAAAAATGTCCCCCCCCCCCCAAAAAAAAAGCGTTTTTAGTGCTCCATGAAATTGATACTCTGAATTCATATTTTAACGCTTCAAGATCTTTGTTAGAAATCGTTAGCGCTCCAATACCCTTTTACCCCTGATCCCTCTTAAACTGCTATAAATTAATTGGTTTGCCATTAGTTAACGTTAACCATTCTAATAGCCTAACGCAAATGGAATTCAAAGCGTTTTCCTCCAATAGTCGGCCAAAAGTGTGAACTTATTTTCAAAAATTTTCGCCAAATTAAGATCTTCAGCCATCCTCTAAAACTGTTACCGCCTCCCCCAAAAGGTCTTTAGCTCTGCAGGAAATTGATTCTCTGAATTAAAATTTTAACGCTTAATGACCTTTGTCAGAAATCGTTAGCTTTCCAATACCCTTGAGCCCTCTTAAAAAGTTACGGCTATAGAATAAGAAGAAGTTAACGTTCTAATAGCCAAACGCAAATTAGATTCAAAGCGTTTTCCCCCAATAGTCAGCCAAAAGTGTGAACTTATTTTCTAAAACTTTCGCAAATTTATGATATTCTGCCTTCCTCAAAAACTGTTTCCGACCCCCCCCCCCAAAATGTCTTTAGCACTGAAAGAAATTGATACTCTGAATTCAAATTTTAACGCTTCAAGATCTTTGTCAAAAATCGTTAGCGTTCCATTACCCTTTATCCCTCTTGAGCAATTACGACTATTAAATAAGAATTAGATAAAGTTAGCCATTCTAATAGCCTAACGCAAATGAAATTCAAAGCGTTTTCCCCCAATAGTCGGTTCAGGATCTTTGTCAGAAATCGTTAGCGTTCAAATATCCTATTACCCTTGATCCCTCTTAAACAGTTACAGCTATAAAATATGAATAAGTTAACGTTAGCCATTCTAATAGCCAAACGCAAATTAGAATCAAAGCGTTTTCTCCAATAGTCGGTCAAAAGCTTGAACTTATTTTCAAAAACTTTCGCCAATATAAGATCTTCAACCATCCTTAAAAACTGTTACCCCCCCCCCCCAAATGAAACACATTTTTATCGCTGCAGGAAATTGATATTTTGAATTCAAATTTTAGCGCTTTATGATCTTTGTTAGAAATCGTTAGCGTTCCAATAACCTTTTACCCTTGATCCCTCTTAAACTGCTGTAAAATAATTGGCTTGCCATTAGTTAACGGTAGCCTTTCTAATAGCCTAACGCAAATTAGATTCAAAGCTTTTTCCTCTAAGCCATTCAATAAGATCGCCATTCAAAAAACTGCGCCCCCCCCCCCAAAAAAAAAAATATTTTTGCGTTGCAGGAAATTGATACCCTGAATTCAAATTTTAACGCTTCATGATCTTTGTCAGAAATCGTTAGCGTTCCAATACCCTTGATACCTCTTAAACAGTAACTATAAAATAAGAATTAGTTTACCATTATTTAACGTTAGCCAGTCTAATAGCCTATCGCAAAGTAGATTCAAAGCGTATTCCTCCAATATGCCAAAAGTGTGAACTTATTTTCAAAAGCTCCCGCCAATTTAAGATCTTAAGCCTTCCTCAAATGCTTTGTCCCCCCCCCAAAAAAAAACGATTTTAGCGCTGCAAGAAATTGATACTCTGAATTCAAATTTTAACGCTTCAAGATCTTTGTTAGAAATACTTAGCGCTCCAATAACCTTTTTCCCTTGATCCCTTTTAAACTGCTATAAAATAATCGGCTTGCCATTAGTTAATGTTAGCCATTCTAATAGCCTAACGCAAATTAGTTTCAAAGCGTTTTCCTCTAAGCCATTTAATAAGTTCGCCATACGAAAACTGTGCCCCCTCCAACAAAAAAACTTTTTTGCGCTGCAAGAGATTCATACTTTGAATCCAAATTTTAATACTTAAAGATCTTTGTCAGAAATTGTTTGCGTTCCACTACCCTTAATCCCTCTTAAACAGTTACGGCTATAAAATAGGAATAGTTTAACGTTAGCCATTCTAATATCATAACGCATATTTGATTCAAGGCGTTTTCCTCCAATAGTCTGCCAAAAGTATGAACTTATTTTCAAACACTTTCGCCAATTTAAGATCTTCAGCCATCCTTTAAAACTGTTCCCCTCCCCCCCAAAAAAACACATTTTTATCGCTGCAGGAAATTGATTCTCTGAATTAAAATTTTAACGCTTAATGATCTTTGTCAGAAATCGTTACCTTTCCAATACCCTTGAGCCCTCTTAAACAGTTACGGCTATAAAATAAGAATAAGTTAACGTTCTAATAGCCAAACGCAAATTAGATTCAAAGCGTTTCCCCCCAATAGTTGGCCAAAAGTGTGAACTTATTTTCTAAAACTTCCGCAAATTTAAAATCTTCTGCCATCCTCAAAAACTGTTTCCGACCCCCCCCCCAAAAAAAAACGTCTTTAGCACTATAAGAAATTGATATTCTGAATCCAAATTTTAACGTTTCAAACTCTTTGTCAGAAATCGTTAGCGTTCCATTACCCTTTTATCCTTGATCCCTCTTAAACAGTTACAGCTATAAAATAAGAATTAGTTAACGTTAGCCATTATAATAGCCTAACGCAAATTTGATTCAAAGCGTTTTCCTCTAAGCCATTCAATAAGATCGCCATACAAAAAACTGCGCTCCCCCCCAAAAAAAAAGATTTTTGCGCTGCAGGAAATTGATACCCTGAATTCAAATTTTAAAGCTTCATGATCTTTGTCAGAAATCGTTAGCGTTCCAATATCCTTTTACCCTTGACCATTCATAAACAGTTACAGCTATAAAATAAGAATTAGTTTACCATTAGTTAAAGGTAGCCATACTAATAGCCAAACGCAAATTAGATTCAAAGCGTTTTCCCCCAATAGTCGGCCAAAAGTGTGAATTTATTTTCAAACAGCTATAAGATAAGAATTACTAATAGCCTAACGCAAATTAGATTCAAAAACGTTTCCCCCCAATAGTCGGCCAAAAGTGCGAACTTATTTTCTAAAACTTTCGCAAATTTAAGATATTCTGCCTTCCTCAAAAACTGTTTCGGACCCCCCCCCCCAAAATGTCTTTAGCACTGTAAGAAATTGCTACTCTGAATTCAAATTTTAACGCTTCAAGATCTTTGTTAGAAATCGTTAGCGTTCCAATAACCTTTTCCCCTTGATCCCTCCTAAACAGCTATAAAATAATTAGTTTACTAATAGTCAACGTTAGCTATTCTAATAGCCTAACGTAAATTAGATTCAAAGCATTTTCCTCCAATAGTCTGAGAAAAATGTGAACTTATTTTCAAAAACTTTCGCTAATTTAAGATCTTTAGCCTTCCTCAAAAACTGTTCCCCCCCCAAAAAAAAAGACGTTTTTAGCGCTGCTTGAAATTGATACTCTGAATTCAAATTTTAACGCTTCAAGATCTTTGTTAGAAATACTTAGCGTTCCAGTAACCTTTTTCCTTTGATCCCTTCTAAACAATTATAAAATAATTACTTTACTAGTAGTTGACGTTAGCTATTCTAATAGCCTAACGCAAATTAGATTCAAAGCGTTTTCCCCCAATAGTCGGCCAAAAGTGTGAACTTTCTTTCAAAACCTTTCGCCAATTTAAGATCTTCAGCCATCCGTAAAAACTGTCCCCCCCCAAAAAAAAAGCGTTTTTAGCGCTCCTTGAAATTGATACTCTGAATTCATATTTTAAAGCTTCTAGATCTTTGTCAGAAATCGTTAGCGTTCCAATAGTCTTTTACCCTTGACTATTCATAAACAGTTACAACTATAAAATAAGAACTAGTTTACCATTAGTTAACGGCAGCCTAACGCAAATTAGATTCAAAACGTTTTCCCCCAATTATCGGTCAAAAAAGTGAACTTATTTTCAAAAACTTTCGCTAATTTAAGATCTTTAGCCTTCTTCAAAAACTGTTTATCCCCCCCCCAAAAAAAAGGTCTTCAGCACTGCAAGAAATTCATACTCTGAATTCAAATTTTATAGTTTCAAACTCTTTGTCAAAAATCGTTAGCATTCGATTGCCCTTTATCCCTCTTAAGCAATTACGGCTATAAAATAAGAATTAGTTAACGTTAGCTATTCTAATAGCCTAACGCAAATAAAATTCAAAGCGTTTTCCTCCAATAGTCTATTAAAAATGAGAACTAATTTTCAAAAACTTTCACCAATTTAAGATCTTCAGTCTGCCTCAAAAACTGTTCCCCCGCCCCCAAAAAAACACATTTTTATCGCTGCAGGAAATTGATACTCTGAATTCAAATTTCAACTCTTTATGATCTTTGTCAGAAATTGTTAGCGTTTCAATACCCTTGATCCCTCTTAAACAGTTAAGGCTATAAAATAAGAATTAGTTAACGTTAGCCATTCTAATAGCCTAACGCAAATTAGATTCAAAGCGTTTTCCCCCAATAGTCTATTAAAAATGAGAACTAATTTTCAAAAACTTTCACCAATTTAAGATCTTCAGTCTGCCTCAAAAACTGTTCCCCCCCCCTAAAAAAAACAAATTTTTCTCGCTGCAGGAAATGGATACTCTGAATTTAAATTTTAACGCTTCATGATCTTTGTCAGAAATCGTTACGTCCCTATAACCTTTTACCCTTGATCCCTCTTAAACTGCTATAAAAGAATTAGTTTTCCATTTTTTAATGCTTGCCATTCTAATACCCAAACGCAGATTAGATTTTAGCGTCTTCCTCCAATCGTCGGCCAAAAGTGTGTACTTATTTTCAAAAACTTTCGCCAATTTAACATCTTCAGCCTTCCTCAAAAACTGTGCCCTCCCCCCCCCAAAAAAAAACGTTTTTAGCGCTGCATGAAATTGATACTCTGAATTCAATTTTTAACGATTCAAGATCTTTGTCAGAAATCGTTAACGTTCCAATACCCTTGTTCCCTCTAAAACAGTTACGGCTATAAAATAAATTTAAGTTAACATTAGCCATTCTAATAGCCTAACGCAAATTAGATTCAAAACGTTTTCTCCCAATAGTCGGCCAAAAGTGTAAATTTACTTTACAAAACTTTCGCAAATTTAAGATCTTCTGTCCTCCTCGAAAACTGTGCCCCCCCCCCCAAAAAAAAGTTCTTTTTTATCTCTGCAAGAAATTAATACTCTGAATTCAAATTTTAACGCTTCAAGATCTTTGTCAGAAATCGTTAGCTTTCCAATAACTTTGACCATTCATAAACAGTCACTGCTGTAAAATAAGAATTAGTTTACCATTAGTTAACGGTAGCCATACTAATAGTCAAACGCAAATTAGATTCAAAGCGTTTTCCCCCAATAGTCGGCCAAAAGTGCGAACTTATTTTCTAAAACTTTCGCAAATTTAAGATATTCTGCCTTCCTCAAAAACTATTTCGGACCCCCCCCCCCAAAAAATGTCTTTAGCACTGTAAGAAATTGATACTCTGAATTCAAATTTAAACGCTTCAAGATCTTTGTTAGAAATCGTTAGCGTTCCAATAACCTTTTACCCTCTATCCCTCTTAAACTGCTATATAATAGCTAGTTTCACATTAGTTAACGTTAGCCATTCTAATAGCCAAACGCAAATTAGATTCAAAGCTTTTTCCCCCAATAGTCTCCAAAAAGTGTGAACTTATTTTCTAAAACTTTCGCAAATTTAAGATATTCTGCCTTCCTCAAAAACTGTTTCCGACCCCCCCCCCCCAAAATGTCTTTAGCGCTGTAAGAAATTGATACTCTGAATTCAAATTTTAACGCTTCATGATCTTTGTCAGAAATCGTTAGCGTTCCAATAACCTTTTACCCTTGATTCCTCTTTTACTGCTATAAAATAATAAGTTTACCATTAGTTAACGTTAGCCATTCTAATAGCCAAACGCAAATTAGATTCAAAGCTTTTTCCCCCAATAGTCTCCAAAAAGTGTGAACTTATTTTCTAAAACTTTCGCAAATTTAAGATATTCTGCCTTCCTCAAAAACTGTTTTCGACCCCCCCCCCCAAAATGTCTTTAGCGCTGTAAGAAATTGATACTCTGAATTCAAATTTTAACGCTTCAAACTCTTTGTCAGAAATCATTAGCGTTCCAATAGCCTTTTACTCCTGATCCCTCTTAAACTGCTATAAATTAATTGGTTTGCCATTAGTTAACGTTAACCATTCTAATAGCCTAACGCAAATGGAATTCAAAGCGTTTTCCTCCCATAGTCGGCCAAAAGTGTGAACTTATTTTCAGAAACTATCGCCAATATAAGATCTTTAGCCATCCTTAAAAACTGCAACCCCCCCCCCCCGAAAAAAACACATTTTTATCTCTGCAGGAAATTGATTCTCTGAATTAAAATTTTAACGCTTCAAGGTCTTTGTTAGAAATCGTTAGCGTTCCAATAACCTTTTACCCTTGATCCCTCTTAAACTGCTATAAATTAATTGGCTTGCCATTAGTTAACGTTTGCCATTCTAATAGCCTAACGCATATTAGATTCAAAATGTTTTCCCCCAATTATCGGTCAAAAAAGTGAACTTATTTTCAAAATCTTTCGCTAATTTAAGATCTTTTGCCTTCTTCAAAAACTGTTTATCCCCCCCCCCAAAAAAAAGGTCTTCAGCACTGTAAGAAATTCATACTCTGAATTCAAATTTTATAGCTTCAAACTCTTTGTCAAAAATCGTTAGCATTCCATTGTACTTTATCCCTCTTAAGCAATTACGGCTATAAAATAAGAATTAGTTAACGTTAGCTATTCTAATAGCCTAACGCAAATGGAATTCAAAGCGTTTTCCTCCAATAGTCGGCCAAAAGTGTGAACTTATTTTCAAAAATTTTCGCCAAATTAAGATCTTCAGCCATCCTTAAAAACTGTTACCCCCCCCCCCCCAAAAAAAACATATTTTTATCGCTGCAGGAAATTGATACTCTGAATTCAAATTTTAACGCTTCAAGCGCTTTGTTAGAAATACTTAGCGCTCCAATAACCTTTTTCCCTTGATCCCTTTTAAACTGCTATAAAATAATCGGCTTGCCATTAGTTAACGTTAGCCATTCTAATAGCCTAACGCAATTTAGATTCAATGTTTTCTCCCAATAGTCGGCCAAAAGTGTGAATTTATTTTCAAACACTTTCGCCAATTTAAGATCTTCTGAAATCCTAAAAACTGTTACCCACCCCCAAAAAAAAAACACATTTTTATCGCTGCAGGAAATTTATACTCTGAATTCAAATTTTAAAGCTTCAAAGATCTTTGTCGGAAATTATTAGCGTTCCAATAACCTTTTACCCTTGTTCCCTCTTTAACAGCTATAAAATAATTAGTTTACCATTAGTTAACGGTAGCCTTTCTAATACCCAAACGCAGATTAGATTCAAAGCGTTTTCCTCCAATAGTCGGTCAAAAGTGTGAACTCATTTTCAAACGCTTTCGCCAATTGAAGATCTTCAGCAATCCTCAAAAACTGTTCCCCGCCCTCGAAAAAAAGGTCTTTAGCACTGTAAGAAATTGATACTCTGAATTCAAATTTTAACGCTTCAAGATCTTTGTTAGAAATACTTAGCGTTCCAATAACCTTTTTCCTTTGATCCCTTCTAAACAATTATAAAATAATTGCTTTACTAGTAGTTGTCGTTAGCTATTCTAATAGCCTAACGCAAATTAGATTCAAAGCATTTTCCTCCAATGGTCGGCGAAAAATGTGAACTTATTTTCAAAAACTTTCGCCAATTTAAGATATTCAGTCTTCCTTAAAAACTGTTACCCCCCCCCCCCCAAAACACATTTTTATCTCAGCAGGAAATTGATTCTCTGAATTAAAATTTTAACGCTTAATGATCTTTGTCAGAAATCGTTAGCTTTTCAATACCCTTGATCCCTCTTAAACAGTTACGGCTATAAAATAAGAATTAGTTAACGTTAGCCATTCCAATAGCCAAATGCAAATGAAATTCAAAGCATTTTCCTCCAATGGTCTGCCGAAAGTGTGAACTTTCTTTCAAAAGCTTTCCCCAATTTAAGATCTTCAGTCTGCCTTAAAATCTTTGTCCCCCCTCCAAAAAAAAACACGTTTTTAGCGCTGCAGGAAATTGATACTCTGAACTCAAATTTTAACGCTTCAAGATCTTTGTCAGAAATCGTTAACGTTCCAATACTCTTGATCCTTCTTAAGCAATTACGGCTAAAAAGTAAGAATTAGTTAACGTTAGCCATTCTAATAGCCTAACGCAAATGAGATTCAAAGTGTTTTCCCCCAATTATCGATCAAAAAAGTGAACTTATTTTGAAAAACTTTCGCTAATTTAAGATCTTAGACCTTCCTCAAAAACTGTCCCCCCCCCCCAAAAAAAACACATTTTTATCTCTGCAGGAAATTGATTCTCTGAATTAAAATTTTAACGCTTAATGATCTTTGTCAGAAAACGTTAGCTTTCCAATAACTTTGACCATTCATAAAAAGTCACAGCTGTAAAATAAGAATTAGTTTACCATTAGTTAACGGTAGCCATACTAATAGCCAAACGCAAATTAGATTAAAAGCGTTTTCCCCCAATAGTCGGCCAAAAGTGTGAACTTATTTTCTAAAACTTTCGCAAATTTAAGATATTCTGCCTTCCTCAAAAACTGTTTCCGACCCCCCCCCCCCAAAAAAATGTCTTTAGCACTGTAAGAAATTGATACTCTGAATTCAAATTTAAACGCTTCATGATCTTTGTTAGAAATCGTTAGCGTTCCAATAACCTTTTACCCTCTATCCCTCTTAAACTGCTATATAATAGCTAGTTTCACATTAGTTAACGTTAGCCATTCTAATAGCCAAACGCAAATTAGATTCAAAGCTTTTTCCCCCAATAGTCTCCAAAAAGTGTGAACTTATTTTCTAAAACTTTCGCAAATTTAAGATATTCTGCCTTCCTCAAAAACTGTTTCGACCCCCCCCCCCAAAAAAAATGTCTTTAGCGCTGTAAGAAATTGATACTCTGAATTCAAATTTTAACGCTTCATGATCTTTGTTAGAAATCGTTAGCGTTCCAATAGTCTTTTACCCTTGACTATTCATAAACAGTTACAGCTATAAAATAAGAACTAGTTTACCATTAGTTAACGGCAGCCTAACGCAAATTAGAGTCAAAACGTTTTCCCCCAATTATCGGTCAAAAAAGTGAACTTATTTTCAAAAACTTGCGCTAATTTAAGATCTTTAGCCTTCTTCAAAAACTGTTTATCCCCCCCCCCCCAAAAAAAAGGTCTTCAGCACTGTAAGAAATTCATACTCTGAATTCAAATTTTATAGTTTCAAACTCTTTGTCAAAAATCGTTAGCATTCCATTGCCCTTTATCCCTCTTAAGCAATTACGGCTATAAAATAAGAATTAGTTAACGTTAGCTATTCTAATAGCCTAACGCAAATGAAATTCAAAGCGTTTTCCTCCAATAGTCTATTAAAAATGAGAACTAATTTTCAAAAACTCAACCAATTTAAGATCTTCAGTCTGCCTAAAACTGTTCCCCCGCCCCCAAAAAAACACATTTTTATCGCTGCAGGAAATTGATACTCTGAATTCAAATTTCAACTCTTTATGATCTTTGTCAGAAATCGTTAGCGTTTCAATACCCTTGATCCCTCTTAAACAGTTAAGGCTATAAAATAAGAATTAGTTAACGTTAGCCATTCTAATAGCCTAACGCAAATGAAATTCAAAGCGTTTTCCTCCAATAGTCTATTAAAAATGAGAACTAATTTTGAAAAACTTTCGCTAATTTAAGATCTTAGACCTTCCTCAAAAACTGTCCCCCCCCCCCCAAAAAAAAACACATTTTTATCTCTGCAGGAAATTGATTCTCTGAATTAAAATTTTAACGCTTAATGATCTTTGTCAGAAAACGTTAGCTTTCCAATAACTTTGACCATTCATAAACAGTCACTGCAGTAAAATAAGAATTAGTTTACCATTAGTTAACGGTGGCCATACTAATAGCCAAACGCAAATTAGATTCAAAGCGTTTTCCCCCAATAGTCGGCCAAAAGTGCGAACTTATTTTCCAAAACTTTCGCAAATTTAAGATATTCTGCCTTCCTCAAAAACTGTTTCGGACCCCCCCCCCCAAATGTCTTTAGCACTGTAAGAAATTGATACTCTGAATTCAAATTTAAACGCTTCAAGATCTTTGTTAGAAATCGTTAGCGTTCCAATAACCTTTGACCCTCTATTCCTCTTAAACTGCTATATAATAGCTAGTTTCACATTAGTTAACGTTAGCCATTCTAATAGCCAAACGCAAATTAGATTCAAAGCTTTTTCCCCCAATAGTCTCCAAAAAGTGTGAACTTATTTTCTAAAACTTTCGCAAATTTAAGATATTCTGCCTTCCTCAAAAACTGTTTTCGACCCCCCCCCCAAAATGTCTTTAGCGCTGTAAGAAATTGATACTCTGAATTCAAATTTTAACGCTTCAAACTCTTTGTCAAAAATCGTTAGCATTCCATTACCCTTTATCCCTCTTGAGCAATTACGGCTATAAAATAAGAATTAGTTAACGTTAGCCATTCTAATAGCCTAACGCAAATGAAATTCAAAGCGTTTTCCCCCAATAGTCGGTTCAGGATCTTTGTCAGAAATCGTTAGCGTTCAAATATCCTATTACCCTTGATCCCTCTTAAACAGTTACAGCTATAAAATATGAATAAGTTAACGTTAGCCATTCTAATAGCCAAACGCAAATTAGAATCAAAGCGTTTTCACCAATAGTCGGTCAAAATTTCAACTTATTTTCAGAAACTTTCGCCAATTTAAGATCTTCTGCCTTCCTCAAAAACTATGTCCCCCCCCCCCAAAAAAAAAACACGTTTGTAGCGCTGCAAGAAATTGATATTCTGAATTCAATTTCTAACGCTTCAAGATCTTTGTCAGAAATCATTAGCGTTCCAATAACCTTTTACCCTTGATCCCTCTTAAACTGCTATAAAATAATTAGTTTATAATTAGTTAACGTTAGCCATTCTAATAGCCTAACGCAAATGAAATTCAAAGTGTTTTCCTCCAATATTCGGCCAAAAGTGTGAATTTATTTTCAAAAACTTCCGCCAATTTAAGATCTTCAGCCATCCTTAAAAACTGTTGCCCCCCCCGCCCCCAAAAAAACACATTTTTATCGCTGCAGGAAATTGATACTCTGAATTCAAAATTTAACGCTTCAATATCTTTGTCAGAAATCGTTATGTCCCTAAATCCTTTTTTCCCTTGATCCCTCTTAAACTGCTATAAAAGAATTAGTTTTCCATTTGTTAACGCTAGCCATTCTAATACCCAAACGCAGATTAGATTCAAAGCGTTTTCCTCCAATAGTCGGTCAAAAGTGTGAACTCATTTTCAAACGCTTTCGCCAATTGAAGATCTTCAGCAATCCTCAAAAACTGTTCCCCCCCCCCCGAAAAAAAGGTCTTTAGCACTGTAAGAACTTGATACTCTGAATTCAAATTTTAACGCTTAAAGATCTTTGTCAGAAATCATTAGCGTTCCAATACACTTATTCCCTCTTAAACAGTTACGGCTATAAAATAAGAATTAGTTAACGTTAGCCATTCCAATAGCCAAATGCAAATGAAGTTCAAAGCGTTTTCCCCCAATAGTCGGCCAAAAGTGTGAACTTATTTTCAAAAACTTTCGCAAATTTAAGATCTTCTGCCATCCTCAAAAACTGTTTTCGACCCCCCCCCCCAAAAAAAAAATGTCTTTTGCACTGTAAGAAATTGATACTCTGAATTCAAATTTTAACGCTTCAAGATCTTTGTTAGAAATACTTAGCGTTCCAATAACCTTTTTCCTTTGATCCCTTCTAAACAATTATAAAATAATTACTTTACTAGTAGTTGACGTTAGCTATTCTAATAGCCTAACGCAAATTAGATTCAAAGCATTTTCCTCCATTGGTCGGCGAAAAATGTAAACTTATTTTCAAAAACTTTCGCCAATTTAAGATATTCAGTCATCCTTAAAAACTGTTACCCCCCCCCCCCCCAAAAAAAAACACATTTTTATCTCAGCAGGAAATTGATTCTCCGAATTAAAATTTTAACGCTTAATGATCTTTGTCAGAAATCGTTAGCTTTTCAATACCCTTGATCCCTCTTAAACAGTTAAGGCTGTAAGATGAGATTTTCCAATTGAAGATCTTCAGCCATCCTTAAAAACTGTTACCCCCCCCCCCAAAAAAAACACATTTTTATGGCTGCAGGAAATTGATGCTCTGAATTCAAATTTTAACGCTTCATGATCTTTGTTGTTAGAAATTGTTAGCGTTCCAATACCCTTGATCCCTCTTAAACACTTAAGGCTATAAAATAAGAATTAGTTAACGGTAGTCATTCTAATAACCAAACGCAAATTAGATTCAAAGCTTTTTCCCCAATATTCGTATATATAGTGTAGCCCCGTAGCCAATTTCCCCTTATTCTATTACATAACCTATCTAAAAGCTGCTTTAATGCCACTTTTTTATTTTTTTTCATTCATGAAAATTCTTTATTTACTTATTTTTTGTATTTATAAAAACTCCTTATATTATTTCTGTTTAAGAACTAATTTAGTTTTCATGTATCTTGTTTCCCTAAATTATGTTGGTCCATTCCATCTCCACATTCCCATTGGTTTTAAGATATATCCTTACTTAAAGCATTTTTAAAAGAAAATATTTTTTTAAAAATAAACCCTAACTTAACTAGATTTTTTTAATGAGTTTTTTTCAAGAAGCTTCAAAAGTTTTTGAAATTGAAATGTAAAACATTTTTTATCGAAAATTAACTTAAAATTGATTTATGATCAACAAGAAATTTTCACAATAAAAACCTTAGTTAATTCAATATTTTTTTAATGTCTATTCATTGTTAGTAAGAAAAATCATGCATCAACATGAGTTTGGATCGAACATTTAACTTTTCTTAAATAAGAATTTCGATTCGTCAACGATATTTTCGTATCAAATAGAAGTTTATTTTTTGTTATTATCAGATAGATGTCTATTATTTTCTTCAATCGAAGCTGATTTGTAATGTGCTTGAAATTTATGTGCAGTTAGAGCAACAAATAAAGCTTGGATTTAATCTTCAAGAATAATAATTAAATAAAAATGATATAGGACTTTTCATTTATCTTTAAGACAATATAATTATAATATTTAAGGAATTAAAAAATAACTTTTGTTAGTATTGTGCAACCATTTAAAGAGGCTCCCTCAGTAAAACCCATGGAGCTAGGAGTAAGTGGAGAAGACACTCCCATTGACCCACTCCTTTCAAGGGAAAGCAACCGCAAGAGTTCGTGGCCATCTTACTTGCTGCGTCGTTGTGCGCTCATACATCTTTCTATTTGTTGTTAATCCATGCTTTTTAACGGAGCTTGGAGGGCGGTTTTGAAGGGTTCTTAATTTGATTTAAAGTGTCAAGTTTAGTCTTTTAAGTTAAATAAGAGATCCATCCATCCAAGCTTTCTCCATTTTTATTTAGCCGTTAGAATTTTCGTATTTCTAACTTTCAGAAAAAACATTTCAACTTGACAGAATTTTTAAAGCAAATGGAATTCTTGGTAAAGTTTATATTAGGTCAAGTTCATTTAACAATCACTATGCACTTTTCAATGCAATTTCAAGAAGATAAAAAAGTTTATTATCTAGAAATTTAAAATTTATACTACTCTAATAGTTTTAATTCATAGGTCCATAAAGTCAGGTAACTAATTATTTTTACGAGAAGACAAGAAAAAAAAATATTAGGTAGTTATGAATGTGTTGCATCCATGGAACTAACTCTAAGCTCAATATAGAAATAAATTGAATACCACAGTATTGAAAGATGTTTATTCTTAAAGAATGATTTCAGAAAGTGAAATACAAATTTATACAAATTTCTCTTGCTGAAAATAAATCTATATACATATGAAGATTTATACTTTGACAGTTTTATGAATACTTAAATAGGACATTTTTAATTGCATACAAAGTAAATCAATTTTAAAAAAATTATGTCAAAATATTTATTAAAAAAAGGAAAAATATGTTACAGATTAATAAAATATTATCGCAGTATTCTAGTGATTATTCAAAAAAAAATTCTTAAACCTGAGCAAAGGCACTTTGAAAAATCTAGAAACAGATCCTTAAATATATATATATATATTGTTTATAAATTGAATATGGCTGTTTTCAAAATTATTAAATTTGAAAGAAAAAAAAAATTAGCTTAGGGATTAGAAAATTCTATGCATTAAAAAAAACAATAATAATAATAAATATATATATATATATATACATTGAGAGAGAAACATGTTCAATGTTTTCAATAAAGGTATGTACATTTAATGTATACAACAAAAAGCAACTAAAAATTTCCTTAGAAGGATGCATTGAACTTTACAAATCCAGAAAAAGATTCTTAAATGTAGAGAAAAACACATTTAATGTTTTCAATGAAGGTATACAACAAAAACATTTAGAAAAAAAAAATACTTTAACTTAGAGAATTTTTAAAACAAAAGTAAATCTATTTCATTTTACGATTGCTATGCATTTATCAATACAACTTAAAAAATATAATTACATTTATTAAGAAATGTAAAATTTAAACCACCCTGGGAGTTTTATAAGTTCAAACTTATTATACTAGTAAAGGTAGATTAACTTATTATGTTAAGAAAAATTAGAATTTAAAGAACAAGCTCTGAGCGGTTATGAATATGTCACATCCATGGAGCTAACTCATAGCTCAATATAGAAAATGAAATTGAATACCACAATATTGAAAGATGTTTCTTGTTAAAAAAAGAATTTCAGAAAGTGCAATACATAATATCTGTTCATTTCTCTTGCTAAAAATTAGTCTATACAAATCCATATTAATATACCTAAATAATTTATACTATGAGAATTTTATGAATACTTAAAATATGACATTTTTAATTGCTTACTAAGTAAATTAGTTTAAAAAATTTTTTGTCAAAATATTTCTTAAAAATAAATAAAAATTAGAGATTGAGAAAATATTATCACAGTATTCTAGTGACTAACTCAAAATATCTTAGCCCCAAGAGCAATAAACAATTTCTTTAAAAAGGTTTAACTTCACAAATCCTTAAATATATATATATATATTCTCTATAAATAGAAAATTGATTATTGCTAAATTTAAAATAAATCATTTTCATTTAAAAAAGAACTTTGTTTAGGGATTAGAAAACCCTACGCTTTAAAAAAAATTATTATTTTTTTTTTATAGAGAAATTACATTAAATGAAGGTATAGAACAAAAACTATCAATACCTTAACATTAAGTAAAAACTAAATCACTATAAAGCTTAGAATAAATGTATATATAATCTTGGAGTACTTTATTATTATCTAATATTATATGCAATCACTTGTATATAATATTAGATTTTTAATAAATTTAAATTTTTTTTTATCTATTTCATATTTTCAATGCAATGGGATACTTTCTGGTTTTCATAACATCAGTAAAAAATATTAATTTTCAGATTTCAAGAAGTCATAATTATCTGGTAAAAGACGTAATTTCCAAGTAAAAATAATCAGACAAAGTAAGACTAGTCGAATAACGAATAAAATAAAAACGATAATGACTGTCTGAACATGCCACAATTCAAGCATAAACGAGCTACAACTGCCAATGTTTAGAAGTATGTAAGATGGCCGACGGTTAATTTCGCAGTTAACATTGCAAAATTTCGGCTTCACTAATTTCTGCTAGTGTCTCCTCCATCTACTCCTACCTCCATGGTAAAACCATCCATTCTTTATTTTGAAAAATTAAATCTTTCTCGGCAAATACAATAATTAATAACAAGCAATGTATAATTGTTTTGGTTAACAGATTTATATCCTCTTCAATTTTTTAGTAATTGACCCTACATTACAGAAATTTGTTATAGTTAAAAAAATGGCTCATAATTATTAAAAGTATTTAAATTGTTTAAGTGTGTTAAAAAAAATTTATATGCAAATGTTTAGAAACAAAAAAAAGAAGCAAATGAAAGGAAACTTAATTTTTAAATTTAAACAAACATAGTCCCAGCATGAGCATTGAATAGTATCCTAGATGTCAATAGGATTACAAACATAAAGAAAGATGAAAAAATTTTAGCTTTTAGCTTAGAAAAAGCTTTTGCAACAATACATATACAAATTTCATTGAGTTGATTTTAGGTTATAATTTTTGTTCAGCTTGACTATGGCGGCTTTTTGATGATACTCAAACCTAGTTGTTCAGTTGTTTCCACTACTGAATTTCAGTACTCAAATCTAATTTTTCATTAATTTATACCACTGAATCTTTGGTACTCAAACCTACTCTGTTATTGGTTCTTCCAGAAAAATCGGCGTAACTAGTTTTAAAATTTATTTTATTTTGTTTGATTATTTTTTTTTGTTCTGTATTGTATTTTTTCCATGAAGCATCATTATAAAAGAAATTCAAGATTTTAATTATGCCTTAGATATGTTCTCTTGTTTTTAGTACACAACTTTTGATAATTTAAAAATTCTGTGTTGAGATTTTTTTCAAAGTCTTAGGAATTAAGTATTTATTGTCGAGCATAAAATTAGTATAAAATTAATTAGGAAATATCTTATTTTATATTTTCTATATTATAGAATTATGCATTCCTTCAAATAACACTATTTTCATCAAGCAAATCACTGAAAAGCTTGCATTTAACTCTGGAATTTCTCGAAGAATGTATTCAAGGATTTAGATCTTCAACGATTGAGCTAAAACATTTGTGTTTGGAGTATATAACTGCATGTCTTCCCTATTTAACAAGGTATCTAGAAATGTTATAAAAAAGTGATTATTTCTTATTTTCTACTTTTTTTATATACTTATTGTGAAATAAATGTATATTACATCCTTTCATGAAACTAAATGCTTACAAATATTTATGTATTAAAAATTCTGTTTGTTAATTGATAATTCCATTCTCTTTTGAAATTGTTAATTTTATTTTATGTAATTTAGCCTATAATTGATTTTATTTAATTTTTTATCGATTTCATTATATTTTAAATATTGATAAAAATCTTAAAATGGCATTGCAATGTAGAAGTAGAGTTAATTATTTTTTGGAATTTTATTATTTACTTCCTATGCTTAAAAATCACCAAGCTTTAATCCAGACTCACATTATGTTTTCTTATTCTTAAGATGTATCCTTGTATCCAAGCAAAGATGTGGGGGTCAAGTATCTAATCTTCTTGTTACAGTGCTTGATAGTTTCATTAAGGTAAGATACATTTAGATACTCGTTTAGTAGCATTTTTATAGTCTGGTTATTACCAATGTATGATTTGTGTTGATAAAAGTCTAAATAGTAGAATGATAAGCAGTTATAGTGTCAAGTGATTTACATTTATACTATCTTTAGAAAAGCTGTTTTTCCCCCAAAAAATTTACTTGTTTAGTGATTACTGATGCAGAATTAAATATAAATATCAGCTGCCTAAAACTAAATATATTATACTTCTTTTAAGCATTGTGATAGAAACATAATTCATAAATAGGTAAGTTTAGAATAGAGAATAAAGTAATAATCATAAAGTAATAACCCAAGTAGCACCTAATATTAGATAAAATCAGAAAATCGACAAAATCTAACGTTATCTTGCACAACTTCTAATATTAGAAAGATACAAGAGGTCGCTGTTTGCTCAGCATTATATAATATTGCATTCTATGCAAACTTATGTTATCTAGCGTTCGCCATACTATTATTTTGCATTAGTTTTGATGCTATATAATATTAGATTTCGTATTTTCTGATATTATTTTGCTTTTTATTTTTTTGGAGTTAGCAAGAGGAAGACATGGATGTTAGTAGAATAATTCGGCGATGCAATTTTACTTAATTTTCTGCATTGTTGTGAAGCAGTAAAACACAGAACAATAGATTTATGTCATTCCATGCATTATTTACTTAGCAATACAGAAATACTAAATAAAATTATATTAGCGAATTCTGCTACCTTCCATTTTTCTCCTCCTTACTCCAAAGTATATCTTATGTTCAGCTGATTTTTTTGAATATTTCAAACTTAATTAGGAAATAATATTTTATTGCAACTTTTATTGATATTTTTTTCTTTTATTCATACAATGGGTTTTCTGACAAATTTTATATCATTAATAATTTTTAAGTCTTTAATTTTAATATGTAGGGTAAACCAACCAGTGAAGGAACACTACCCAGTGAAGAAACATTTCATATATATTAATTAAAAATAAGAATTTGAAAGTTTTTCTTTAGATTGATTGGTAACAATAGCTTACTGCCAAACAATAGGAAGTCATCTAGCAATGTTTTGGATTACCTGGTCACATAGACTTCTCTGGAAAATTTTTTAAATTTGTTATTACTTCTGCAACACCTTGTTTCTTTGAAAAAGTTATATGGAGAGTGTTTATTTTGAAGTAGAATTACTTGCGTGTAATAGTTTTATTTTTCTCACTGTGAAAATAAGAATTCAAAATATAGTTATTGAAGTCATGTTTTATTTTTTTTAAGCATCATAGCATAATCAAGTACTAAGGGGTGTTTATTCACTGGATCACCAAACAATGAAAAACCAGTGAAGGAACAAGTGTTCCTTTACTGTTTTTTTTTCTAAGTTAATGAAAGTAAAGGAAAAACTTTAATTTTCTTGTACCTTTAGTGATGTTCCGCATCAAAAGTATGTTAAAAATACGAAAAACAACTTCTAACCAGTGAAGGAACAGGCATGTTCCTTTACTGGGCATAGATTTCCCAGTGAATGAAAAGTATGTGTTAATATGTTGACACTTTACTTTTCAATTCATGATTACAAAAAAAAGTTAATATTTTCCACGTATTTGTATGTTATAATTTCAAGAACAGGCTTCTTTTTAGATATTTGTATGGCATATAAATTCATAAAGAGCATTAAAAAATAACCAAATTTAAGTGTTCCTTCACTGGGAAATTTTGTGTTCCTTCACTGGTAAGAGCTGTTCCTTCACTTGGTCTTCTTACTAATTGTTATTTGAACCTCCAAAACTTTAAAATAATATTATGTAACTTCTCCACAATTTTTTTACATAATTTGCAATTAGTAGCAAATATGTTGTCACTGTCATTTAAATAAAATTACGAATTTTGAAATTAATATGATTTTTTAAAAGGCAAGCGAAGCTTAAGTGTTCCTTCACTGGTTAGTTTACCCTACTCTTAATTTTTTTAAAAACCTGGGCTTATTTTATCAAAATCTCAAATTAATTTGTTAGTTTGTAATATACATATTTTTTAAATGTGTAACTTCAGCCATGTGTAATTTCACAATTATCATTAGTTATTTATATTCTGAAATTATGTAATAAAAACCACACTATATAATTATAAAGTTATATATTTACATTTGAACAGAATGGAAATTTAAACTTGAAATTTTTTCCCTTTTTAATATTAAAATTGTTCGATTTTTAAGTGGACATTTCTTGTAATAATTGGCACAATAAAGAACAAAATTTAAAAATATTCAAATTACTTACTTCAACAAATTTACACATATTTTTTCCCCTTCTCTTTTCACTGGAATTGCTAAATGGAGAAATACTTACGCAACTTTATTCTTTTAGTATTTGAAATTTTATTTAGCAAAACACTTAAAAACAGAACTTCAAAGCAAGGTAGAAATTTTTCCAGAGAATGAAACCGGGAAAGCAACTAATAACATGAAAATTGATAAAATTTTTATAATGTTAAAATAACTTTTATGGGCACATAAGAAATTTTCATCAATTCGATAATTATTTAAAGGTGTTATGTTCAATTAAACTAACAATCTTTGCAAAAAATTTACAGAACATTTTAATTTCAAAACTGTCAGTAAATATTTTGTGTTATCTAAATTAAATTTGCACAAACACATAATTGCATACAAGAATGAGACTAAAAAATAATAATTTTTTTTTACGTTATCTTTTAAAAGTTGCCTTTAGTATTAATGATAAAAATTTGACTACAATCAATTACTCTTTTGAGAAAGTTACTATAACAGAATAGATTTTTGATTAAGACAATTCCATTCTTTGTTTTTCTCTGATTATATAGTATGTGTTATGAAGAATTAGTCTTAAGAAAAAAACATATATTATGCATTTAAAAAAGTTGCTTTTGCAAAGAACCTTATATATAAAAATTTAAACAAGATTCTTCACTGATTTAAATTTTCTGTTTTTACAATAATGTAAATAAATGTTCTGCTAAATTTTAAATATTAAGCCAAATAAATTTTTACTATTATCATTATTTTACAATTACATTAATTTAAACATCGTAAAAATATATATACACTTCTTACCTCAAATTTGAACTGCAAAATTGAAGTAATAAAAACAATGCTAGTAGTATTGAACTAAAGTTGCTCATAAGTTACAGTTAATGTTCAACAATGATGTTAAAATAAAATTGCTTCTGATATCTTCAAAATTTCTTGAATTTTCATAACACTTAAACATAACTATAATAACTAGAATAAATTGCACAATGCAGTAGTTAAGAATAAAAAAATAAATAAAATAAAATCATTACACACATTTCACTACTTAATTATTTTATTTTAAAACAAAACACAATATAAATATAACTTTACTCAACTATAAAAGCAATACATTCTTAACATCATTGTTTAATATAAGCTTATCGATATTCTTTTTTTTTTTAAATATAAGTTAAGAACACGTATTTATAATTAAATAAAATTATTTTTATTTCAAAAAGCAACAGTAGGACCATGAGTTATCATTTTAATTATTATTATTTTTAAATTTAAAGAAGTTTGAAAACGTTACAGTCATTTCATGCAGATTAAAGTTTTTCTTCAATTCAATTTTTTGTTTTTGTGCAACTGTACTATATTTCAGAGCAATAAACTGAAAATCTTTGCTTTATTGAAAGATTTTATAAAATGGTCAGCGACATTAATGCATATTACACAGGGATGCACCTTTCTTCAAACTTTCAGCTCCGGCAGATTTAAAGAGAACCTCCAGTCGTTTTGTTTTCTGTCAGGATCGAATATATGGTTCCCAGTTTTCTACCAGAATATTAATTTCCCTTTTGCATTGTACAGCACCTATCTTAAAACTGAATGGCTCCTTCTTGGTAGATAAGCTTGTTTATCCAGCAGACGAAGCTAAAATTATAAGCGAAAAAAGTTAACTTTACATTGAAAACACTAAATTTAAATCTCTACATTACTTTATAACATTAAATTAGTTAAAGTAAATTTAAAACTATTAAGCATTGAATATTTCTTTAAAACTTAAATCATTTCATTAGAAAATGTTTACAATTCAATGGGTAGATTTCCGTAACAATACCTACACCATAAACTCTCAGTATCACCGAGCAAGAATAGAATAATATTTCACTTATAACCACTTTCAAATAATAATTTTATTCTTTCTTAATTAATATTATTTTTTAAAAATAGAAGAAATTATAGTTCAAAACGCTTAGGCCCTTTTCAATTGAAGTGAATATTCAAGTATATATACAGATACAAAAATATATCAAATTCAATACTTTTTAATTTTTTTTAAAGATTAAGTGCAATGACACTTAACTATTAAAATATATTTGCACATTGTATAAGCTCATAGAGCCACTAGGAAATGTTCACATTTCTTTTAAAAACTTCTTAAATAAAAATTTAATACCTTTTAAGCACTGTTCTTCATTTAACGTAAACACACTTTGAATAGACCATATTGTTGCTTATTTTTTAACTATTTGCTATCATTTATAAATTAATATAATTAATCATACATCAAAAAAAACTGTCTATATTCATGAAATGAAAATAAAGATATTTAACTCATCATTTTACAATATATTAAGCAGGAAATTCAAATAATGTAACAACAGTGTTAGACTTGTGAATAAAATTTCTTACATTCTAAAATGCAATGGTTTTAACTAAAAAGTAATTGATTAATTAATAATTATTTTAACATGGAAAACTTGTTTACTGAAAATTTATTTTTATCTTTATCATTGCAATGAAAAAAATTCAAACTGCAAAACTCTTTATGACAAGGCAACAAAAAACGTTGCGAAAAGTGTTAAATAAACAATTGCTTATTTTCTTCTATTGCTTATTTTAAAATTTGATTAATATAAAAGAACATTAATGTAAAAAGATACTATGAGAATTCAAAATCATCAATTCATGGTTGAAAAAATCATATAGAAGGAGAATTCTCTAACAATTCACATATTTCAAAGTTGTAAATATGTATTAAATATAGTTCGCCCCTTCCCCCAAATATTTTGACATAGCATTCTTTAAAAGTCAGTATGCATACCCAACATTTGTCAAATATTTTTTTTCTTATAGTTTAACTAAATTTTTACAGTATTAGATTATTTCTAATAGGAATTTATTTAAAATATATAATTTAATCAAAGCTCTAAATTCTCCATAATCACCATTTTGAATCGACCATATTATTGTTTATTTTGTAATCATTTACAAATTAATATAAATAATGATGCATCAAAAACATACAGATTAGCCTATATTCAAATAAAAATCTGTCTATATTCAAATAAAAATGTTTAATTGATTGTTGTACAATATTTTAAACATGAAATTTTAATATGCTAGCGATATTGTTTGTATTAAACTTTTCTGTTTCAGTTGTATTTTAAAGGCATTTGGCATCATTTGGTTTTGAGATTCTTGCAAACAATGTATTTGATTACTTATTACTTATGTTTACAATTCTAACAATACTTGTGTTTACAATACTAAAAGTGTTAACACCAACGTAAGATGGGGCACAGCTTGCAACACGAACAAACAGTAATAAACAAATGGAAAGAGGCCAAATCAAGACTGCCAAAAAAGCGAGATATTCAAAATCTAGCAACCATGTCACCTTTTTTAATAATAAATAACAAAATAACTAAAACAAATCTTCACTCCAAACTCCCCAGAATTACATACTAACATTAATATCTTATGAAATACGGCAGATTTGAGCTCAGAAATTATCTAATTTATTTCTTTTATTGAAAACAAAATTATCCGTTTGAAAACATCGCCTATCAGAATAACGTGTAGTAAGCAGCTGCAAACTTTTTAACCGGAACTAGAGTAGGTGCCGAGCTCGAGATTGTTATTGTTTACATTCCTATTGAAAACACCATACATAAGTTAAAAATTGGCATTTTGTTTAGGTAGTATATTTACTTCAAACTTTACCTTAGTAACATTTTCAGATAGGTGTTTTACAAGTTTCTTGGATATATACTTAATATCAGCTCTGTGCAGAAAATCTTATTGCCAAAAAACCTCTTCTGAGCATTTTGAAAATGTAATTTATCATTATATTATTATTGCCTAGAGACATATCCTAGAAATTTTTCAAATAAGAGCATTCTTGAAATAAGAGATATATTAAAGGATGTTGGTTTTTATTAAGTGTGAAATTTAAATAGTTGAAAAGCATTTAAGTTAAGTGAATCAACAGAATCTTAAATATTAATTGATTTTTAAAAAAATGGCGATTCATTATTACGATTATTAACACATATTATAATTATCTGTCAATTTTAATTAATCAGTATGTAATAAATTATTTCACTTTCTCTCAATCTATTGTATTTATTGGTTATCTAGTGTGGAAGTTGCGTTAAAAATATTATATATTCATCAGGATTTAAATTGAGATAGAAGTGCCGATTTAATATTAGTTATAATCAATTTGCTGTCTATGTGAATTCAAGATTACATAATATCCATATTTTCGCGTTTGATTTTTTTTATAACCATTGCTCTTTTTGCAGAGGAGTGTTACTGGTGGTTTAGGCTCAGCACAGTCCGAAATAAGGGCCAACACTGCCCTAGCATTAGCCTCATCTAATGTTCAACTAGTTGCATTAAAAGTTATTAGCCGATTATGTAGAGTAAGTACCAGAATGATTCTTACTTTTTACTTGTGAAGAAGTATTTTTCAACTGAATCCATCAAATTTTATTTTAGGTTATTGAAAAAACGTGTACTTCCCCAACTCCTACACTAGAGTAACATTTGATGTGGGATGATCTAGCTATCTTTTAATAATTCACTTGATGGTAAGCACCTCTTAATGTAAATGTTATCTGCTGAACTTTTTTTTAAATAGAATTAGCTTGTATTTGTGTTATATGAGGAGGAAAACCTCCTAGGGTTAGCCTGATAACAAATGAATTCTAGCACATGATCCGTCTACCACTGGGGATACCTCAGCACTGTTATCAACACAATCCAAGAGCAAAACTCGTATCAAATAACCACCACTGGTATTTGAACCTGGTTCACCTCATTGGCAAGGCAAATGCACCTGCAAAGTCATGAAAAATCATCATGGAAAGTCATGAATTTCGGTATTGGACAAAATTTGTCATGAAATGTCATGATTTTAACTATTTTTTTAAAAAAAATCATGGATTTAATAAAAGGGAAACCTGCCCGAAGGCTCGAGAAAAAGAGAATGTATTTTAAGTGACTTAAAAATTCCTTAACTGGTATAGGACCAGAAAAATTACGACCAATTAAATTTAAAGAGGCGGAGAGTTTGAAATCTAAAGGAAAGAGATTGGTTAGTTAGCCCCCCTAAAATTAAAAGAAGAAAAAGAAAGGCGTGAATAGAGGGGTTGGCTGACTTTCCCCACAGGAAGTGCGATGACCGCAATGATCATGAGAAAGGTCAACTAGAAAGTTAGATTAAAATTGCTAAAACGAAAAAAAAGAGGAATAGCGTTTAAAGAAAAATTAAAGGCTTAAGTAAAATTAGAAATTAAATTGTCACTTTACATTAAGTGTAAATGTAACATGCACCATCGTAACTTTTTTAATTTTTGAGCAGTTGTCAAACCTTGAACTTTTCTTTTGAGATAAGGGTGGAAACCCAAGTCTATATTTAACAGAACTTGCTTAGACTCTCGCTCACTTCTGCAACCATTTTAGTAGGGCTCTGTGGATTTTTTTGTATCTTTTCAGGAGTTTTAAAATGCTCATTTTTGTGAGAAATGAGCGTGGACTACCTGACCTGGGTCGACATGACCTCAGTCCTTTCGATTGCATCCTTAAATTTATTCTAAATGCTTTGCTTTAAGCAAGAATCGTCTGCACTTATAGAAAGCGCCAATCACAGGAACAGTGAGAGAGAAATTGTTTTGCCAATTGATTAAAATTAATTATAATTTTTGGTATAAATGTATTTTGTAGCTACCCTGTAAAATGATTAAATTTCCTGCTGGAAATGTTCAAAATCTTGACGAGGACTGAAGAAAAATTAAAATTTTTTAATCAATGAATTATAGGTGACAAATTATTTGTAACAAGTCCTAATAGGGAACTGTGCTTTCTAATAAAGAGAATAAAACCATCTCGAGATTAATCACCTGTAGTATTAACACCTTGAATGCCATGCTAATTTTACATGGCTTGCTCGTCTGGCCAGAATTATTTTCTCAGTATATATTGCATTAATTTCTTCAAACCATTTTATTAGCGATAATAATACGAGAGGCATCCAGAAAGTAAGTTTCCCGATGTTTTCTCCTTTAAAGTAAACGTAATTAGCCGTGTCAATTGCGCATGCGTAATAAATCCCTGACGTATGAATCATATGCCAGCCGAAGAGGTCCCTCCTCGTTCCAGCAGCTTTGGAAGCTTTTATTTCTTCTCCTGCCACCTGCGAGGTTCGGTCAGTGATAAAGTTCTTGAATGCGCAAAGCATTGCGAAAATTGAAATTCATCGTCAGGTCTATGGGCCGAACATCTTGAGTAAGTAGATGGCGCATCACTGGTGTAAGCAGTTTTACAATGTTCGTCCACATACGGCTCGACGCACAGATGTTTTGACAGAATTTGGCTGGGAGTTGTTTGATCATCCACCCTACAGCCCTGATCTTGCTCCCAGCGATTTTCACCTTTTCGTGCACCTCAAGTAATTCCTGTCCTCCGGTAAGCGTTTTGGCCAGAACGTAGAGTTGAAGACGTCTGTCACACGCTGGTTCCATTCAATGGCGGTAGAGTTCTACGACAGAGGGATACAAAAGTTGATTCCACGATACGACAAGTGTCCCAATTGTGGTGGTGGTTATGTAGAAAAGTAGCTGAAACATAGCTGTACTTGTTGCCAATAAATATGTTCCTGAAAGTATAAGTTCTTCTTTGGAAAAAAAATAGGGAAACTTACTTTCTTTATGTCCCTCGTATCAAAAAATTAAAAGTATTAAAAATTTACTCGAATTATGTGTTTCTTATAATCTTGGCTTCACCGGTGACCCCCGTGGCTCTACGAACAAACTCATGGCCGATCACCGGTGACCCCCATGGCATACAACGTGGTAAATTATTGAACGTTTTATTGAAAAGTCTTGATAAGGAATGATAACATTATCCAAATAAAATAAAAGTTTTAAATTAAATTTCAAAGTAGCAAAGTATTATATTTATTGAACTGCGGTTAAACCTTGTTCATTTTGACATAGTGCTAAAATGAGGTAAAAATAAAATAAAATTAAAAAGCCTAAAATAAATGAATTTTTTGGTCATAAATAACTAAGAATTACTAAGTCGAGTTTTCTTCGATTATAATCTTATTTTTCATTTTAAAAAAACATTAAATTAGTAAATTAGAAGCATAAATTACATAATGTTTTACTGAATCATCCCGATATTAAATCATGCTAAAACCAAATTAAATTAAATTTAAGCATGAAATAAAGTGCAAAAATTAATATAAATAGTAAAATAGGAATTGTACATTGTAGTAATGTATAAAATACTTGTATAAAGTAAAGCTTAAAATATAAGTATTGCATACTTTTTACTTCACTAAACATTTTACTCTTTAAAGTAAAAGTAGAAATTATTGAAAGAATAAAGATTAGTAAAGAGTTAACATAATATAAAGTATACCGTAAAGTTAAACATAATATAAAGTATACCGTAAGTAACGCATGAAATATAAAGAAAAGTGTAAAGTATAATGAAAAGCGCGAAGCAAATAAAGGGTAAGATACCGTGAAATATATAGGAAAGTATAAACCAAAGCTTTAAATGTAAAGTAATGTAAAGCAATTTAAAATAATTTAGCCAAAATGTAAAACGCGCAAAGCAATGTAAAATAATAATGTAATAAGCAATAAAAATGACGCTTAAAATGTATTGTAAGGAGCAGCATGAAGTTTAAGGTAAATAATAGTATACAATAACGCATTAAAAAAATAACACGTAAACGTAACGCATGAGAAAAGGAACGCATAAAAATGTCGAAGTCATATACAAGAAGAAAAAATACACTTTGAGGTAAGGTGTAGAAGCAACATGCAAAATAAAATAAAGCTTATCAGTTAAACATGAAATTTTTATGCGTAAGGAAAAGTAACACGTTAAGAAAGGCGCCAAAATGATAACGCATAAGAAAAATAGAAGTAACGTATAAAAGAATTATGCATTAAGAAAAAGACAGAGTACAGTAAGACCCCGTTCAACGCGTAAGATACGTTCTATCAAAATGGAGCGTAATGCGAAACAGCGCTAAACGAGGCTGTCTTAACATGTAAATAATGGGGTTAGGGGAAGATGGATAGAAAATTATCTAGGTATTATGTTTTTTTAATAAAAATAAAACCAAACATTTATTTCTTACAGAAATAAAATAAATGTAAACGAATCTACGTACTTATAAAAAAACAAATAAAATTCACTTCAAGGTATTATGAAAAAATATATTGAATTAAATTTGATGAATAATTAGTTAAACATAAAAAAATTGTTAGTCTTTTTGAACAAGCGTATTAATGCCATATTAACAATCGCTACATTTAATCAGACGAAAAAAACAATAAATTACGAGTTCACATCTCTTTAAAAATAATTGTATTAGTTAAAAAGAAAACAGTTGAAACTGATGGTTTAACGGTAAAAGTTTTGCCATAATAATTTAGTCAACATTTCATATATATGTTTTATTGTTCTGATACAATTTACTAAATGGTTTTCAAATAGATCATTATTATACTATTGTTACAGGTAAAGATAAAAATGATTTTTCGAGTACACTTGATCGCAAAATTTTGACATGTTTAATGGTATAATTAAAAGTACCCTTATTCAAATACGGTAGAGGGAAAGCACACAGTATGGTGCTCTCGAGAGGGTATTGCTTCACTTTTCTGAATTTGTCTTTTCCTCTATGAATGAGAAACAAGGGTTTTTGCAAACATTATGAATTGTAAAAGCATGTTATAAAGAGAGTGTTCTTTCATTACAGGATCTTGAGAGACTTGGAAAAGTGAGTGTTAAAATCGACAAGTCGCAAAACTGTTTAGAAGATGATGGTATGTTATAATTGAACGTACGCCACCCCTGTCGTGTTCGTTACAGTCTCCAACGTACTCTAAATATTCTCCTACATATTCAAGAATAATTTGATTTAAAATCATCTATAAACTGAAAGGATCGCCGCATGTTATGAAGTTCAACAATTCACGTCATTGGGGGAGGTTTGAATGAGAAAGTTCCGTTGAAAGAGGATTATTTTTGAAGAAGTAAACGAGAACTGTAAAGACGGCCAAGTTAACTTACTAAAATGTTTATTTATATTTTTTTATATTTCATTATACTTTATTTATACTCATATTTTATGTATACTTATAATTTTATTTTTATTATTATTTATATATTATCTTCTGATTCTTGTGAATTTAATTAAAATGTATTGCGTGTGTGTTTTCTTTACCCCTAAAACATGAAATAAGGTATTGAAAAAAGAATATCTTTAAACTAAATTACTCTTGAAATACAATAATTTAACAGCATCTTAATTTTAATGAAGTAATAGTTAAATTGCTATAGGAGCAAAAAAAAATCCCTTTTTTAACTTAAACACAATTTATGTGAGATAGAATCAAATTGGAATTCACTTTCTCATTTTGTAGCTTTATTACAAGTAATCATGCTTAATTAGATAAGCTGTATATTATATCAGATATTAATAATTCTGAACATATTAGAAATTTATTAATTGCAATATAAAGAGAGACTTACTCTCTAATTTTTACATAGTTTTTCTTTTAATTATTTTTTGTTTGAATTATTCAGGGTTGATTGTGCTCCGGAAAGAATCTGGAATTTTCAAAAAATCATTGATCACAGAACTTTCCGGAAATCAAATTTTAAAAACACAGTTTATTTTATTTGTTTCTAAGGGAGAGATACTTTATAAGCTTAGATTCATGATTAATATTAATTTTTTATCAGTAAAAAATTGTAATAATCATAAACTCAAGAAAGAAAGACATATTTATAAATTTTAATTACTTCTCCCGGTCAACATAGGAATGTGAAAATATATTAAGTAAACTAAGCAATGTTGAGAAAAAGGCAAAAAACCTTTTTTCAATTTAAACTTTTTATTTATTAACACACGAAATTTTCCGGAATTTTGACTTGGGCTCAAAATCACCCCTGATTATTAAATGTAACCTATAAAGTTCAAAATTACTCAAGTAAAGAATGAAAAATTCACATTGGAAAAACAAAATAAAAACTCAATTGGCAATAAATTTAATAATGTTAAATTAACTTTTTTTCCCCGTTTGTAAATCAGTACGTTTAAATAATCAAATTCCACCTGAAGGAAAATTTTAAATATGTTTACTAGTTTAATTTAATAGTTTACGAATAACTAAAATTTTGAAGTGAAACATTATTCCTTGCAAATGAATTAAAAGAAAAAAAGCAGGAATTTATACTCTTACTGATGTTATCACACATGTGACGTCCACATAACATGCGTTTATGTTAGTTTATATAAATATTAGCATCGATTCCTTTAATTAAAATAAATCTTTAAATAGATAATTGGTTTTGGTTCGCCAAATAAATTTTAAAAAATCATATTACTTAACCTTTCGGGATAGTATAAAAATTGCACTAGAAAAGGTCAGTTTTTAAATAAGAAAATTTAATTACTCTTTTATTTAATTTTTAGTTTAAAGTGGCTGCTAAAAATTATAAATTTACTGCTATTAGTTTTTAATTTCCCCTGAAAAATCCATAATACAGCCGATATGACCTATTTAATAACTCAACAACTAATTCGAAATACAAACTGAGACTAGTTATTCATTTTCTCTAACTATAGTAAAGTTTGAATTTAAAATAATCAATTCTTTTGTTAACAGTTTTCACCAAACTGATTTACGCGTTAAAACAGCGATTTTCATCTTTGACGTATAACAAACTCAACTAATCCAACATTATGATAAAAGATTTTCTTTTTAACATTTTTCTGTAAGTGTGTAAAATTTCTTTTAATAGTTTCTGAGTTATGACAGAGAAAAGTGTGTTCGGTAAAAATTTTCTGAAACGACAGTAGTTTTATTTAGTATTTAATATAGAGACATAACTTATTTTGCTAATGAAACACAAACACCTTATAAACCATAGGTTTCCTTTGTCAAGATTTTTAATCAAGCATGAAGAGTCTAATTTATATCGGAAAATAATTGTCAATTTAAAATAGTTTAAAAGTTTCTAATGGATAGCAAACCACTTATTTCATCAGCAAAACTTAAATAATTTACTTAGTCTGAAAGTCGTAAAACTATCATTTAATCTTCAATTTTGTGTTTTAATCTTCAAGATAAAGCGGTCAAATAATCGTTTCGTATGAGACAATCTATAATTTATACAAAATAGTATGATAATATTAAAGCGGCTGTCATCTTATGACTTGACCTCTGGAATGACGGTCATAAACTCTTTATGAATTTGACTAGCATATATTTGTTCTTATATGGGATATTTTTTGCAGCATGACTAAAGGCACAGTAGAACTTAATAGTTTTATAATGTATTATAAATATTTTAGAGGAGTTGCGCTAATTAAAAATTAGGAGAAGCTGATAATTTTAAATTTCTTCGAAACACATAAATCTTTGACCTTTCATTAAAAAAACGAGTGATGTTGTTATAAGAAAGTTTTGGCAGAATTTCTTCAATTATATTAAAAAAAAAAAACTTACAATTCAACTTTTATTTATAACACAACGTTAAATAATTAATGCTTACATAAATTGCGAGATTTGATATTTTAAAGAAAATATTAGTTTCACTTACCCCCTAAAAGTGACTAAAGGGCTGGAAGAGTATTTTTAGTATAGCGAATAAGTAACTCTTATTACTAAACGACCAAGAAATATGGTTATCCTGCGGTAAACTCATTTGAAGTCACAAGTTTTGCTTCTGCGTGATTCCCTATTTTATTTTATGTCCGTTGCCTTGTAATTTTTAACACAATCCTGGAGACAAGGCAGCTCCTTTATCAAATATTTGGAGATATGAAAGACTTAGATGAAACTAGCCCGCATTTGCGTTACATGGAGAGGAAAACCGCGCAATGTGGCACACAATATAAGCACGTCTGTATATATCTCTAAGTGTATCTCTGTATGTCTACGATAGGTACTCTGTCCGCCACAAAGTCTGCGGCAGTCTGGTGCTATGGAAACAAGAAGAGAGCATTTTAGGGAGGGTGGCTTCGATGAAGAGGTCTCCTTTTCTTTCGCCTTCGATGATAGCTTGTATGGGGAGTATACCAGATTGGCTGACTCAGCCACCAGTAGGAGACTTATTTAATCTGATTCAAGAACTTTTTTAAGATTCGCATGAATATTTCTTTCTTACTTAAAATAATTCTCTTGATTCAATCAGTTGTTATTTTTTTAATACAGAGGAAAAAAAAGTGAACAAATTCTGACATTAAGGGTAGTACAGGTTTTTTTAATATTACTTTTTAATTTTACGATATTTATTATGAATGTTCATTGATTGTTAGATGGTTTAATTTCTAAACTTGCACATTTTTTAAAGCAGATAATTTCTTTTATTACTTGAATTTTCTGGAAAAAGTGAAGAGCTTAAACTTAATAACTCTGATTTTAAAAGGAGATAAAACTTTTGCTGAAAATAAAAATAGTTCACGTTATCTGTGCCGGAGAAATATTAAATATCTTTGTTTTGATTATTAATTTTTAAATATTTTATTTATTTATTTTTTTGAAACTGAAAGCAATTGATCGCAACTAGGATGAAATCTAAAACTATCAACGATGATTTTTATCAGCACCCATCAAACCATCTGAAATTATCTGAAGTTTTTTTTGCTTAAATTACGTTTTCTTATTCATATTCTATTGTAACCTGAACAGTTTTTTTTCACTATTTATTAAAAACAGTTTTTTTAGCAAATTTATTTTTTTCTTAATAACCAATTTACTATGTATGATAAATTTATAGATGAGTTATTTATTAATAAAACATTGAGCTGCTTTAAACAATTTTATACAATTTCCATACATACATATAAATTTTTTTTCTAAAACAGAAACTTTTGAAAAAGAGAAAAGATTAAAAAAAAGGAATCACACGCTCTAAACGATGTTTCAGGCGCGAATGCTCATTTCTCTTAACTCTAGGGCTAATACAATAGATCGAAGAAAGAAGTCTCCTTTTCTCCCACCGAAACCAGTCTTAAAGAGGGACCCCGCACCCCTACTTGAAATAATCATACCTCGTTACCATAGTCCCCGCCGCGATATTCCACTTTGACTAACTCTGGGGCACTCCAATTGGCACTGTTTGGCGTGCGAATTCTTAACCCGCCAAATCAATGAATCTCACGCTTTCTCGAATCGTACGAGATTAAACTTCAACCGCTATTAATTTATTTTTTTTATATGAGTGCAAGTAGAGTTTGTTTATGTAATGATCGGTGGAACTCGTTTGTACAAAAATTTGTTAATTTAAATGAACAATAAAATTACTTAAGATATATAAATTGTATTTTTCGTATGTTTTAGTTTCACGTTAATTGTTTCATATAACGCAACTTCTTTTTTAATTCAAGTAACGTAAAAATGGAGCAGTAATTAATTATACAACTATATGTTTGTATTTACGTGGCGCGACGCAATTTCATTATATTTATAAATAAACATTTCTACCATTTATGATTTCATCTATAGAATCATATTTCCGTTTAGAACTAAATGCTGATTTTTTTTTTTTTATAAATTTGCTACAAAAATAATTAATATCAAGAAGTTTAGCACTAAACCTAAACAACAATTACTATACCTTTTATAAAAAATTACGGCTAATATATTCTTATTTCAATCAGTTGTTGAAAATTATTCTTGATTTCTTCTTTGCAATTTAAAAAATAACTCATCAATATCAAAAATAAGACCTGAATTAATACGAACAATTTTATCTATGCCAAGTATTTAAATATTTACTTATTAGTTACTAGTCATATTAATAATAAAAAGTAATTAAAATCTGAATAAAAAATGTCTTCAAAATGAGTTAAATGCAATCCAATTTACTGTAATGGTGAATAAGGATAAACTAATACATTTAGTAATAATTTTAATTTAATTTAAAACTCAATGCAGAAAAATAACGAATTATTTCGCTATGGTTGCTTTCAGTGTCTTAAATTTTGCCTAGTTTTTATTTTAATTTCGACAAACTTTTTTTACCAGCAAGAAACAATGGTTCTCCTCGAAAAGAAAACCCAACGATTCTTAGTATAGTCTCACCGTTTTAATATGAAATTATCAACATTTCATTCCAGTAGAAAGTTAATATCCTGTAAACAGTCACTAAGCATTTTTTCCTAAGTGAATTTGCTTAATAACTAATATTTTCTGTTTTGGGCAGTATGGTTCTTTGGCCACTGATTAGAGCGGAAGCGCAACTGAGAACTTAAGTCTTTGGTAGGGTCTTGTAGGGCAGTGTAGAGTCCGACATTTTGGACCCCGCAACGCGGCACTACAGCCTACAATGTTCAAACTGGGTCAGTCACATTTTTTAAATCTTTAGGTGAAACATAAAATATTGTAATTATACACTAATTAGGGTGCGATCACGTTTAATTTTGTTTAAAGAGTAAAAATTTTTAAGCAGAACTTGATTCACAAATAAAATATATTGCTTAATTATATGGTGTAGCATTTAGACAACCACAAAATGTTGAGAGAAATACTAAATATGCTGCAATTCAATGAGTACATTTTATTTTAATGATTATGTACTAAAATTTAAATGAAATGAGAATTCTTTTCTTTCATGCACATGCATTTCTTTTAAAAGTGCTTTTTTAATTTTTTTCATTTATTTAGATTACCTTGAATTTTTAATTATAAAACACAATAGAAATCATTTGTCTTTGATTATGTTCTGAGAAACTACAATTTTTTTAAAATTTATGAAGTGAAAAAGATAAGGTAAATTAGAATTAATAGTAATAATGCAAAAATTATTTTGCTTATTTGCCTCAAAAACCAAATATATTCGATTTGGTCGAACATAAATACATTTCGATATCAATTGATGTATTTTAAGCAACAAAATCCATGGGTTGTAGTAAAACTTGCAGATTCTTTTCCAATTTTCATAGTGTGAAATAATTTTCACGCTAAACCTTTCTTGGCATAAAACAAATTTATTTAAACACCTAATTATGCTACATCACAAACATAAAATTAAGTATATAAAAATAATTGTAAATGACATCGTCAAAAACGCTTCTCTCCTTCCCAAAACATTCTAATCCTTTCTACACCACGCTAAAACGAGAGAGATTCTTTTTTAATTAATTCTTAAGTTTTGTTCATATCTCGTAGCGCCATCTAGTGGTGGGTAATCTTACAGTTGTATTTATGATAATAAATTTTTAGTGTTTATTAATTTTTGAATATAAAAGCATATTAAATTAATTAAATTTTAAATATAGTTATAAATTTGATAACCATCTGATTCCCTTTTCCGAATGTTATAATAAATATTTATATATTGTGGGAAAAAATGTGCAAAAATGGAAAAAGAAATAGCATGGTAAAAAATTGTTTCTAAGAGGTATATTCTCTTACGTTATTAAAATTTAACATTTATAATAAAGTGGTAATTATACTTAATATCTTTTGGAAACTTGCAAATAGAATGCTTTAATTTAAAAAGCTGTTTAAACTATAATCAATGTATAGTATTTTGGCCGAAATAGAATTTACGAGTCGCAATTGGTTACCAAATATTTGCCTGCATCTTTTTTGCATGTATCAGGTATTCAACCAAACAATTATTCTTTGCATCTTTTATCAACACTAAGCTCAAATAGAAGGGGAAAATTAAATAAAAATAAATACGATAGTAAAAATAAAAACGATAATCAAGTTTAAAAAGACGATGTTCCTTGTTTACAGTGAAGGGTTGCCACAGACTCTTTCGTAGATATGCGCGCATAACAATTAAGCAGTTATCGCGGAGTTTGGCGAAGAAGTGCCCCAGAGTTAGTCATAGTGGAATATCGCGTCCCCGCCACCCCTCCAGACGAATGGCGGACAGAGTACCTATCGTAGACAAACAGTATATAATATCGAGGCAACTTTAATATTCCATGAAATGTTTTCAATTTAACACCGCCAATTTAATTAACCATTCCTTTAACATCTGACAAGTTTTTTTGAAATGAATTAAAATTTCAATAGATCTCGAATAAAAAGGAACTATTTAGAATTCAAAACTAATTACACACTATAAAGTTGACTTCAATGTTTTAAGAAGAAGTAAATTTAAAATTATTTTTTTTTATTCGTTAAACACAAAAAATGTGAGATCGCGGTTAGAAAATGGAAATAAAAAACAATTATTATGAAAGTACTGCTGACCTAATATGAAAATGATGTTAAACAAACGTAGTAATATGTATTATTTACGACATCTAACCAGACTTGAAAAATGTTAAAAATCTTCTTTATTGCAAGAATTTTCTTTAAACTTTCATTGTTACCTTTAAATGCGGAACAGAGCTCCATAACAACCCACGAACCATATAAAAACATTTTAAAGTAACTCCTTCAATTATGATAGACATCCTGATGGTCATCGTCTTATTAAAGTTCTTTCTTCACTTTCCAGTAGTTAACTATATTAATTTCTCTATGGTATTTACCAATTCACTAACCAACACTTCTTAATGTTTTTCTCTGTTATTATTTTAATTAAAATTAGTAATCATTTGTAGAAAATTAATCAATTTATGTGTAAAAAACACATTACAAAATCCTGTATAAGAAAAAACACCACAAATACATGCATAGAAATTACGTGTATATTTACACCATTTTTTTTTTTTTTTTTTTTTTGAAATTTTCCCATTACAATTGTTTCCTTTGGTGTGGTAGTATAGTATACTATAATATAACTGACAGAGTTAGAAAATTATAGGGTAGATATTTCGTACATATTCTTCATTTTAACGCTTTTAGTAATATAAGTAAAGGAATATTGTAAAATAAAATTTTAAAAAATATTTTTACTAAATTTAATTTTTAAATATTGATCATGTGCGGAGATCGAGCCCCGGATATATTTGTCTATAATTATTTCCTTTAAAATTGGTACTATAGCAGAGGTGCCATTATCTCTAAAAAAAATTGCTTAATGAGGTCATAGACGTGCCGTCAAATAATTTTGACTACGTGATTATTGAGAAAATACTATCAACTCAAAACTCTTTATTTACATTAAAAAAATTTTTTTTTAATGTCTCAGTTATACAAGTAATTTAACTTAAAGTAACATCAATGTGACTTCTGTTGTTGCAGATTAGATGACCAATAACTTAGGTTGTAAGATGCTAGTTTAAGCGGGACTGTTGAAACCTATTTTTATAATGCTAAATTTCAAAGGTACCCACTAAAACATTGTTAATACTTGACAAAATTTTCTAGCTCGGAATATTTAAGATTTTTTAGTTCAATAAAAAAAGTGCATGGTATTGCTTATAAATGATGCGTTATAAATACAAAATAACTTCGTTTTTTTCATTTTTTAACTATAATCTTAATTTTAATGTATACTTCAAGCTCATTTGGAACATTTATTTTCATCTTAAGTGAAAGAAATTGATCAATTTCTTATGTAGAATAAATAGTTTTAGATTTTAAAATGTAGGACAGCTTAAGTTATTGATAATTTTTATCTATTTATTCTACCGTGAATTCAAAGCATGTAATTGTCTTCATAGCAGTAGCCTCTTAAAAAACTTGTGATCCCAGCAAAACTTTAAAATCATATATATATATATATTCCTGCAAATTTCATTAACTTTACTTTAATTGCCTTAATCTATGTTATAAGAGTATTTGAAATCGAGCATATGCATTTATTTAGTTCTTTACTGCAGAAATAGGAATAAAATTTTATAAATGCATATAAAAATAATTTTTTGCCATAGCAAAGTTCCTATTTACTCAAAGAATAAAAATATTGAGAAAAAATATCAACATTACTGTTAATTTTTTAATTATTTAATAAAGAATGTGCATTAAATTTTCTTTCCATTTTGTATTAGTTAATTTTTTATTTTTGTTCTCTAGCCTTACAAGGGACACTAGGGAAGTGTGACTCGCCAATTTTGAAATAAACTAGTGGGATGCATGCCTTATGAAGAATAATTATAGGGGGCAACATTCGTTTCAGCCCATAGAAGGTCCTATGAGAGATAAAAAATTATTCAATGTATAGAAAAATCGGTATTTTATTACTTCAATGCAGACTATTAGTTATCGTAATTATCTCATACTCCAATTAATTCTGTGGTACTTTCACGTACTATAATTATGCATATTTATTGTCAAAATTGATTTCAAAAATTTTATATATCTGTAATTTTTCAGAAAAACCTGTTAGGTTAATTTAGAAAAAAAAAATTGGAATCAAATTTTTTTATTTTTTTTTTCAAAAAAATTTTCAATATAAAAACAAGTGAATATTTCATTTATATGAGAGTTGAAATATAAGTCGAAATATAATATGCATTTTCCCAAACTGATTTATAAAAAATTTATTTTTTTCAAATTGTTAGATCTTGCAAAAAAATCTGAAATAATTTATGTGATTGCATAAAATTAAATTGCATGTTTAAAAATATTATCAAATTTTTTCGGAGGGAAATTTGAACTTAAAAAAATTTTAATATTTCAATTCGATTTTTTTCATAAAAGATCAACTGTACTGTATACTCAAAATTTGAGGCATTCTCCAATCTTAACGCATAGGTTAGAGTAGCCCCGCCATATAGAATAGTACGGACCAAAAACGTGTAGTCTCTTTTTATATGGTGGCGCTACTCTAACTCTATGTTTCAAGATAGGAGGATGCCAACTTTTAAAGTTAAATATTTAAAAAATTAGCTAGGATATCAGATATAAAAATAATTGTTTGAGTAATATAATAAAAATAGCAATGTTTTGACAAAATATTGAACAATTCACAGGACATATGTATCAACGGCTTTTCCACCTTAAAGTGACAAATGTGTATTGTCAGTTGATCTTTTATGAAAAAAATCGAATTGAAATATTAAAAAAATTTTAAGTTAAAATTTCCCGCCGAAAAAATTTGATAATATTTTTAAACATGCAATTTAATTTTATGCAATCACATAAATTATTTCAGATTTTTTTGCAAGATCTAACAATATGAAAAAAATAAATTTTTTTATAAATCAGTTTGGGAAAATGCGTATTATATTTCAACTCTCATATAAATGAAATATTCACTTGTTCATATGTGCACTTGTTTTTATATTGAAAATTTTTTTAAAAATAGAATTAAAAAAATTTGATTCCAATTTTTTTTTTTCTAAATTAACCTAACAGGTTTTTCTGAAAAATTACAAGTATACAAAATTTTCGAAATCAATTTTGACAATAAATATGCGTAATTATAGTACGTGAAAGTACCACAAAATTAATTGGAGTGTGAGATAATTACGATAGCTAATAGTCTGCATTGAAGTAATAAAATACCGATTTTTCTAAATATTGAATTATTTTTTATCTCTCATAGGACCTTCTATGGGCTGAAACGAATGTTGCCCCCTATAATTATTCTTCATAAGGCATACATCCCACTAGTTTATTTCAAAATTTGCGAGTCACACTTCCCTTGTTAGAGAAACAAAAACTTCCAGCTTAATGATATTGGCTGAAATTTTGTGGATAAATGAGTTAATTAGATATGGATAAATGAGAAATTAAGTGAAATTTTAAGTATAACTAGATTATGGTGATGATGATGGTCAGATATATTTCAATGGACTAGATTCTTGAAAGTGTTGATACTTTTTCAGCTATACCGTATGCATAACCTGAGATTTTTTTAAAACTATTTTAATAAATTTTTTTTTGATTAAAAATGTATCATGTATTAATTTTACCATTTTAGAATTCTTCATTGCAAGCATTGACAAATAGCTTGCAGAAATAAGGAGAGAGATTAACTTTATAAATAACCATACTTTATTAATACTATATTGCAGAAAAAGGATTTAAAAATAAAAATAATTTCGAAATGTAACGGAATTCCTATTTAAGCTAGGAATAATGAATATAAGCGTTAATGTGTATTTAAATACTTAATACATAGTGAAACAAGAAAAAAAGATGACATAAACTGCATTAGTAAATATTTACGTAAAAAGAAAATCCTTCAACTCTATTAATAAATAAATAAACTAAAGAAGCAACATTAAATTACATTATTTGAATTTTTGATCATTAACACATAGATTGTAACGATGATGGACTGATATTTTTCAATAGACTAGATTTATGAAAATACTGATTTGTTTTAATGCAATAACGAATTATAAAATAATCCATCCTATATCAAAATGTATAAAATTTCTATCCAATCTGCGACTTATTTTAATTAAGTAATTAGGTTGTAATGAAGCATTATTTTAATTTAAAAGTAAGTGGAATAAAATAGTATTTTCTATGAACTTTAACACCACTGATTTCAGCCGAAAAGAAATTTTGATTCGCTGTAAAGAGCTACATAATCATTTCTTCAGATATTTTAATGATGAATAACAACGTTTGAATTTTTAAAATCTTTCTTTCATTTTGAACACATTCTCAGAACCGTAAATTTAATTCACAAAATTTTTATTGATAATTTGCAAAGGATGTTCATACGAATACGTGATATCAAAACTAAAATTTGATTGCATCACTTACGGAGGCCTTTTGGGGCAATTTAAATGTTTAATAACTAAATAAATTAACATTTGCCGAAAAAAACAATCAGATTTTCGGTTTCAGGAGAGAATTTCCAATAAGTTAGGTATGCTGTAATTGTGATCGGTGGAGTGCTCAAAATATTGAGTCGCGTGCCATTGGTTCGCCACCCCTGTACTATAGTATGTTGTAATATAGCACCTGACCGAGTTTGAAATTTGCATCTTAATATTAATGTGAATTATGGACTTATATATATACAGTATATGAGCAACAATTTCTCAATTTTAACGTTATTTTAGATATATATACGTACAGCAGACTTACATATTGTACCACATCGTGGGCTCTCAAATTAGTTTAAAATTATTTCCTAAGGAATGGTAGTATAGTTTGCTATAATGTAACACCCAATCGAGTTTGAAAGTTCTAGACTTATGTTAAAGGGAGATAGCAGGGCCGGCCCTAGACATTTTGGCGCTCCGGGCGAAACCTTAATTTTGCGCGCCCCCCCCCCGTTTTTTTAAGTAAATCTCATGCGACCATATCAGAAAGTCAAGAAAACATTGAAAAAAAAAATATTAAAAAAAACGTTTTATTAAAAACTCAATCATCAGATAACAAGATAAGCAATTTAGCATTTAAGGCAAAATAACAAAGATTAAAGTGTAGTAATGCTAACTACGAGGGTTGCTATTTATATTTCTGGCCTAATAATGAAAAAACAAATATGTAGGATCGAAATTGGTTTTATTGTTTTTCAAAATATTCTCCATGATGATCAATACACTTTTGCATGCGTTTGAACCAATTTTCAAAGCACTTTTTCCAGTCGGATTGAGGTAACTCCAAAGCATGCGTTTTGAATGCATCAACCGCTTCTTCGGGGGTCGAAAATCGTTGTCCACGTAATTTATTTTTGATGTGTGGGAATAAGAAGAAGTCATTGGGTGCCAAATCAGGGCTGTACGGCGGATGATCCATCAGTTCGATCTTTCGCTCCGTCAGAAATGCCTTTGTTTGAGTCGATGTGTGAGAGCTCGCATTGTCATGATGCAGAATGATTCGCCTGTTCTTCTGCTTTTTTCGAATTTCTCCGATGTCTTCTGGCAAACATATGGTCGTGTACCATTCAGAATTAACCATCCTGCGTTGCTCTAACGCCACTGTTGCCACATGACCGTTAATACCGAAGAAACAGGCAATCATTTGTTTCGATGTGCTTCTTCCTCGAACAACTTTTGTTGGTTTTGCCTCGTCTTGGAAGACCCATACAGTTGATTGCTGTTTTGTTTCCGGCCCATATGCATAGATCCATGATTCGTCACCTGTGCAGATTTTATACACAGCCTCTGATGTACCTTGAACGTATTTTTCCAACATATCCTTGCACCAATCGACACGAGCCTTTTTTTGAGCGTTTGTCAGATTATGCGGGATCCAACGCGAACAATTTTTTTTGACGCTCAAATGTTCATGCAATATTTTATTGATGCTAGTCATACTAATGTCCAAAGACGCCTCTATCTCACGGTATGTCACATGACGATCTTGCTTTATCAGTTCACGCACAGCATCGATCTTATCTGGCACAACAACGGATTTTGGACGACCTGCACGGGATTCGTCCTGGATCGACCACGATTAAATTCGTTATACCAATTTTTTACAGTGCTGTAGGATGGCGCTTTATCGCTGAATAAAGAATTAAGTTCATTGAAGCACTCTTGTCTTGACAATCCACGTCGAAAGTTATGAAAAATAATGGCACGAAAATGTTCACGATTCAATTCCATTTTTTGAATGAGAAGAACTTTTCAATTTACTGTCAACAACACAAATGAAGCTCTAATGGTAAATCGTCTGCTGAATTTATGTTTAAAAATATCAAACTTTCGATTAAAATCGTCTGCTGTCGCCTAGCAACATTTACTGTTGCCAAGGCCAGAAATAAAAATAGCAACCCTCGTAAACTAATATTCCATATTATAAATAAATTTTAACAAACCAAAGTAATTAAAATGCCCTTTTTTTAACTTTTCCTCCGGGAAACTCACGAACCAGTGATTTAAAATGTAATTTGTCACTAATTTGGTGTTCTATAGCTATCATTGCCAATCCATTGAGACGATTTTGCGTCTGCATCGTTCTGAGATAATTTTTTATTATTTTTTGTTTTGAAAAGCTTCTTTCCCCTGAAGCCACAGTGACTGGCAATGTAAGTAGGATTCTTAATGCTATGCTGAGGTTTGGTGCTATTTTAAGTGTAGCGATAAACTTGAGAACTTCAACAGGGGTTTCCTTTTTTGTTAATAATGACGAAACAATGTTTATTTCATCGGCTAGTTCCAGGGCGTTAAGATCGCTTGAATTTCCAGCAGTTAAAACTATTTCCAAATCTTTGCAATGAGCTAGCTCATTTCTGGGTATGTCTTTTAGACCAAAAATATTATACAAAATATTATGGTTGAGTGGTTTCGTCATGTTGAATTGAATTCAACTAGGTTTTGCCTTAATGTTTAAATATATTATATTATTTGAATTATGTGCTTAGAAATAAAAATAATAAATTCCGCCTACCGCCTCTCAATCTTGTTAACTATCATTTTGGCGCCCCTAGATCATTGCGCTCCGAGCGGCCGCCTGGATCGCCCTGCCCTGGGGCCGGCCCTGGAGATAGTATAATGTCATACAATATATGAGCAACGATTTTTCCATTTTGACGCACTAGGAAATATACACATACATTTTACCCCATATTCTAGATCTATAATTATTTCCTTTGATATGTTATATTATAATTTAACACGTGACCTTGTTTTAAAATTGCAAAATAATCATAAGGGGAGAACCATTTATACATAAAGTATTTAAGCAACATTGTAATTAACACACTCAGAAAAGGAAAAAATAATAGTACTACTTATAAATATAAAGACATATTTTAAAAATAATACTTTTAAGTATACGTTTCAATTCATTTAAATAAATACACAAATTTTTTGTTTACGAAATAAGGTTTTTCAACATTGATCACGTCCGGGTATTGATCCCCGGACCTTCAGAACCAGCAGTTTGTGACTTGACCGTCTGACTTGCTGCGTATTTAGTATGTTATAACGTAACACTTGAACGAATGTAAAAGCTATGGGTTAACAGAAAAAAGGCACTAACCCTACAATAATAGAAGAGACACTTTCCGTTTTTGACATTTTCTTTTTAATTTCTCAAGAAATACTTAAAAGATTATTTAATAACTTTAGAGATCATGTGATTTGTCATACTTAGCAATAAGATTTAAAATTCTCAAAGGGTAGGGAGACCCTGAACCCTTAAACCCTTCCTTCTCGCTCCCGTGAAAATGACGGGGTGAGATTTCGCCCGCTATTTCTCGCTCCCGTGATATTGACGGGCTGGAGTGTTCAGTAGTAACGCGCCAATAAGAATGAAACTAATTCATTTCTTTCGCTCAGAAAACATTTCATTTCTCATTTTACACACCTGATGGCAGTACCAGGATATTTTTAAGGTAATGGTAGATAGTTTATTTTAAACTAGTTGCAGCAGTAATCAAATACGTAATACAAAAGCCAATAAAATAGGCACTTTGATGACCGTTTTCTTGAAAATTTACCGATCGTTAAGGGGTTAAAGGTTTGAAATTCCAAAACATTCCATTACAAAAATCACTTAAAGATAAAATTTATAATGTGTCAATCTTAAAAATATATCAATTTTAACTCAGTTTTAAAATTCCCTCAATATCATTAAATTTTAAGCTGAAGGTTAAACTAAGGCTTTCGTATCCCTGGCATAAGGGAGAGAAATACGAAAATTATTTTGTCTTTTAAGGACTGTCAGAACACTCGTGGGTGAAAGAATGCCGAATTTCTATTAAAATCATTATGACAATTATAACAAAAACTTTAAAATGCGATAAATAAATAAAAAGTACGCTACATTATAAACATTCTGTTAAATTTCATGAATTTATCTGTAAATCAAACTACACTTATATTTTCCGAAAGCTTATTTCATGTATAACGAGGTGTCGATAAACTACTATAAGAAATATCTTTATAGTAAGTTTATTTTCTCTCCAGATTTTATAGTAATTGTATTCTCCCTAATAACCTGTATTGTTACGTAATTTATCATCAATGGTAGATGGGTTAGAGACCTCTTGCCGCCAGGCTAACTTTGGGAAATATACCTCTGCATGTAACGCAAATGCGGGTTAGTTCCATCAAAAAATCCTCCACGAAACCAAATTTCTCTTAATACTAGATGAAAGAGTTTCCTTGTCTTCTTAATTACAAGGCTACAGAGTTAAAGATTGGTAAACTCAAATTTGGGTCGGCTGCTCACCGACAGCTATAAAGAAAAATAACCAGCAATGAGCCGTGGCTACCCCAATGGGAATAGAGCGTTCGCCTTCGTCGTATTGGTAGGTTAACAAAACTAAATTCCGTTATTTTATGTCATTCTTTTTATTCAGTGGAAGCTCTTTTACACCTAGTTTCCAAATTTAAAAAGTTTTTGTATTTAAAAATTAGACTATTAAAGTTACTTAAAATTTGAGTTAAATTTTGTGTCTAGGTTCAATAGAACAAAATTTAAGGAATTAAATTAACTGTTCAAATGGATCCATTAGTTTAATTCAGAATTTTCTAAATGCTGAGGTGGAGGGTAGAAATCTTTTTAAGACCATTATTAAATATCAATCTTAATTTTCCGATATTACAGGTAATTTATAAAATCACATTTTTGAATTATGACTGAATATTTTGTATATGGATTTCAGTATAAAGTACCGATTTTTTAGTAACTATTGAATTGTTTTTAGAATTCAAAACATATTTTTACTTGTGCCGACAGCGTGTCTGACTGCAGAGCCATTGGCCGCGGGTTCGAATCCTGCTCAGGGCATGGATGTTTCTTTCTCTCTCTGTGTTCTATATCCTTTCCTATTTGTGTGAATGTGACCCGCCCTATGAACGGGGTTGTGTGACGTGGGCGACGCTGCTCCACAGCCGTGACTTCGCTACATTTGCCCACTGGGTAACGTGAAGAGAGTAGCAGCATTTCTGTGGCCAATGGGACAAAGCCCAAGTGCCCGCCATTAAAAAAAATATTTTTACTTGTAATTAGAGAGCTTAAAAATATATATAAGGAATACCTGTGTCCGATCTGCGTCGGTTAAAGAATTTTTCTCATTGCGTACTAGTATGTTAACAAATTAAATTCCGTTATTTTATGTTATTCATTGAAAGCTCTTTATGCACCTTGTAACCGATTTTAAAAAGTTTTTGTATTTAAAAATTAGACCAATAAAGTTTCTGAAATTTTAGAGCATTTTTAAAATATGAAAACTTAGTTAAATTTTATGAATAGGTTAAATAGAACAAAATTTACTGAATAAAATCAACTATTATTAGTTTCTTCAGAATTCTAATTTTCCAAATGCTGAAGGGGTGAAAAAAGACCTTGTCAAAACCATTATTTCTTAATTTCCATTATTACACGAACCTAATATTCTAGTTTTTAACTGTTTTATATCCTTGAAATAAAATTCGAATAAAACAACAAATAGTTTTTCATTGTGCTTAAGATTTTATAGCTTTTGATTATTCCACAAACGCAGATCCTTGCAAAACTACTAATTCCTTAATTGAAATTCTTATTTTCTTAATTAAAACTATAAAAAAAAATTGGAAAACTGTATAACGGAAAATCTTTTTAATTTATATGACGATCTTATGACTGAATACTCCAGGGACCAGAGCGTCAAATGACGGAAGAAATGCGGTTTTTACTTAGAAATATGTAGCGATGAAACTCTTGTAAAAAATGTGAGTTTAATTCATATTGTTAGGACTTAATAAGTTTTAGCGGGTCTGAAATCGCAAGATGAAAAGACTTCATGTAGAATTTTTTTTTTAGAAGTGACTGTGACTCTTTAAATGTAAGCATTGAGTAAAAGAAGAATGTGTGAAAGTTTCCAAATTTCTAATCGGCAATTTTTTTATCACCTAAAATGCACCGAGTTGGTAATTAAGATCTCAACCTTCCTTTTTTGAAATGTTTAAAATGGCGATATTTTCTCTGCCGGTTTCATCTGATGCCAATTTTCATGAAAAACTCTTCACTCTCCCACGAAGCACTCTTCATTAGGCCGGGATAGCCTGGTCGGTAGGGCAGTTGGGCCCATGTTCGTGGGTTCGTACTCCGCCGGTCCAAGACTCTCCGTGTAGTAAATGGTGACTGATTCACGTTAAATCTGCCGGATCACGAAGTCCTCCATGTTCTCATAACAAATTATACCTCTAAGGGTACAGAACTGGAGATGGATCGTTCTCTGCTTTAGGTTTAAATTACGATCTGTGGATGTATGAACGGGTCCGCCCTATAAACAGGTGTGACAGAAGTCCATAGTCTTGGCCATAGATGGCGCTTCTGGAAAACAAGAACAATCGCACCCTTCTACCTTAACAAGCATACGAGAGAATTGAATGGTTCCACTTTTGTATAAACTCCTCTTTGACGGGGAATTTGTAATCTAAAACATTAGGCCCATTTTTATAACAACTTTTACATTTCGGTACTGTACATGTATAAATATAATATTATTTATACAATGATATAATGAATAGCATATCCGACGGACATACCGAAGCTGTTGTTCAATAACAAATATTTAAAATTGTCGGTTTTAATCAGTTAAGAGCTACTATTTGTGACGTCGCTAAAAGACCTTGGAGATCTCAACGGCCTTATTTCTCGGAGGCTATGGTTCAGAGCCAGAGTTTTTTCTTTTAAGGTTAAATTTTATTTTATAACCGTGGTTGAACAGCCAACCCAATTTTATGGGTTTACTGACTACTAATATTCAACTCCGCAGCCTTGTAATTTTTAGCCCAATCCAGAAGACCTGGATTGAGTATTGGGAGAAATTTGCCTTCGTGATGGACTTTTTGATGGAGCTATCCCGCATCTGCGTTACATGGGGAGGAAGACCACGAGAACCTCGCATTGATAACCTGACGGCAAAGGGACTCTAACCCATGAATCGTCTACTACTGAGGATATTTCTTGTTAGTATTGTGGTCAGTGCAAGCGGGATTCGGACCCGGTTCGCCTCATTGGAAGGCGAACGCTCTATCCCCTTAGCCATCGCGGCTCTTTAAGCTTAAATTCGTGAAATCTCCAAAACATAAACGCGTTTTTTGATAATGTAAAGTAGATGAGCCGTGGTGGCTCAGGGGAAAAAGCGCCCGCCTTCTAACGAGGTGAACCTGGTTCGAATCCCAGCTGTGACAAGTCGATACAAAATCCGCACCGACTACAGTGCTGACGTAAAATGCCCTCAGTGGTAGGCGGATCATTGGCCACCTTGTTGTCAGGCTAACCGTGGTAACTTTTCTTCTCCATATTGCGCAAATGAGGGTTAGTTGCATCAAAAAATCCTCCACGAAGGTAAATTTCTCTAAATACGTGATACAGGAGTTCCCTTGGGCTCTGGATCGGGATCAAAATTACTTGTAATAGTGTGCCCTACCAGAGGAAATAATTATAGGTTACACAATGTTGCCCTATAGGTTACTATGTATGTATAGTTACTATGTATATATGAGTGTGCTAAATAGCGCTAAAATGAGGAAATTCGAAACCAATATTTTGTATTACAAGATGGCCCTATTTCTTCCCTTAATATTGAAATTGAACCACGTATTATATTACCGGGTACTAGTGTACCCTACATGATTTTAAAGGAGATAATTACATGCTTAATAGGGGGCCCACAATGTGGCCCTATAAGTTACTAATTTATTTTTTTTATTGTTCTTTACTGAAAATAAATCGACACGAATTTTTGCGTTTTTATTTAAATTGCATATTTTTGACTAAACGAATTTTTTAAAATTTCGCTTTTTTGAGCGCACGACTTCGCAAGTTATTTTTTAACGTATTGTCATCCAACAACAAAAATATTTAAATACACTTTCTTGAAGTGATTTTTCTCAAATTTTAAGAAAATCAACATTAAAATATAAAATTTTTTGTTTTTGACATAAAAAAATTCACTTTTTGAAAAAAACAATTTTTTTTTGCAATTCGGACATCTTTGATTTTTTTTTTAATATTTCGACAGTGTGAAGTATAATCAATAATGATAATAATTCCAAATTTTTGGAATGGTAAGACACTTTGTTCGAAAGATATAAACGAAACAGCACGCACGCCTCGCTCTAGTTTAGTAGGTAGCGGATGAGTTCGAGAACAGTCGAGCCATATTCTACATGCATACGAATCATTTCACCTCATTTTGAGCCACCACGGCTCTAAAATAATGGCGATCCCGTGGTGGGCTCGAAATCACCAAACTTTCGGTTAAAAATGCTCTACACTGGACAATCAACATGATATACTTCATGTATTTTTTGACTCTAAGTTTTATTGCACTTAAGTTGAATATTACAGAGCGCCCCACCTTCAGGTGACCCCCGGTAAGATTAACGTTCTAATGAATAAAAAAAAAGTGCGTAGGAAGTTACGCCGTAGGATAGCCTGGTTGGTAGGGCACTGGGCCCATGTTCAAGAGGTTGTGGATTCGATCCCCGCCGGCCGAAGACTCCCTGTGTAGTAAATGGTGACTGGTGCACGTTAAACCTGTCGAGTCACAAAGTCCTCCCTGTTCACAAAACAAATCATACTTTTGGAGGTACTGATCCAAGAATTTCCTTGTCTTTAATATAATATTAGGTCGAGTTTGGAAATTATAGTTTAATATTGAAGGGAGATATGGGGCCATATATGAGCAAGAATTTCTCCATTTTACTGCTATTGTATATGATTGAAAATAATAGTTTTTAAAAAAATGTTTTACTTAAGTTACAAGATTTAAAAATAAATAAAAAAAAATCACATTTGTTTTTATTAAATATAATTTTTAAATTTTGAACATGACCGAAGCTCGAGTCCCGAACCCTCGGGACTAGAAATACTTGTTTCCTAACACTCAACCCATAGATGTAGACGGGGAAGATGAATCAGTTCACCTGAAGGGCGTCAGGGTAAACTTGAACATTGTAGTCTTTACTCTATATTCGCGCCATCTAATGATCATTTATATAACATTTTGCTCTCAAATATTTTTAAAGAATTATCGAAGAGCTTGGTTTTGAACATAACAATATAATGTAAATAATTTTTAAAAATTGAATCCTCAACGATATCATTGTTCAAAATGATATTTATTTATAAGGAACGACGGTGCGAAATAATATATTTTTTTTATTGAACATTTCGTATTTTTACATTTTCCACAATTTCCAAATAAAATTATCAAATATCATGAAGTATTTTTCGTAATTTTTTTTTTATTTGTTTGCAGATTTCAAAGAAAATTCTTTTCGTTCAAAAATAAAAAGGTCAAAATTAAGTCAAGGCAAATCAGTTAATTCATAAATTAAGGAATACATAAAACGTTTTTAAATTAAATAATCATCTATATGAAAAATAAAATGAAACAAAAAAATAAATATGTTTATAATAGTTTAAAAAAAATTTCTTTAGAGCTGACATTTTCGTAATTATACCTTATGATTTTATTTAAAAGAAATTAAAGGCTTATAAGAATACTAAGTTTTCTTGCAAGAAATTTACACAATTGGCATATTTGGAATTGTTTTACAATATAAGTTTGGATTGCTTTATTATTTCAGTTTTAATGGTACTTTTATTCAATTGTTAATTCCTTTACTCTAACAATGTATTTTTGATGTATTTTTATTAAAACTGATGTGTATTTAAGTTTTTTGTTTAAAAAATTAAAGAGAAAACTTTATTTTGACTTAATATCAAGAAAAATAAATTAATGCCCAATTATTATTAATCATAATTAAGTTCCTTTAAAAAGTTGTTAAAAATCGTTTCTCACAATATATCATACCTTACGATAAAAAAAAATAAAAAAAACAGAGTATTAGTGTAACTAACACAATTTCAAACTCTACACATACTATAAATAATAATAATAATGTATGGATACCATGACTCATTCTTAGGAAGGATAATATTTTTCCTCACACCATAAAAACTTTTCATATAATATAAATTTTCTAAACTTTTAGTCACTTGTTACATTTAAGGCCTTTTTAAGAACTTTCAGGACAAATTTTTAAGGTCATACAAAATATGCTGTTCTCTCTATCTATTTGTTTAATTGACTTAATCATATGATTTTGAAAAATAGCAAAAGGTTGCACGGCCCTGCATACAAGGTTAAAAATCAAAAATTAATAATATAAAATTTCTACTAAAAACTAACAAAAACTTAATAATTTTGTTAAATATCTTATGATTATTGTATACATACCTCAGATTTAAAATCAGGAAGGATAATAATTTCTAACCTTCTATACCAACCTTTTCCATAAAACTCTACTTATAAAACTCATTCAGCTAGGATATAGTATATACTCAGATTACAATTAAACCAGGCAATAGCTCTTGCTTCACTGTCCACCATTTGGCCAAGAAGTAATCCAACTAAATATTTAAACTATATTGGATCTTTGGCAATATCACTGAAACCCTAATATAGTTCACCATTTAGTTCACGTTTGGATATGTTGAAAATCTGAAAATATAGCTTAAATCTACTGGGATTTTATAAAATAATTTTCAAGCAGAAACTAAAAAATAAATAAAAGAGTGTAGTTTTAGATAAAAAAATATACTATGCAAAAATATAATAACATATAGGACTATGAAAAAATATAATACTATGTGAAAATATAATAAAATGTGGGACAAAATCAATTTTTAAAAAACTAGTAGTTTTGAGAAAAAAATTACTAAAAATCTTGCAATTTATTCGATCATCAAAGAATTCATTTTAAAAATAAACTATTGTAAGGACGCAAGATGATGGCAGAAAAACACCATCATAAAGAGCTTAATATTTTTAATCATACTTTCACATCAAACATTTAACAATAAAGGGTAATAACATAACATTAACTAACATTAAAAAAAAAAAGAACTTGAAAGTTTTACTCAAATGAGTGGGGAAAAGGGAACCATGATGGTTCGCAGAGCTCGTCTTGCGTCATCTCCAATTAAGTCAGAATGAAGATTATTGTTACTGTTTTTGCCGATAGAGGGGCAGCGCCATCTGGTGCTACGAATTAACTGTCCGTTACACTATGAATATTGTTAAATACATACCAAAGTAAAACATCATACAGGAAAGTAATTTTCACCACATTCTAGAAATTATGGCAAACAATAATAATATCAAAGTTCCAGACGCTAATAAAAGCATACATTGAGAAAGAAAATATTATAAAATTCTTAAAAATAAATAAATAACAAAACTGTATTTAAACCTATAACTTTCCCAGCTTCAGCCTGATGCAAAAATCACACGCAACATAAAATTAATTATTATTATATTTTTATATAATAAAATCAATGATGAAAAATTTCAAACATAAATAAAAGGATGCACTGAAAAAGAAAATATTATAAAAGTAATTCTTAAAAGAAAAGAAAAAACAGTAGGTATAAATCTCTGTACAAAGTTTCCAGGCTCCAGCCAGATGTAAAAATGATATGCAACATATAATTAATTATTATTATATTTATATATAATAAAATCTTGATGAAAAAATTTCAAACATTAATAAAAGCATACATTGAAAAAGAAAATATTATAAAAGTAATTCTTAAAAGGAAAGAAAAAACAGTAGGTATAAATCTCTGTACAAAATTTCCAGGCTCCAGCCAGATGTAAAAATGATATGCAACATATAATTAATTATTATTATATTTATATATAATAAAATCAATGATGAAAAATTTCAAACATTAATAAAAGGATGCATTGAAAAAGAAAATATTATAAAAGTAATTCTTAAAAGGAAAGAAAAAACAGTAGGTATAAATCTCTGTACAAAATTTCCAGGAAAATGTTTTGTTTATAAATCACATACACAAGCAATTCCAGACATGAACACGCATATCTTATAAATTATAATTTAACATACAGAGTTTACCCCAATATATAAAGGTTAACATAAAAGTTAATATAACATTATAGAATAATAAAGTATTATAAATATAGAATATCATATTAAATATCTACATGCAAAGGGGAAATAAATTTTTTTTATATGTTTTCAAACATTGTAAAAAAATTAACTTGAAGAGTAATTAATTTCCCAGTTTATTTTTATTGTATTATATCACAGTTTATTTAAAATGTAAACAAATAAAAAGCATATACTATAAAAGTAAACTTTATTTTCAAATTTCAGCATTCCTTATGAAATTTTTTTCAATTTTATGTAACAATTTCTTTACAGTTCTATCCCAATGAACTGGAAACGAAAAGAAAAAAAAATTTATATGAGCCTTAAAATATTTTTGAAAAATAATGATTTTTTTTTTCCTTTCCAAAAATTAATGCTTGAAATTAAGAGGCACATACATGTAAAATTAATGAAGAAATCAAAAATCAAAGTAATACTTCAAAATTCTACAATAGATGCCCTACACTTTAATGTTAAATCAAAGCATTTCTGCAGCAACCTATTATGGGTCAAGGCGCGGTGAAGGCCCCTTAATTTTGTGACCAAAAGCATAATGGTGTCAATGCGGTGACACACAATTTTGCCTTTCAATCCCACACAAGCTTTTAACCATCAATCAGCAACTGTGTGTGGGCCTGTCACCGTCCTCCATAATTATACCTCAGTTTGTTTGATAACTCAGCCATTGCTGTAAATTTCAGATAATATAGTATAGAAATCAACTTAAATTTTGATTATAAATTTGATTGGTTAGAAATTAGCTCTTTAATTCAATAACAATAATAACAATTTTAAATGATCAAAAAATTGGCAATACCTGAATATTTTGAAAGCTTAAGGCCATATGAAAAAAAAAACATTTTCAATTATAAAAAACAGTGGGTTGAAATGAATGAACTTATAACTAGGGTGTAAGATTATTTATATGGGGGAACAAACATCCATGAAATGAAAATAATTCATAGGCATTATTTTCTAGTAAAATAAGGAGATGTACTATAAACTTAAATAACTTGACTAAAATTCAATTAAACTTATTTGTTGCCATAAAATAAGTTTTTTAATGAAATATTTAAATCAAAATAAAGTTTAAAGGTCTCACTTTTTAAACTTTAAAAGTCATACGATTTGCAGGTGTAATTCACACAAAGGCAGAATGCAGCCTTTGAATTGATTCAGCATCTAATTATTGCTATTGATTGAGCATCAAACTCAAGTTAAAATCTTACATTATTGCATACATTAAATAACAAAGTTAAACAGTTCTAGAAACTATGTCTGACAAAAACATAGGGGAAAAAAACTTGGATATTTAAGAAACTGTATTTATCTTAACATAATAAAACCCTTGATAGAGTTGATTTCAAAATAAAAATATCTAATTGTTTCTTAACTAACATTTAATAGATATTTAAATAATTCTAAAAATAATGCAGATTAATCCCAAATACTTCTGACAGAACTTTACCTTTAGGTACCTAAATTATTTTAAAATAATTTAGTTTCATTAATTAGTAAAGAAGGTTTGTCAGAAGATATAAGGCTAGTGTAAATATTTTTAACATAATATTTTGTTCTGCATCACATTGTGATTAAATGATGATGTTATACAATAGTAACAAATTTGTAACTGTTCGTTAGAAAATGCAATATGATACAAATAATGCAAAAAAGTAGATAAAATTCATATTTACAGTTAATAAAATTTAAAACAATTTAATTTATTATCATAGAAATCAACTTAAGTTGTGATTAATATTTTCATTCAACTTAAACTAGATTTTAAAAAAATACAATACAATAATGAAAATTTTTAACATTGCTGATCATAAAGACATATATATATATATATAACATTAAGTAAATACCACAAATAGTGACTGTAAAGAATGTTAGACATGATTAAGGTCATAACTCTATTTTAATATAGTCAGTAAATAAAATAATTTTAAAAAAAGAAGAGGTCATTCACACAATATTTTATTGAAATTAAAACTTAGATATAATGACATAATTTTAAAAGCTTCGTGTATTTGCTGACAAATAAGCAAATACAATTTTGTGAGAGGAGTTACTTAAATGCCCCTTTTAGTTTAAAAATAAAAATAGATTTTAACGAAATAAAATATTAATATCTAGTAAATAAAACTAAAATTATAAGTATTACATTTTCTCTATATTTGTAACATTTTTTGAACTACAGAATTTATATTTTTAGGCTACATTATAGAGGCCTTTTAAGAGATTTTTTAAAGCTATTTTTCAATTTTTTAAGGCCAACTGAAATCAAGACATTATACAAAATTCAGTTAGAAGAGTTGCACATTGTTTAAACTTAGAATCAATAATTTTATATGTACTCAATATCTAATTGAGGATCCAGTTCTGATAAGTTAACACAAGGAATTTAAGTAATATGAAAGAAAAAGAGATTTGAGGCTTGAAATTTTATTAAATGAAAAATTTTGCTTTTATAATTATGTAATTTGTATGTAGAAAGGGTCATATATTAATGTTTTTTTCACTTATAGACCATATAACAAAGAATTTATTGTAAGAATGTAAAAGCACATGAATTTCTTAATTGTATTTTAATGATATGAAAAAATGGATTTTTTCATTCACACCTTTTTAAAGCGTTTCAATTGGTGTCTTTTGCTTTTATTTAATATCTTTTCTTCATAAAAAAGTTTTCATTTTTTTTTCTTTCAATTGCATATTTAAAAGGTATAACATTTCCTTCAGTAAAGTTTCACTTCCATTTCCAACCTCCAAACTTAAAGTCAGATATTTAAAGTAAATTTCCAACTAAGCACTAAACATGTTAATTATTTTTTGTGAAAACTTTGGTTGCTAAATGATAAGTTTGCTAGAAATGTTTATTGCAGTTTTTAATGAATTTTTCACATTTGTATAAGTCATTAGAAAAGTGCTGTCCTTGTTTATTTTTTGCTATTGTCTGTTACAATTAATATTATCAGATTGAACATTAAAAACCCACTTATTAAATCATATAAAAATGAATGATTGTATGATTTCTTATTCTTCCTGTACAAGTGAAACATTGCAAATTTTTGACTATAGATTCAAGAATTTTGAACCCAAATCAGCTTAAAAGTAAGAATACTTGTATTACACATCACTACTGTTCCCATCTTGCTTTTATTTTATAATTTTGACATAAAAATTTTTTTATTTTATCATTGATAAACCTTTTAATGATATTTCTTAAAGGAAAAAAAACAACACATTATACGGTTCTAAAACATAACTATGTCAACTCAAAATATTATTTTTCCATGTCTAATAACTTAGATACTTGGCACTACTGTGCCACTAATTCTTTCTCTTAACGATAGGAATAAAACTGTGTTATTAGAGAATTACAAATTTATTATCATAAATTAATGATTTTTACTGAATTTTTCTTAAAAAGAAAATAATTTTAAAGGAAAATAAACTTTGAGAAGCAATATGTAAAAAATTGAGTAAATTATTTATACATATTTTTAATCAAAACATTAAAATCAATGTATCAGAAATATTTGTAATTAACATTTGTGACCAGTTTGGTTCTGATAAGGATTTTGACATTTTTCTGTTCCTCACTACAGGGTCCGGTGTTGTGATAATATAATATTTTGAATATAATTCAATAATTTATAGAAAAAAACTTCAAATAAACCTTTACTGGCCTTTATGGATTGTGTGCCCGGTCAGAACATCATGTCCAAGGCATACACACATTTCAGTTATATCATTTTATTTCAATTAGTCGGTAATTTCTAAACAAAAATTTCAAATAGTCACGAGTGGTCTTTATGTGCATCAGATTTTTTACTGTACCCAAAGTGCACAAAACAAAGCTTGAATTCATAGTATATAGCAAAGTGGATGTTTGCAGCTTTCAAAATTCAATTTTTAAAAAAATTGATTACTTGTTTTTTTAAACAATTACACCAAAAAGTACATAAATCATATCATCTTTCAAGTAGGTAACAAATCAAAGTAAAGATATTTATAATCAAATTTTAAGTTGAACACAATAACAATAAGCAAATTAATAAAAATAGCTAAATATAATTCTTTGCATAGCACTAATAATGAAATTAGATTTTACGATTTAAAATCAAAATTATTTTTAAAAAAAATAAATATATGTATTTTTTATTGTTTAGTTATTGTAAAGTAAATTTTTTTAAGTGAATTTTTATGTTATTCTCAATTATTTTTTTTCTTTCGAGTAAAAGAACAATTGATTACATAATGTAAAAACTAACAGAATAAATAATATTGATTTTGTTTTATTAGAAAACTATAAATGTAATTTAAAAGCCACTTTAAAGCACTACTTTTTATATATGGTTCAAAAAATTCTTTGATGTAACTTTATTCTTAGATGTGATGGTCATAAAATAAGTTAATTGTCTTGATATGAAAATACTTACATCCTCTATTAATTACAAAATGTCAACCGTTAGAAACTGACTACGTAGCTTTGTTATTGATTGCTTTGTTATTGATTATTGATTTTATATTTTAAATATTATATAGTAATAAGTAGGAAAACTTTTAAAACATTCATGATTTAAGTAAAAGTGTAAAAACAATAAAAACCTATAATCAGGACCCTTAAAGTTGACTTGATTGCAGATTTTTTCACCTTAAACATTAATTACATAATAAAAAATATCAGTTAAGAAAATAGTTTTAATTGGACAGCATAGATACAAAAAATTAAGTTTTTCTTAAAATACGCAGTGAGATGGCAGATAAATGCTTTCAGAAATCTCGATTACTAAATTGTAGTTTATAAGAAAAATTTGAATTTTGTTTATTATGATTTGTTTTTATACGCTAAAATTCAATACATAAGAACCTCAATCGATCCTTCTCGGGGAACTATTCTTCACAAACCACAGATGCAGGAAAACGACGACTGAGGGTTAACTTTTAAGAATTTGGAAATGTATGGAAATTAATACAATTGTAATAAGTATAAAACATTTAACTGAAAAATTATTCAAAATATTTACAGTGCAAAAAAGGGATAAATAAATGTATTAACTTCCTTAAAATATTTGGAAATTTTGGTTTTCTTAGGACAAACAATAAATTTTTAACAGCTGTTACAGATTGTAGTTCATTTTCTGAAAGTTCCTGTGAATACAGAAAGCTCCTTATTGTTTTTAAGGCTTTCAGACCGCCTGCAAATGTTTATTTTAATTGGTTGTGTTAAGTTCAGTCTTCATTGGAATTATATTGCACTTCTTCTACTTTTACAACTACTTCTTTAACTGACTACTTCACAATGTTTTTATCAATTGATGCATAAACATCAAACCTGTTGCTTCAGGTGTTTTACCCAAATTGTAATAAATCCACACTTTTTCTTTCACTATTAGCATTAGGATTCAGAAGATATTGTTCATCTTCTCAAAACAAATTAATTTCAATATTTTTATCAAATGTTGGTAAAAATTCTTAACAAGGAAAAAAGTACATGTAAGGAGCATAAATATATCTTGATTAGAGTAAATTCTTTTTAGTGAAATATCATCTTAAAGTAAAAATAAACAGAAATTTAAAAAAATTGCAAGCCATATTATTTCAAAAAATAAAAATACCTTATTTTAAGAAGCCTTGACACTGACTTAGCTTATTATTGAGTGAGTGTACATAACTCAACAAATCTACTCATTATTATTTTTTCAAGATAATGATTTGTGTTAGCCTTTATTTAAATGTTACAAATTAAATTTCAAGTTCATTTTTCTTAATTTAAATTTAAGTTTAATGTTACAAAAAATTAGGCAAGAGTCAAAACTTTCTTCTTTACACAGATTTAATATTGCCAATATGCTTTTAAACATTTAACAGTTAAAACATTCGCACAGATTCTGTATTGTAATGCATGAATGAAAGTCTACAAATTTGCTTGCAATTTATGATCACAGAAAAATAGTAAAAATCTAAGTTGCCGCTTTAAAATATAATAATTTTAAATACACTCTCCATTCATTATGTAGAATAAATAAGTACACCTATGTATCTCAAATTGTTACTATACATTTTTGCATACCTTGAAAATTTTACTTGTCAGAAAGTATCATCAATAGTTATTTCATTGGACTGTAAAAAGAAAAATTTAAAGTATGGAAATAATTAGCAATTAAAAATTATCACAAAAATTAAAAACCATGAAAGCAATAAAAATTTAAAATGACAGCTTTTTCCATGTTCAAAAAAATACTAGTACATAAAAATAAGGATTTCAAGCCAAAAATAAAATAGTGCAAAATTTTTAGCAAATATATAACATCTACTATCATTTTTACTAAATTAAAGTCCTGTATAAAATAAAATTATCCAAAAATAACGAACGATGAATACCAAAATGAGAATCACATAGTTTCATACAAGTTATAATTAACAAATTCAAGCAATGTTATTTTTTATTTTATTTTCAATAACGTGCTGCATTTTTTATTACTGAAAATATTTCAAATTTTTACAAAATTAGTTGCCAAGTAAAAATTTATTACATATGATTTACTTTTTACCTTTAACATTCTCAATCAATGTAACTTTTTATCTGGCCAACTAATGAGAAAAATTTGTTCAAAACTTTTGCTTTAAGCAATTTCTAAATTGAATGAATGATACGCAAGACTGAACAGAGGTTTTATGTGCCTCTGGTCAAGATCTACTACAGACCCATTCCTCAAAATACAAAAATCCTATTTTCATATTTGTAGAATGTTTTGTAAAATTTATAGAATATTTGTAAAATACGTAGAATATTTGCAGAATATTTGACTCTAAATACAAAATTGCAGTTTTTACTTAGATATAAAAAACTTTCTTTAAAAAAACTATAATTAATAAAAACTAAATTTTTTAAAAAATATTTTTGATAGAGCCCTAAGCAGACCCAACCCCAGAACTATGTCCTTCTTCATCACCCCTTGAATACCGCCATAAACAAGAGGACTGAGTGAGGTAACAAGTGAAGTACTAAAGTAAAAATTAAGTAAATTTCATACAAAACAATTTATTATATGCTCGTTATTCATGTAAAAAAAAATTCATAGCCAACTTTTAAAGTTTTACAAAAAAAATTTGGAAACATAGATATAAATTTAATACATAAATAATCAAGTTAGTTCATTAAAAAAAATATCAGTCTCCAAGTTCAAAAAGAACTATTAAAATTAGAGGACTTTAAAAAATATCAAGAAATTAAAGTTTAGAAATTATATTAAAAATATAATTTTCTAATAAATAAGCTTCAACTATTAAGCTTTTTTTTTAAAAAAAAAATTTATCTACCACCTAATAGTTGAAACTAAAATCTGCCAAAATCATGATAAATGTAGCTGCTTACTTTCATATTATAATAAATTTAAGTGTTAATAATTTTTATACCAGAATAATTGACTTTGATAATTGTTTCAAGCAGTTTAATCATTCATTTTTCAATTCATTGTAATAATCACTTCAATTTTCCAACATTTATCTACTGACATATCCTGCTTGCAGATACGACAAAAATACAGATAAATGTTGACCTATAGAGTCGTATTTCATGTAATGGTATATGCTAGGTTATAGGTTCAATACTATGTTTTAACATGACCATTTTAATCTTGTTATTATAATACAGATGCAGACCAGGCTCTGATAATCAAGATTCACAGATACATACTTCAGAATAATATTAAGCAAAGGACGGAAACAACTAATCTAGGTTCATTTCGATTGCGCAAGTAATTTCGGCAACTAACTTATCTATTTTTTTTTTCTTCTTTAAAAACATTACTTATAAATAATAATAATTAAAAAAAAACTGTTTAATTTATTTGCACTAAGTAAGTCTGCATTAATGACTTTATCGCCTACCCAGGCAAAATAGAAATATACCTAAATTTATTTAAAAACTGTTAACAACTAATTGAAATCTAAAAACCAATAACATGAAAAATATATTCCAATACTCCATGAAGTTAAGAAAGAAGTAAAAAATTAAAAACAGGAGAAGTAAACAGCTAGGAGAGAAAATTACACAATACATGCTCAGGATTCTAATTTTTTGTTTTTATTTATGATCTGTACTTTACAAAACTTATTTGCATACAGTGCTAAGAATGTTAAAAAAAATATCAAGCATGTTAACCATTCCAAGCTTCTTCCTGTTCCTTTTTAACTATCATAATTTTAGACAACAGCCAGATTTTTATAATTCCCAGATAAGTAGCTGATCTTTAAATGCTACATTTTAAGATAATTATACATTAAATCCAGAAACTTGTTAAATATTAGAACTTTATAAGCAGATCCTGCAGTAATAAATTACCAAGTGTTTTAACAAAAGAAAAACTAACACCATATAACCGTTGAGAAAAGTATTAAGAATGAGTAAAATACAACAATAAGAAAAATGTTTGTAAAATAGAGTTATAATGATGGCTATAGCTTTTTAATAACTCTTAAGAAAATGTTAAATTAATCTATAGATTAAGATGAATAAACAAATGAATGTGTGCAGTGAAATAGTGAAGAAGCTTTATCTGATTATTGAGATTGTAGAAGTATATATATATATATATATATATATATATATATATATATATATATATATATATATATATATATATATATATATATATATATATATATATATATATAAATGAATATTCTTCATAATTCCAAGAGCATTTAAACCCTAAAATTAGAATTATTAAAAAATGGAGAAACATTAAGCTTAAAATAATGATTTAAGCAGAAAAAATGTAGAAACTTTAAAACAAACCAGTTCTAAATTTTGACTAGGAAGATGGGCTTCGACAGTTTCTAAGCGATACTTATGTGAAGCTAAGCTCCTCATTTCACCATAAGTTTTCCAATCGTGAAAGGCATGGCTGCTAAATTCTAAAATAGTTTGTAAAGGCAATGTTCAACATAAGCTGGAAAATGATACAAAAAAAATTTATAAACATATAGAATACACTTTTATAAAAAATATATTTTATAATTAAAATTTATAAATGCATTTCTCTATTTAAGACTTAAACTAAAGCAAACAAGTTCACAGAGTTCAGACATATTTGCAAAATATATACAATATTCCAGTGCTTTAATTCTAACAGTTTTTCCTTCCTAGCATAAAAAGGATAGCAGGACAAGTGGAAGAGACATATTTCCTGGAAACAAGGGAGCTTTTGTTTCACAGTTGATGTTATCACTGGCCCCACCCTGATTTTCGTCATTTATTCCTTTCTGATTTATGCTTCTCCACTCCACGCCCATTTCTTACACTCTACAGCTGTTCATATGGCAGAAGGGAAAGAAAGACTTCCTTCTCTTGTAGATAGTGGTCTCCAGGAAGTGAGTCCAAAAAAGGATTAGGGAGGGGAAAATTCCAGGTATGCTGACCATTCCTTGGAGTAGCATTAAACATGAAAAAATAAAAAGCACAGTAACAGGTGGAAAAAATGATGAAATTTCCAGTGTGGTTTCTAAAAAGCAAAATTTTTTGAAGGAAAAAAAAAAAGTAATACTATATAGGCCGCCCCATTAGATATGCCTACCTACTAAATTTTCAAGTTTTAAATCAATAACGCCGCGGCCTATCTCCGCGAAATTACGGTATATATATATATATATATAAAATATTATATATATATATATATACACTTCTCTTTTATTTAAAGTTTACTTGTAATAAGAAAAAACATTGTAATTTTTATTGTATCATTTCTAATATTTGGCTGCAGATTTTCAGAATTTGGCGACACACAAAAGTGCCGCAAACAGTGGTTGAGAACCATTGTTCTAGACAAAGATATTTCATGCATAATTTTAATAATATTGAATGCAAGCAAAGTTAAATTTTTTTTTAAAAAAACTTCACCAAAAGAGTCATGTCTGTAAAAGAATAAAAATTCAGAAAACAATATTTTAATTCTTAAAAAAAAATCAGAAAACAAATAATTCTATTTAATTTAGGTTAAAAATTACTAAGCTAAATTATTCAGTTGAATAAATAAATATTTTTTATACTAATAATTATGGTAACAGACAAGGCATAGTAAAAAAAACTCTTAAAAGCTTCATCAACCAAAGAGAACATTCAAAGTAGATTATTTCCTTTTCAAAAGTCCCCATCCATAAATTCCAATTGTGTTACTTAAAAAACGTAAATAAGTGATGACAAATATGGCATGAATTTAAGGACAGCTGTACTTAGTTAAAAAAAAAGTTTACAATTTTATTAGTTGATTTTTATAATCTTTATAGAATCTTTTTAGAGTATTTAACACTTAAGTACACTTTTAGAGTATTTAACACTTAAGATACATGACAGAAGAGAAACATTTTAGGGTTTATTTAAAGAACCACTATGCTTTAAGTTCCCTCAAACTTAACACTTTAAATACTATTTTTCTAAAATACTGTCAAAACTTATCAATAAATATTATTGTGAATACTACTTTTCTTCTTTATTCTTATAATTTTATATTTTTCAACTTGGAAAGTATCCTACAAATGCTCATTTAATAGACAAAAATTATGTAAACTTTAACATCTTCAAGAAAAAAATATTTTTCAGATGGCAAACATATCCGGAACAAAAGAATCCGAAAAAAAAGGGGGGAATTAATAATATACCAGAAAATAAAAGACATAATCTTTTCAAATGCTCACACGATTACATCTTCAAAAAAAAAAAAGAGTGCTTTCCAATATTTTATCAATATAGCCAAAGCAAAATATCTCAATACAATAGTGTGAGGAGCAATTAAAGAAAATTACAACAAATAATATAGAACACATTAAGTAAAAATATAATGTAAAGACAGAAATTAAAATAAAAAAACAGAATAAAACATAAAATGAAATCTATAAAACGAGTAACGAATGAACTTACATAAACGGGTAATTTTTCAAGATAATTTTTTAGTGATAATCCAAGAAAAACCTTCTTTAATAATATTGTCAATAATTTTATTTAAGTATTTAAAGAAAATTGTGCCAGGTTTAGTTAGGTAATTATGTTCATCTATAGGGGTAATTACAAATTTTTTCTGTAGTTGCTTAATTGATTGAACAATTTTAGAAAAATTTGTTGAATTGTTATTTAAATTATCCTTATTATTGAAAACAAAGTTTTTAAAGTAATAATAAACACCCTATTTCCATTCTGTTAACAAATCTAAAGATTAAGAGAATCTATTCTTTAAACTTTAACCAAAAACTATTTAACCGTATCTTTAAACAAAAACTATTGAGATCATTAAGAAAGTATTTTGGAATTTTATTAATTGATGTATGGTAAATGGTCTAAATTTTGTGCCTTTTATCATTAAATTCCTAAGTTCTAAATTTTCTATAATATTTAAATTACCAGTAATAATATGTTTATGATGTATATCAACAAAATTAAAATATTTCTCTTTTTCACAGTGACTTTCATAATCGAATATATTTATCTTCCCTAAATATTTGCTTATATCATTATAATTAACTATAATTCTATCAAGAGATTTATTATATTTAAAGCTTTAAACTATGTTAAAATTAACTAGCTTCGGCTATCTTCGGGTAGCTTCGGCTATTCCGTGCGCCAGTCCCAAGCCTGGATAAAGGAGGAGGGTTGGGCGTAGGGCTAGTCCCTCTACCCCGTAAAACATCCCTGACTACAGAAACCAAAAGCATATCGGGCCAAATTCTCTTGGCGGAAGCAATGACTTGTGAAATTCCAAATGACAGTTATCTAACCTGGAATGAGGAAATCACGCCTATGAAGTGTCGAAGGGAAAGCCATTTGGAGCCTTCGATGCGGAAGAAGTCATTGATGAAACCTAAACACAAGTTACGAATTGGCGCTTGGAATGTAAGAACTATGTACCAATGTGGGAAAAGTAGACAGGTATCAATGGAAATGGATAGATACCAATTGGATATCTTGGGAATATCAGAACTTAGATGGACAGGTTTTGGCAAGATTAAAACTGGAAGTGAACAAATCATTTTGTACTCGGGAGCTGAAGAAAAGCACGAAAGAGGCGTGGCGCTAATCATTAATAAAGAAACAGCGAAGAGTCTTTTGGAATGGGAACCAATCAGTGAAAGAATTTTAAGAGCACGATTTTATTCAAAATATATTAAACTATCAATTATTCAAGTGTATGCACCAACGAATGATGCTGATGAGGAGGAAAAGGAGACATTTTATGATCAACTACAATGTGTTTTAAATCGAGTTCCAAAACATGACATGATAATTCTTATGGGAGACCTTAATGCTAAGGTTGGAAAACGGATTAGTGATGATGAAACCTCCATGGGAAACGAATCACCGGGTGAGAGGAACGAAAATGGAGAACTGTTTGTTTCCCTGTGCGAACTAAATAGTTTAAACATAGGTGGGAGTAGATTCAAGCATAGAGAGATACATAAATGTACATGGACCTCACCAGACGGAAGAACAAAGAATCAAATAGATCATATTGCAATTAATAACAAGTTCAGGAGCTCACTAAGAGACGTAAGAGCGATGAGAGGTGCCGACGTTGGATCAGATCACTACTTGATTCTTGCAATATTAAAACTGAAATTAAGAAAATCACCAAAGAAGACGGGCCATAAAAGAATAAGCTATGACATTGCTAAGTTAAAAGCCAAAGAGTGCAGACAAGAATTTTCAATCGAGTTGAAAAACAGATTTGAGCTGTTAAAGGAAGAAGAAAATCATGGCAACACTAAGCAATCAGAAAATGAGGTGAAAGGAAAAGTTGAAGAGACTTGGGAACATATCAAAAACATTTATTGCGACGTAGCAGAAAAAGTGTTGGGTAAAAAGAAAGGAAAGAAAAGCAAAGAATGGATTACGGGTGAAACATTAATACTAATTGAAAGCAGAAGGAAAAAGAAAATACAGATGGAAACTACAAAGTCTGAAAGATTATTTAATCGGTATAGACAGCAGTATAGTCAAATTGATAGAAAAGTAAAAAAGTCAGCCAGAAAAGACAAAAGGAAATATTTCACAGACCTTGCCAATGAGGCTCAAGATGCAGCGCAAAAAGGACAAATAAGTACTTTCTATCAGAAAGTGAAACAAATAAAAGGAAATAAACGAAATTCGCAATGTGCAGTACGAGACAAAAACAATAAGTTACTTACTACGGATAAGAGCATCGAAGAAAGATGGAGAGAATATTTTGAAGATACGCTTAACGCACACCATGTTGAAAATTCTGAGCAACTCCCAAATGTTACATTAAATGTAGCATCTACTGTAGATTTTTCTTTGGAAGATATCTCGCTGGATGAGGTACAGAGTGCCCTGAGGGCCACAAAACCAAAGAAGGCTGCAGGGAGAGACGGAATTGTGGCAGAGATGCTTAAGGCAGATTTTAAAACCGCTACAAGACAGTTGCAAAAGCTCTTCAATGAAATCTGGAGAAATGAAAGAATACCAGAACAATGGAAAGAAGCAGTAATAGTGAAAATTCCCAAGAAAGGCGATTTAACAAAATGCGAAAATTGGAGGGGCAATAGCCTACTTTCCATACCGGGAAAAATATTTGGAAGAATAGTTTTGAATAGACTAAAACATGAAATTTATGGAATTTTAAGAGAAGAACAGGCAGGTTTCCGCAGTGGAAGTGGAACAATGCAGCAAATCTTCACACTTAGAAATATCATTGAGCAAAGCTTAGAATTTAACACCTCTTTATATTTAAACTTTATTGATTTCAGTAAAGCCTTTGATTCAGTTAAGAGAGAGAAATTATGGGAAATTTTATCACTTTATAATATACCAGAAAAATATATTAACATAATCAAAGATATGTATGATAACAGCAAAGCATGTATAGAAGTTAATGGAGAATTAACTGAATTCTTTTTAGTAAAAACTGGCGTGAGACAGGGATGTGTTTTATCGGGATTTTTATTTATACTGGTGATAGACTGGATTATGCGAAACAGCTTGAAAGATCAGTGTTTTCATCATAGAAAAAAAATGGGTGAGAATTTCTCACCCTTTCTCAAAAACAGGGTGAGATTTCAGAAAGTTAAGTGAGATTTCTAAAAACTGAAAAAATACAAATAGACTTGGGAAAAAAAAATTTTTTTTGTTATAATACATTTTTAACGTCTTCTATTTTTTAAAGCATTGAATATTTTTGCTGCATCATCATTGAAGATTTTGCCTTTACTAGGTATTTGTCCATCTTACATTAGCGCATAAAAAAATTTGAACGTCTTACATGAAAAACCATACCTACAGTAAACACGTGGTTGCAGAGAAATGTGTTCTGAAAGGGGTTCCGTGGTTCGGAGGGGTTGTGTTCTGTTGTTCGAAAAAGTTCTGAACAATGCCTACTGGTAAATAGGGAAGCTGGATAACGGGGCAAGTGTTGAAAATAATGAAGATCCAGGAAGAAAAGTGAAACGGATTTTATTCTAAATGACATAATTCGAAGCTTTTTCCAAAATGCGAGAAATTCGCGAATTTTGAAATTGATTTATAGAATGCGCGAATTTCTCGCGGCAATCATTTTTTAATGCGAGAAAAGAAAAAAATATGCGAGATTCTCGCGTTCTCGCGCTGTAGTGAAAACACTGAAGATGAAAAAAGAGGAATAAGGTGGAATTTCACAACTACTTTAGAAGACCTTGATTTTGCTGATGACATCGTACTTATTTCATCCAAATGTACAGACCTTCAACTTAAAACAGACAAATTCAACAAATATTCAAATAGTGTAGGTTTATTCATGAACAAGAAGAAAACTAAAGTAATGAGAATAAATCAAAAGAAAAATGACAAAATTAAAATCGAAAATCACGAAATAGATGACATAGAGTCATTTAGCTATTTAGGTTCTATTGTAGATAAAAAAGGTGGAAGTAGCGAAGATATTAGACAGAGAATAATCAAAGCAAGAACATGTTTTAAGGGATTACATAAATTTTGGAGAGAGTCAAATATTGAAATAAAGACAAAAATAGTTGTTTACAAAGCTATTGTTAGAGCAGTACTATTATATGGCGCAGAAACCTGGAAACAGACTAAGATCGAAATACAAAAATTAGAAACCTTTCAAAACAAATGTTTAAGATTTATTTTTAAAATTTTCTGGCCTTACAAAGTATCAAACCAAAATCTATTAAAGAAAGCTAAAATAAAAACAATCGAAGATGAAATTAAAAAACGAAGATGGAGCTGGCTCGGACATATCCTTAGAATGCCCAAAGAAAAAATTTCATCTGTTGCGCTTACATGGGCCCCTGATGGTAAGAGAACAAGAGGAAGACCCAGACTTACCATCCAGCGCATGTTTTTGGGCGAATTAAAAGAATGTGGAATATCTGGCTGGGAGGAAGCAAGATCTATTGCTAAAGACAGGAGGCGTTGGAGGGATATGCTGGAGGCCTTAAGTGCCCAAGGCACGTAGAGGATAAGTAAGTAAGTATGGTAAATGGTCTAAATTTTGTGCCTTTTATCATTAAATTCCTAAGTTCTAAATTTTCTATAATATTTAAATTACCAGTAATAATATGTTTATGATGTATATCAACAAAATTAAAATATTTCTCTTTTTCACAGTGACTTTCATAATCGAATATATTTATCTTCCCTAAATATTTGCTTATATCATTATAATTAACTATAATTCTATCAAGAGATTTATTATATTTAAAGCTTTAAACTATGTTAAAATTAACTATTAACTATGTTAATGGATACAAATTTTTAAAATTTTCAAAAATATTATGAAATTTGATCTTATTGAAAATAGGGCTTTGAAAATTAAAAATGAAATATAAATTATCTAAATTTTTCTTTTTTTAGGGGGGGGGATTTTATTCATTTTAGCTTTCACAAGATCGAAACAAAGAATTTTGAATTAATAAAAGAAAAGCTAATAATAAGATATTGAAGCTTACATACATTATTACTCTTAACGGAGAAAACAAAATATTAGATTGGTTTAATATTATAATGATTATTAAAAACTTTTTTCCAAATTAGAAACAAAATTTTTATTTAATTTGTCACCATTAAGAGAGTTTCTATTACTTATTGATCCCCATTTACCTCAATTTGTAAGCTTATCTTCAATATGAAAAAGTGAATAAGTTGAGGAGTTATTTAAGTTAATCTGTGTATGTTGGAAAGTATTGTTTAGCCCATACAGGAAAATTGTTTTGTATAAAAGTAAATATTAATTTTCTTTTTGTAGTCGTAAATCTAAATCTTCTACTATATCTAAAACATTAATTTTGACACTGCTAAAATTATGTTCTCTAAAATGATTCAATTCCTGGTTATTGATAATTTTATTACTGTTTATAACAGAACGGTGTTGATTAATTCGAATGTTAAGAGAGTTACTGATTTGTCCAACATATTTCATATTATAAAAACCATAGGTTAACATATAAATAACAGTTTTAGTTTCACAAAACGATTTGGAGCCATCGTTATTAAGAATTGTATGTTTGTGGTCAATATTAGGACAAGTTTTGCATCTTTTATCACCATACTCTTTATAAGACGGTAAAATTTCGGGTATTGAATGTAATTCAAAAAATCTTTTGCTTCCGCTTTCATAGTAGCAGGATGTCGATCCAAAGGTCCCCTCTGAATTAGGCTCTTCGTATTGTGTACAACATGAAGAATAATTTAAATATCAAACATATTTTTTTTTAAATATTGAACATACTTTTTACCAGGCGCTAAATTGTTATAACTGTTAAAATCCATTAAAATAGGCTCATAGAGCAAAGTCCTAAGCACACGCAATGTCCCAACCACACGAAATTAGAAAAATAATTAATAAACGGAATGAGTAGGAAAACGAAAGTAAGTTAATAGTAGATAATAGAAAGCATTAAAGGTGCATTAAATATGATCACTAAACCATAGCATAATAGAGAAATACAAAAAGGACAACAGCAAAAAAAACTTATTAAAAAATAAAACTTATTGTTTTACTTAATTTTCTTCATACATATACAGTGGAAAGTCACGTATCCGTACGGCGGGACTTTCCGAAGTCCGTATATTTGATTTTTCTGTGTAATTGACCTCCAAGGTAAACAAAGCTTAAAATGATCTGAATCTAAGAAGCAGAAAATAAATAAACATTATTTTTCGGGCAATAATGTTTTAGTATTAGAATGATATCTAATCCATCATAAACAAAATATTAGAAAAAAAATAATTATTGCTATTCTAAAAATAAATATAGAAAACGAAAAAAATTCCCAGTTATGAAAATATTAATTGCTCTCTCCACCATTTTAAACTAGAACGATTCAAGCAAGAACGGGAAATTCTCGTCATTCAATAAGGTGGGTAGGTGGAGAAGAAAAATTCATTTCCTCCTTACTTGTCATTCAAGTTGAGGGCCGGGTAGTGACAAATTCTTATTTTCTCTCCCATCATTGGCTATCAATCAAGCATAAAGCCGTGGCATGCTAATTGGGTTCTCTTTATATTTTCTTGTGTGTCTAAAGGGGATTCCCCCTCCACTTTAACATTCAAAAAGGTTCCAGGAAATACCTCTTTTACTAGCCAGCTGCATAGAAAGAAGGGGGAGGGAGGGGACTCAGTTGTGCTCTTTTGAAAACACCCCCCCCCTTTCCTGCATTCCAGAGGAGGAGCGTCATGGTCTTAGTAGATCTTCTGTTGATTTATGGGTTCAATGCATAGATCTCTAAAAGCTGAGAAGGGGAAAAACCTGTCAAAAGACTTCATTTTTTTTTTTTTTAAGGAGAGGGGAAGATGAAGAAATGTTTATTTTTGATTGTTAAAAAGTGTCAGGGAAATCGACCCTTCCGGAAAAGTGACGTCCAGATATGGGATGTTACACTGTATATATATATATATATACACACACATGCAGAGCATTAAAGAAATAACAACAAAATCTACATGCCCGTATCAGGTTTGATCGTGTGTCATTGCCATTTTAATACAGATCAACAACATCAGGAGGGAAAACAGCATGGTGCCAATATACGAAGCTGCAGTCAGAAGCATCCTTCAACCTAAAATAAAATAAACGAAATTTAGTATAAATATTTTAATTAGCAAAAATAAGTTTTAAAAAGCTGACAAAAAATAACTTGGAAAGCATAAGCTACAAAAAATTACTTATTACTTTATAAAAGCGAGAAGAGTTTTAAAATTTATTAATTTTTGTTAATAAAACTGATGAGCGCAAGATACATGGTAGCTAAGATCTTCAATTAAGTTCTTTATAAAATCTAACAAAATCAAGAAAAAAGTAACTAATAATTTTAAATATAATTTACTCTTAAAAGATAAGATTTGCAAGTAGTTAAAAAATAAAGAGATACTTTTTCTAAATGCATAAAAAAACCTGGATATACATAGCGTAATTTTGCAGAGATACACCATGGCATTTATGATTTATAAACATCAAACTTTGGTATGCACTGCGTACCCAATGAGGCAGCCTATGCAGTATTTGTTTTTGGAATAATACTACTTGAGCTAGAAAATTCTATTTTGTTCTATTGATTCTCCAAAATTTCATTATTATTCTTAATCTTTTTACGCTTTGCAGCAATCTATTTTTATAATTGATGATCAATAATGATTTAAAGAATTAATGCAGGTGAAAAACAGTTTGCAAGAATGTAACAATAATGCAACATACGTTCCACCCTTCAACCAAAGAAGCCATTAATGAATTCACCTCCCTCAATCACGCCGCTAATAGTCTCTTACAAAGATCGACAGAAGTATGATCCCCCCTTCTTTTCTGCTGCAGGCGTGAAGAAAAAATTTGAAATATGCAAGTCATTCTCTAAATCGAATGAGTGAAATGGTAAAATGATCTATCTTAAAGGCCAAGTTTATCCCCACTTTCAGCTGAAGGTCAGCTTTATTATTTTTAATCTCAAAAATATACTATTTCCAAATTTAGAATAAAATGATGCAGCATGATGAGCACGTGGATAAAAGAGGAATGCGCAAACTGCTTTTTATTTTACATCTAATGTTTATTTTAAATAATTTTTATTTTTTTATAACTTGGACATAATAAATTAACTACAAAAGAAATAATGCATTCACGATCATTTCATGTTTTATTTTTGAGCAATCATTTGTTTATTTTTATAACTATTTTTTTTAAAAATTTTTAAAAGCTTTCAGCTGTTTATCATTTGATAGGCTAAAATTTTAGAAATTTAAAATTAGTAAAAAGAAATAGGATGCATTAATGATTGTTTCATAGTACAATTTTGAGTCAAACAAGACTTATTTTACTTTATTCAATAATTATTTATATTTTTTGAATTATTGTAATGATTTTTAGCTGGGTTTAATCATTTGATTTAATAATATTTAGGTATACAGAATATACATCACGAACCATAAAATATACAAGGGGTGAATAAATAAATAATGCATTAAATACATGTATATAAAAACATTCCAATCATGTCTAAATGAAATAAAAATTTGAAAATATTGGCCATTTCATCATCTTTAAATGAGCTTAAAATAAATGCATACAAAACAATAAGTATATTCATTTGTAGCATGATACTATGCAAATATTAATGAAATTTAAAATAAGTATTAAATAACTTATTTTACGTTACAATGTGAATTCGGATAGAAAAATATAAATAAAGATACTAACTACCTAACAAGTTTTGGCTCTATAGTTTGACAACTAAAAGTGCAATTTAAATTTGTGTTCCACATATTATTTAAAATTTTTAGGTGAGTTTAATTTCAAGTAAAATGTTAAATTTATTATTCATTTTAGTAATCAATATTTTAATAATGAGAAAAAATTATAATACGTTAACCAATGTACCTTTTATGCTAAAATTAAATTTTTGAAAGTAAAAAATACGGTAGCATACAACTACATTTTTAAAAAATAAAATATAGTGGCACACTATTTTTCACTTTAAAACAAATAGCTTTTAAAAACAGACATTCTATTTTCCAAACCAAAATTTTAAAAAAAGTTAATAAATCTCTATAGAATAATAAAGATATAGAATAGAAAATTTAAAAAATATCAATTGCTATTTATTTTGTCTTAAATATAGATACATATTCTGTTTCAACTTTATTTAGAAATAATCTATTTCGTAAATTACATTGCATAGGAACAGTAATCACTAAAATAAACTTATTTTACCATGAGAATATCATTCTGAATATTAGTGTACACATTCCCATTAGCACAAAATTTTCATTTTAAAATATAAAAAGATTTCTTTTTTATTTCAGATGTTTTGCCAATATAACTTTTGAATTTATAAAGTAGGAAGACAGTTAATCAATATATTAACAATATATAACATTACTTATCAAAAGTAATGTAATTTTATTAGCCAGAAAGAGTATATATGCAATAATAAATCAAAACATACTGATGGTAATGCAACATTTGAACTATATTCAAAATACTTTTAGAGGAATGGGTGTCACAAGACATACTTTTTCTTTTTTCTTGTGTGTGTTAACATTGTGTTACATTTTTCAAAAACTATTAATTTCAGAAATGCATGCTCTTTGAAACTTTTGACCCAAATAAAAAACATTTTAATTTTAAAAAAATGCAATTTACTTGACTTGAATGACTCTTAGAGCACCAACTACTAATTTTGTGAAAGATATCAGTGTTTTAATTCAAATAATATGTTAATTAAAGTCATTTGTATATTAAAATCCAGTAACTGAAAAATGCAGTTGTTATGGAATTATTCATCATTTTATGTAATTCAAATAAAATAAAATGGATTATAACATGTTTTACTTTTGACTGAAATATGAAATAATGCTACTATTTGCACTCCTACAGACATAAGCAACCAGTCTTCGTTCTTTTGCACATTTAAACTCACACTTTATAATCAAATAAAAATAATATAAAACTTAGCAAAAGTTTTTTAATTCATTCTTATGCAAAGCTCTTAGCAATATTTTTTCTTATTTCCAATGGGCATTGTAATATTTAACACTAAACAGGGCATTGTAATATTTAATACTAAATTATTTTTTAAACTTTTTGAATGAGTTTAAAACAATCAATTTCTCTAAGTTCAAAGGGGAAGAGAACTTATTAAGCAAGATGGAACTGGACATTACAAATGTTTTTTTTTATCATTATATTAAATAATTCCACTGCATAAAATGCAATCTATCATACATAGGAATAATTTTACAGGGTGACCACTCAAATCAGATTTCAAATTTCCCTGATTTTTCCAGATAAAAATCTTAAAATTTCCAGGTTTCAGTTTCTTTATTCTAATAAAGTGTAGTCAAGAAAAGTGTCTATAAATTATAAAATATTTTATTCAAAATGTTATTTTTTTAACATATCTTGAAAAAAATAATTTATTTTGACAATTTGGCAAAATTTTTTATTTATTTTTTAATGTTTTGGTACAAAATTTTGAATCAAAAATCATGTATTGACCAACAAAAGAGTAAAATTAAATATTAGTATATAGTTAGTTCTTAAAAAAAGCCTTTTTTTTAAATTAAAATATGTTATAAAAGGTTAAAATGAAATAGAAAAAATTAGCATTAATGCAACAATTGTAACAATTTGTCAATAAACATAGCTGTTAGTGATTGTAAAAAAAAAATGATTGGTTGGTTTGCTAAGAAAAAATAATTCACAGATTTCTTTTAATGGGAATACAAAAGCTTTCAGAAAAAGAGTGCATTATAAAACCTATTATTATTATTAAATTATAACCAACTAATTTTTGGAGAATTTTATAAAGTTAAAAGTACAAAAACATTTTGTCAAAATGGAAAAAAATTACCACGAAATCATTGGAACAAACTTAAGCCATAATAAATCATTTTTAAGTAAGAGAAAAGTCAATATTTAAAAAGGTTAATTATAAAAAAATTGCTAATTAGATAATTAATTTGCAGCCTATTACTGCAGCAGTATATAAAGTATGAATAAAAAAAAAATAAAAAAAAAAGAAAGAAATAAAATAAAATAAATAAAAAAATATTTCTAAAAAAAGAAAATTTAACACTAAATATTTATTGGATCAATTCTTTTTGAAAGCATTTTTGATCTTTTATGCTTTTTCACACAATTCAAGAAGTATATTAAAACATTAGCTACATCAGGTCTCTATAAGAGTAATTTGGGTACCTTTTATAACAGTGCCTATTAACACAAAATCCGTAGCAACTAATAATAACACCATTAAAAAATAATCACTGGCATCAATAATATTTTGTTTTATGCTCCACCCATGAAAAAGATAAGCATACTTTATTTTACGTTTTTTTTCTTCAAATTTATTATACAGGTAAGTGTTAAAATTAAGCATCTTAAATTGGACACAATTGAAACAGTCTAAATTAAAAGAAAAACACTTATACCATAATATTGGTGGTTAAAACACATTATGACTTTCGTAGTTCATTTAAACAAATTTAAGAATCCAAGTATTAAGTAAGTGAACTTGATATAGAACTTAAATAAAAGTTTGTAAAAAAAATTCTTTTTTTTTACGGTAAATTTAGAAAGTAGTTGTTAATTTAAATTCATACATCATTATAAGTTGATGTAAAATTTTTTATGCTCTAAGGATAATGGAACTAGGCACTTATATTTGTTACAAAATTTTTATATTAATTATTTTAAAAAAGATTTATTACAAATTATTACCTAATAATTATTATGACTGGAAATATAATTGAAATTTGTTCATTTACAAAATTGCCAAAACAAAGTAAAAACAAATGGTTTCAGATAATTTCAAAGGATTAAAATTAAGCATTTTTTTGATTGAAACAGTATTGTCATTAATTTTTCTCTCATCTAGTTTAAAAAGTATAAATTTTAATTACTTTGCATTTGTACTGAAAATTTTATTCAGTTTGTACTTCTATTCAAAATATTAGGGCCATGTTACCATAAATATTATTTAATTAAAGTGTATTTTATCTTGTTGAAGATACAATTTCATATTACAGAATTCACTGTAGCAGATTTATCTGAAAACAAATTTTCTGTTACCAAATACACAAAGCCAAATGTTAAACAGACACAGATTTACAATTACTGATGCTTTATAAAAAAATCATTATAAAAAAAAGTTATTGCAATTATAAATTTGAAATAAAATAAATAAAACTAGTATGATAACGAATGACCATCTAGCCTTGAAATGCTTACATAATTTTGTTTGATTTTATGATAAAAAATATCCCTGTCAGTAAAAAAAATTACTAATTTGATTCTTTCTCTACATGCAAAAGTTTCCAAAATACACTAAATTCTTTTTTATCATAAACACTTTATTTTACACATCTCTCCAACATCGTTATTTATAAATCATGAATAATTCGCAGAACTTCAAATTTAACACTAAACATACCATTACCGGTAAAATGACCATTTAAGAATTTTTGCATCGAAAATGTGCTTATCATCTTATTATTTTTTAACATTTGACTTCATGACTTTTCTAACAATTATATACAGTTAATATTATATTTTTCTTTTGGTATTTTGTTTGTTTCGAATAATACTTGTCATATACCTGTTTCTACCACAGCCAGTCATTTGACCGGGAGAACAATTTATTGCTTCATAAGGTTATCGGATCAGAAATTACGATGTAATGCGCGTTCAACGTATTGCGTTCGGTGAGTTGCACATTTCTACTAAGACTGTTGCATATTAGTTCAATCAGAATAACTGTGAATTCAAATTTCAAGAAAGTACCTAAAATTTCAGATTTTGACATTTTTGTGAAAGAAAAAGTGGCAAAAACTGTTTTCGTAAGTAGCTTATATTTTATTTTGATAGCTATATTTCATTTCTAACTAATTGTTAGTTTTTACAAAGAAAAATGTCAAAACAATCAAGACAGCACAAGTTCTTATAAGAAATAATATTAATTATAAGAATTATAATTCTTATAATTATAAGAATAATAATAAGAATTATAGAAATAATAATAATTACAAGAAATATGTCTGTGGAAAATGTACAGTGGGAAATTGCTCTAAAATCCAATAAGAATATATCTGAGATATCCAGATAAAACATACAATTCATAAATGAAAGAAGTCCCTCAGATATCTCATGGATATCTGTGATAAGTCACATGCATGTGTCAGATGTTTCTGGGATATACAACAGATGTCACAATACCCAAATATCTGTTTGATATCTAACAGTTGTAACTCCTGGATTTCAGAGGAGCATTTCATGGATATTCAGAAGATTTGGAAATATCCAGCCTTTTAGTATACATCTCAAAGATTTTTTGGGAATATTTGATGCTACACAGGCTTATTTCTGTAATACCATAATAATTATCACCCTTACGGCAGAATTTTTTCGAGCTATCTGCGACAAAACTCTCTGGCACTAATATCTTTCTGCAAGACACTTTTAAGAATAACAAACATATATGTTTCAAATTTAAGATAACAAAATCGCTGTGTTTACAAAAAAAAAAAAAACTTTATATATTTTTTAAATAAAACATGCAATAATTTTTAATTTTAATATTATGGGTGATATTCTCTCATTTTGTAGGGGTGGGGTGGACACAAATTATTTTCTACTTTGCATTTTGTAAATAATCATCACAATAAAAAAATTAATAAAAAGTATGAAATCCAAAGATCGACAAAATCATGCGAATCCGGCTCCACAAATGCGTGTTTCAAATCAGGCTCCTCAAATGCTTCGTTTCAAGATTACCTTATTGTAATAAATAACAGCGCATAAAAAAATTTCAGATTTCAAAAAAATGGAGAAATCAATAGCAATAACTGCAAAAAGTAGGATAGAATTATCACCTTAAAAAGTAAATACTCAAATGCACGCTACGAATGTTCCGTATTGTTTCAAATATATGGGGATATTTAATATCCAAGTTAAAATCAATATCAATAACTGCTGAAAATACAATTAAAACTTTATATTGATTTACGATACTATCGGCGTAAATTGAGCATGTCAAAAATTGGTTATCTATATGCATAATTCAAATATTATGTGTAAATTTCTAAAAAGAAAATTAAATATATATTTTTTTTACTTTTCAAAAGAAAGATCTTTTTGCAAGAACTCTAACGTGCTCAGACAGCATGTCTCTATGATTCTGACACAGGGATTATCACTTCATGTTATTTTATACATTAATCTGTGCATTCCAGCGTGTCAATTTTATTGAACTTTTTTACATGTACTACATTTTGTACTTAACTTTTTGAGATATAATTTTTGATCATTTTTCCTTAATTTATAACAACCAGTGTAACTTTTTGCACTATGTCATGAGAAGATCATGTAAAGAACCTACACTCATATTGAGCAAAATCTTCAGGAGCATTAATGCAATAATTATTGGCATGCTTTGTTTTTAAGTGATTGACTCAATATTTTGTTTGAGAAAGTTTGTATAAGAACTGAAATAAGAATAACAAAAAGTAAAAATTTAAAATGCTATACAAACTCAAAGGAAAAAGTATAAAGGGAGACAGTGGTAATAAACAATAGATACTTTTATCAAAATAAAACTGGACTCATTTCATCCATGTTTGACTTTTTTGATAGATCTTACTAATTATTTGCATTTAAAAAAATATATGATTAGAAAAAACACAAACTGAATCTTATTCAAGTTTCACTCTTTCAAATCAATTATAGTTCTGAAATGTAACTTTTTGCAGTTAACAGAAACTCATCTATGCATCGGAGTTATGTAATTTTTTATTTCTTGCAAAAAAAAAACAACAAAAAAAACCAATGAAGAAAACATTAATAAAGAAAAAAAATCATAATATATATTTCTTCCACATCATACAAACTTCAATACAACTATTGAAATAAACTTTGTTGGAAATACAAAAATGTACAGAAATAAAAAATTATCTAAAATTTATATTTTTATAAAAAATTACAAAAATATTTTTTAAAACTTTTTACTTTTTTTGTACTAATGGTGTATCAGTTTTAATTTTCTGATTTATAAAAATATATTTTGAGCTTTAGATTGATATTATCACAATTCTTTAAGTCATTTTCATATAAGTTTGCGAAATTTCTATTTTGTTTTAATTTCATCACTTTATTAAATAGCATTTCGTATTAGCCCATTTTGAGATATTATCATAAAAGAAAAAAAAAAGAAAGATCAATAAAGTTTTAACTAAGAAATGTTTTATGGAGAATATAGTAAGGATAAATTAATGAATAAGATAAAAATCATAATAAGTGCAAATTATTGCTCTTATTTACACACAAACAGGAATTTTAACATGTACATTTATTCAAAGGGCAACGGTCGGCCTGGCCTACTTAGATATTTGATTGTCCATCACAGAAATATTGGACATCATCACTTTCCAAACAGAAAAAAATCTTTGTTTCATGAATTATTTTGTTTAATAAGCTGCAACTTACAGGGTATCTACTACATTTTAAATTTTCAAATTCATGACTTTCCATGACTAATTCCAAGAATATTCCATGACTTAACGAAGTTACTATTTTCTCTGACAAAAGCACAACAATAAATTTAAAAAAGCATTATAACATTAATTGAAATGATAGGTATAACGAAAATTCATACTCTGCATCTTCATATTTATTTTAAATTTAAAAAACAGAGTAAAGAAAAAGTTGAAGCAATAAAATAGCTGAAAAAAATACAAAAGCAATTTGTTTCTCCTCTTTTTTACTGCAGAAATATATTTTAAAGATGCTTTTCTTGTGTATCGGAGATTAAAGAAATACTCCTGATATTTCTGTTCTCTTTTCAGAATAAAAAAAAATGGCCAATGACTGGCTTGCTTCAGCTAGAGTTTTAAAATGATAAAATAAAATAAAAATAATCACAAAAATTCTGAAATTACAGAAGTTTAAAAGATAATTCGCTCTAGAAATGATGTTTTATCTTTCATTTTTATAAAGAACACCATAATTTTTAAAGAACACAATAAAAACATTTTATATTTTAATAAATATGACTGTGAGTGGGGATTTTGTTACAAATTCAGATATTCAGTACATCATGAAATTGTGTGTGTGTGAGGGGGTAAATTCTATTTTAAAAAGAGAGACTTTTGGGCGCCCTGAATCCATGATTTTTTTAAAATAAATAGTTAAAATCAAGACATTTCATGACAAATTTTGTTCAATACCAAGATTCAAGACTTTCCTGGTGTGCAGATACCATGAACTTAAACCTGTTTCTCTATTGATCATAAATTGAAAAAGTTTTTGAAAAAAAGCAAGATCAATTAGAAGTCAAAACTAAATGAACACCAAAGATAATTGCCTAACAGTTATTAAATATAATTAACAGTACACAACTGTAAGACCTCAAAAAAAAATTCAAAATATTTTGAGCTTTGAAACCAAATTATTTAATTTACACTCATAACTATTCTAATTTATCCAATCTGAAACAAGTGTAATTTAATTCAGGGAAATTGCATACTAAAATACTACAACTAATTTATGACATAATTAAAATGAACATACTCGTTTTTTTTTACTTCCAATCTTGTCAAGAAATAACATCAGTTGAGTATATGGCCAAGACTTTATTTGTTAAGCTGTAACTGCTCGCCCCTTTTTGATTTGTTCAGCTAGATGACAAAAATTGATAAAATGAGATATCTACTTAAAGACACGAGAAAAAGAATGACATTTTGTTCACAAATATAGTTTAAAATTACTAAATTTAATTTAAAAGAAATAATTAAGAATAAATCATAGAGCAAAAAAGTTATTTTATAGATTTATTACAGGGTTGCTACTCAAATCTGGGAAGAAGAAAAAAGCTCCCTGCGTTTTCCCTGTATATATTATACACAATATTCTATGAGGAAACACACAATTACTGCGCAAATTTGTATGCTATATCAGGATAACTAATACTAGCTTTAATTGCTAGAAAAACTTAAATAAGGAACAGTTTAACATACATAAAAAAAATAAAAATACAGCAAATAAAATAGTAAAGTATAACTGAACTATATTTAAATACCCCATAGATTGCACTTAAAGAGGACAACATTTTGTAAAAAAAGAAATAAATATTCCTTGCATTTTCCCTGTTAATTTAGTTGATTTTTTAATTCCCTGTATTTTCCAGGTTTCCCCTATTCTCCCTGTGGAGTGGTGACCCTGTATTTTATTTTCATTTCCTTGATTTAATTTTAGACGTTAGATACCAACTATTTTATAAGTTTTTAAGCAAATGTCAAAAGACTATGTCAATCAAACAATGTTCAACATTCATATGTTTAGAAATGAAAATTATCACATTTTATCCATAAAACTCTTGATCACTGTAACAATCATTTGCCTCATTTCTCTTCCTAAATATAATTTTTTTATCTGGATTTTTATTCCGATGTTTTGTTGAACTATTCAGGGGTGATTGTGATCCCAACTCAAAAATCCTGAAACTTTCTTATTAAAATCATTAATGACGCATTTCAAAAAATTAATGTCTTTATAAAGTTAAATCATTTATATTTTCAAAACATTAAATTCTAAATAAATTATTTACAGCATAATTTAAATGAATAATTATAAGTTTACTTTTATCTCTAATCACATTTATTATTCTGCCAGAAAAAATATTTACAAATAAAAGACGCCAAGTATAAATTCTAGTTCTAATATTTTTTAAATAAAAGAGACAAGAATTTTTACACATGATCGGTGATTTCTTGAAGCTTCTGGACCTAGGATTTCCAGAAACTTCAGGAGTGTTGTTAGCGAAAAATCCGGTATTTTTCCGGAGCACAATCACCTCTTTAGCAGACTTAGCTGGTTTAAAACAATACCGTTTAAACCAAATGATTTAAAAGAAGAAAAAAAAGAGAGAAAAAACAAAGTCAGAATATTTTTTAAAAAGAATCTTTTTAATAAATAAATTTTCCTGTATTTATATTGATTTTTTATTTGTTTAAATATTGCGAAGTGACAAGATGGTTTTCTCACCTTTTTGGAAATTTTGAGTTAAATTCTGTTATTTTAAATAAACACAAAACTGCAATTTTCAAATGTTTAGGGTTTTGAGTTTTCACAAAAATACCAATGTGAAATAAAGTATTGTAAGCAAATTTAAAATAAAAACATGAGGTTTTGTAAAAATGCTTAAAATAAATTAGACCATAACAAATTCAAAAGTAATTCTTGTTCTAACAAAAGTATAAACAAGAATAAGGTGCTTTTCTAAATTTTATTTTTTCAGTTCAATTTCATATTTGTTTTCTGCTACTTAGATAAACAAATTTGAATTGTATACAAATTTGAATTTTATGCTTACATTCATTATTTTAAAATTCATTTAAAATATTTTTTAAGTAAATTTTTCATTTTGCAATATGTCAATAAGAACATTGTTATATTTAAAGCTCAATTATGTTAAAATAAATGACACAAAAGTAAATAGTTCTTTGCTTTTCTAACGGTCAAAACTAAAACTCACCTTTACTATAATATGTGTGTATATATTTATGTAACACATTTATCAATTTTATTTCTTTTCATCAATCTTTTATTAAATATTTCTTAATTGAAAAAATACATTTTCTTGAATATCTCATTCTCCTTTATATTAAAATTCGTCACAACATATATACATATTCACACATTACTAAGATAACATTTAGATATAAAATACTATTTAACCTTTCGTTTAAAATAAAAAAAAACCTGGTTTTTGGGTTTTTATGAGAAAAAAAATAACTTTCTAAACCCTGTCTACCAGTCGTGAAAAATTTCAGTAACCTTTACTTCCTATTTAATGATTTTCAAGGACTTTTGAGGTAACTATTTTTTTTCTTCAACAAAAGTAATGTTGAGAAATTGGAATTAGTTTTTAAAAAAAAATGGTTATTAGCAGATCCACTAAAATATTTTTATCTGAGATGGTAGACAAAACTTTAAATATTTAATTAAATAGCTTAACGAGAAAATTAGAATAATTTTCAGCATCATATTACACAGTTTTTCTTAAGATGTAGGTGTTTGACCAATCTTAATCAGCCTTGATTTCTCAAACATATGTAACAATTTTCTTTAACAGCAGACTTTCTAAGTCTTAGAGACCCATAGTTCTCAAAATCTAACTGAATCTATGAATGACTATACATCTTTTGTTGTAAAGAAAAATATGAATATTTATTAATTTTAAGATTTTTATTTTATTACGTCTATCATCTTGGTTATTTTTTTAAAAGAAATTTGTCGTGGCATATTTTTTAAATTATTAAGCAACAAAAAATTTTGTACATATAATGAATATTAAAAAAACATATAAACCAAATTACTGTGAGCATAAGTTTATAGTTATAACAGTCGTCTTTAGATAATTTTTGTTATTGCTTAGACATGCTTTTAAGAACTGATATAGGTCAAATAAAAATTATACAACCTGGTTGCTTTGAATCAATGTGATCAAGGAAATGTGAAATCAATGCAATTTTAAAATGCAGCATCATGGGAGAAACAAGACAATGTAGTATTTCAACTAAATAATATAATTAAAATGATGAAAAGAATAAAATTGATAAATGGGCTACATAATTACAAACATTTAAAATTGTAAAAGTATATTTCAGCCTTAATGGTTCTAAAACACAAAAAAAAAAAAATTACTTTTTGGTCATTAGCTTTAAATGTAACAATGTTCTTATTGTTATATTTCAGCATAAACAAAAAAAAATATTTTAAAAATATTTAAAAACAATTTCTTAAACTTTTTTTTTAAATAAAGTATAAAAATAGCAATTTTAAATATTATAATAATAAATATAAGCAGACTGCATAAATACAATACAAATTTGTTCACCTAAGTAATAAAAAATAATTCTGAAATTAAACTGTTAAAATAAAATTTAGAAAAGTAATTCATTCCTGTTTATACGTTTGACTGCAGCAAAAATGTATCTTTAACAAGTTTGTAAAAATAAAGTTTGAAAAACTTTTATTCTTTCTGTAATTACACAATTTAACTAATACAAAAAAACTAACATAACAGGGAATAACTAACAATCTATTTTATTTTAAACATTTTAAGAGTTATGATTTTATCTAAAAATTGAATGCTTTAATTTCTTTTACATAGGCTTTTGTTTTTTTGGGGAGGGACAAAATTAATTTTACATAAACAATTAAAAATTGCAGATTTATGTCTATTTCAAGTAGGTGAATTCCAATTATCAATTAAACTCAAAATTGTAACAAATGTGAGAATTTCTATTTCATTTTTCAATATTTAAACTAAAAAAATTCACACAAATAGCAAAAAATTTATTTAAAAAGATGTTTATTAAAAAAAAAATTATAAGAAAACCAGGCTTTATCTTTTAAAAAAAAAAAAAAAAATTTTTGTTTTGACCTTGTTTTAAACGGACAAACTATGATTCATGAAAGAAATTAAGGGAAATATACTAATGAACAAAACAAATTGCTATTAAACAACTGAAAACAGAATTTTATTATTTTTTTTAAATGATCTTCAACAAAATTTACTGTGGACAGGTAAATAAAATATATATGGGTAATTAAATAAAATATAAACCTAAGGGTAAAAAAAAATTTACACTCAGAGGTAGCTAAATAAGAAATAATAAATCACCAAGCGCCGAGGTCATTTAAAATAACTTAATTTTAAAGCAAATGTAGGAAGTTAAATTTACATTAAAGATGGCATTTACATAAATTAATGACATAAAAGTGAGAGCGAAAACAAAGCGACAAAGAAGAGCCGATCCACACAAATGATTATACATAGGTAGTTCTAAATTAAATTTTTTAAAATACAGAACATCTGAGTCTCAGTTGTTGTTAGTTTACGTCCCACTAGATCTGAACTATGGGCTATTAGCGACAATCTGGGAAGCATCGCAGAGGATAATTCGAAGACATGCCATCACCATTTTTCATCCTCTGGAGAGGGGATGACCTCTACTTCGGTAGCCTGATGACATGCAAAGTCAACCACTTTGCTTAAAACAGTTTAACGAGGACCGATACAGCACACTCTCGGTCCCTTTGCATGCTGATCAAAGAGGTTACTCACCCGCACACTGACCCCAGCCAGTGATGCTTGACTTCAGTGTTCTATTGGGATCTTGATGATCAGTCAGTTCACTGCGGGACTCAGAGTCTCGGTGCAAAACAATAGCTATGAAGCCCCAACGTTATCACAGCCATTAGGATGAAGTCTATTAAGACCCATTTAATCCTAAAAATAAAATATATTATTAATAAAATATATAATAAAATAAATATATGTTGTGGGAAACTATCAACAATTTGAAATTTCTAACTTTTTGGATTGATTAAATAGATCGGCATCATAAGAACTAAATACTGCAACGAACTTGATTAAAATTTATAAGGTTTATGCCAATATGGCAACAATCTTCGTAAAATGTTCTGCAAATGTCACCCAAATTATATGCATGGGCCAAATTTGGCGAAATGTTAGGAATTAGCAAAATAATAATGAAAAAAAAATTTATATTTAATTCCATGTTTTAAAAAAAAATTCTAATTTTATTATTCTAAGTTGAAGGTTTCGGTAGCGAATATTATAGAAATAAATAAGTTCATCCGCGCATTGCAGGATGGCCATAGTTTGGAAAATTTTTAAAAGAGGCACCAATTACTTAATGAGGTTATTGTAAGTTTTAAAGGCTTTAATTTTAGGGATATTTCAGGAATACAATTTATCAGCTGTAACATAAATTTACAAATATTTTTGGATGACAATTGCTACCAGCTTTTAAATTTTTCTGGAAAGTGGCTACACTTGGAAGGTTTCTCCTCCCACCCCCCTTTTCCATGAGATGAAGCATTTAAAATTGAAATGTTTAAATTTAAAATTTATGTGCTTTCTGTGGACTGACAGCAAGATTTGTCTATCAGCTAAAAGAAATATCTTTTGGGCTTTGAAAATTTACTTTATTTAGGAATTTTTAGATAATTAATTTTTAGTATATTTTGTTAATTTCACAGTTTTTCTTATTATCTAATCTCAACATTTTACTCAGCATGTTGAATTTATTTACAAATATTATAGCTTTTCTTTTTTTTACTAAATTTTAATAAACAGTACTCCTAAATCATCATGGGGTAATAGTTTTAAAATGTTTTGGATAGTGAGGAACAGGATAGTGTGGAAAAATCATTTTACATAGCTTATATTATAGCAATGGTAAAAGCATACTTAATATTTATAATAATTATTCTTAATGTTGCTGATAAAAATTACTTTACATGATATTTACTATTTTGGACAATGTATTAGTCAACAAAAAAAGTTAAGTTCCCTTTTACACAGTCAAGTCACATTAATGTGACCACCACCTACTTTCGACGTCAAAGTGACATAACCAATCGCAGAGTGTAGGTGGCAGCACATTACAGTGTAGTGTATATATTGGATGTCCTAGGGCATCGAAAAGCATTTCAGTCGTTGGCGCAATGCAGAAATGTAGTGATTTATCCGACGTCCAAAAGGGCATAATTATTGGCTTTCGGGCCAAGGGTGGAAGCATTTTGGAAACGACTGATTTTGTGAACTGCTCGCGTACCGCCGTGGTAAAAGTATACCGTGCATGGCAAAATGGCACTATACAAAACAAGCGTCGTGGCACATGTGGTGCACCACGGGCCAAAGATGGCAGAGGCGAATGAAGGCTACGGAGATGCGTTCAGACGAATAGACGTGCAACTGTTGAGCAACTGACCGTCCAGATGAACCAAGGGGCTACCAAGAGTGTATCCTCAACAACTGTTCAGCGAACGTTGCTGCGCATGGGCCTCCGTAGCAGACGCCTGGTTAATGCATCCATGCTGACTGCTGTTCATCGGTGACGAAGGCTGGAAATTGCACGCCAGTACCGCAACTGGACGTCCACAGAGTGGCAACAGGTGGCTTTTTCCGATGAATCACATTTTATGCTCCATGGGACAGATGGACGTTGGCGTATACGGCGTGAAATGTCTGAAAGCAACACCCTGCAACAATTGCCGGAAAGCTGCAGGCTGGAAGAGGGAGCATTATGGTTTAGGGAATGTTTTCCTGGCATTCACTGGGTGCACTCATCATTGTGGAAGGCACGATGGATCAATAAAAGTACGTATCTGTCCATGCGGACCATGTCCACCACTACATGCAGATGATTTTTCCTCAGAATGATGGCATCTACCACCAGGACAATGTAAGGTGTCATACAGCTCGCAGTGCATGTGCGTGGTTCGAAGAGCACCAGGATGAATTTACCGTACTCCCCTGGCCGGCAAACTCACCGGATTTAAACCCAATCGAGAATCTGTGGGACCACCTCGATCGGGTTGTTCGTGCCATGGATCGTCAACCGCGTTATCCAGCGCAGCAGGCCACGGCACTGGAGTCGGCATGGCTCAACATCCCAGTGAACACTTTCAGAAACCTAATTGACTTTCTTCCTGCACGTCTCGTAGCGGTCCGCTCTGCCAAAGGTGGTTATTCTGGCTTTTGACAGGTGGTCACATTAATGTGACTGGACTGTGTATGTATAAGATGCATTGCAGTGTAATGATATCCATGTGTATGGTTTAAATTTTTTATGTTGATAGAAGGCAATGAAAACTGCATTTATCTAAAAACAGAGAGCTTAAAATGCAATTTTTTTAATAATATTTATTAATGCAAATAAATTCTAGTGAAGTTTCCTTATTCTATGTGTCCCGATTTCTGTTTTTTATTCTATGCAGCTGTCTCTTATCTCATAGCATGTGTACCATAACATAAATTATGCAAACATAAAGCTTTATTTTCCCCCTTCAAGTTTATCTACCATGTTAAGATCACGGTACACTAAAAGAATAGTACTCCCATTGGTCTTCTAAATTTTTATTGTTTGGTGTGACTTTAAAAACTTATAATACTATAATTTATGCCTGACTAAGTTCTACTAGATAATAGAAAAGTCTGAAGCATCTGAAACAGGCTTCCCCGACCCAGGGATGACTATTTCCTCCAATCAGATAGCTTATTATAGTCACTAACTAGGCTTGTTATAAGAGTGAGAAAAAATAAAAAAGCTAAAATACACATATCAACTCGTGAAAAAATAATTAAAAAAAAGTATGTAAAACTCATTTTCATAATTTACATACTTATTTAAAGTTATAATTTGTGCACATTAACAGTCTAACAAATCAAAGATTATCATGATTAAATAGGATAACATAGTAAAGTAAAACAAAATAATGCAGAAATATTAAGAAAAATAGACACTAAAGATTTTTTTTTATTCAGGAACTTTTTTCTAAAGTTTAAAAAGTTTGAAACTTTGCCCAGGGACAAGTCAGATGAATCTCTTGCCTGGCTATAAAAGAAATCAGCTATAAAACTGAAATGTTATGAATATATTACACCAAAGACCATAATAATCTTCAATTAGTAACAATCTTTAATAATTAAGAGTTTAAAAAAAAAAGGATGGTAGATTTTGACTTGAAAATATTTCTTATTTCATGCAAATTTTGCAGTTAATACACAATAGAATTATTTACTTAATGGACAGAAAACATTGAGAAAAATATTATAAAAACTTTAAAATGGCGAGCATAAATTATTAAATTGATTATTAATTTTTGTAAAGATTTAAAAATTTTTTAGCTGAAGCAATGTAACAAAAGCAAAAGAGACATTAAATAAATTGTATGTGAAAACTAAAAACTAATCTATAAAAATAAACAGACTTTAAATAAAATACTTTCATCAACAAATAATTTGAATGAAATGCTTATTATTTTACCATTCTTTATCAAAACTACAATTTAAAAGAAAAACAAAAATTTTAAACATAGAAATGTTTAATAAATATAAATTATTATATCTTCCTTTTAAAAAGTAAATATTATGTTTAAAAAAAAGCCACAAAATATAAGTAAACGGCAAAAAAATGAGAAATAATTGCACCTGCATCAGGGTTCATACAGAGACCAGAAGAAGAAATCCAAGGAGTATCCAAGGAGTCCAAAATTTTAAGGACTTATCAAAAATTTAAAAACTTTGTGTAAAAGATAACTAGACAGTTTTTTTTTCTTTAAATTAAAAAGCAGTTATTATAAGGAACTTGCAAAAATGTATATTTCACATAAGATATTTTTTTCCTAGCCCTTTTGAAATAAATCTTGACTTTGTCAAACTTCATCAAGAAAAATAAAGTTATCACTTTCACACATAAATAAATACATAGTACAGATGTTAAAGGTTAACATAAAAGTCTACCAATCTTATATTTTTAAATTTGAATACATAACAAAATCTAAGGCATTTCATACAAAAAAAAATCACAGTAAATCATTAATTAAGTTTGCTCGTAGCATGTAAAATTCAAATTATTTGCTGTTATTTTTTTCTTCTAACTCTAGCAATTCAATTTTTTCTTTCTTATTATGGAAGTTTTTCTTAAACTATTAGATTTTAACAGCTAAGTCATATCATTTTGTTTCCCTGCTTGAACAGCAAATTAATAAGTGGACTTAGTAAGTTCATCTATGCAACACAATAATCTAAGGAGTTTCTAAGGACTAATTTTGAAATCTAAGTAGTTCCAAGTACTCCTTGGAGACTTTTTCATTTCCAAGGAGTTTCTAAGGAGTATAAGGAGTCTGTATGAACCCTGCCTGCATAAACAAATATTTTTGATGAAAAATGTAGACCTCCAACTTTTTTTTAACACATAAAAATTTAAATAAAATAATTAAATTTCTTGCGCCTAGCTAACTGAAAAATACCTTGTTTTCGTACCCTCTTGTCCACCAATACCACAAGGATAAATAGATACAGAACCTCTGTTCATCATCCAGTGCACATTTCAAACTATTTAACTGAGAATATGCTCTGAAAGAGAATAGAAAAATGTTATAAAATTTCAACTAAACATCCATAGAAAAGTATATAACAATGTTTTCGAGTAAAGACATGACAACTTACTTCATTGAAATGAAGTAAATTTTCATGCCTGGGGAAAAAAATCAAAATTGAAGCAAAGAGGACAAGGTTATTAACAGTGGAGAAAACGCTAAAGTCAAAATTGGCATGCATTAGACAATTGACTGTTTTATCCAGATTTAAACACAGTTTTAACACTCATATCAGAAACCTAAAATTTTAGGTAAGAAAATAATTATTAGCTAATATGAATGTGAAGTAATTATAAATAAATAAACATAGAAAATAACAAGTGATCAACTATGATGTTCAATGGTTCTGACATTAACCCCCTTTTTAGTTTTGACAATCACTGTCGAAAATCGTAAGTTTTGGTGAAGAGGATGATTGATTATCAATAGTAAATATTGAATAATTATGACTAAGAATTTGCAAAATTGCAATTTATCTAATTTACTACTAGAAAAATATATAGAAATTGAAAAAAATTATGATTTTTTTTTTCAGAACAAAGTGCAGTCACTGAAATATACAAAGTATAATAAATAAAGTTATGAAATAAAAAAAAATAGAAGTAAATTTTGTTTCCTCCCCACAGATCTAATAAAAATAAGTCAGAGTTTAACAGATGTAACAGTTGCTACAGTCAAATTTTTAATTTTCACTTCAAATCTATTGCAGTTTATTAGTAGTATATTTCATTTGAATTACCTATATGATAACTAAAATTTATTGAGAATAATCTATTTGATTAAATTTGTGTGAATACAATATTTTCATATTAAGTTATGCTGAAGCTACCAAATATTATACACTCATTTTTAAATTATTTTGCACACAAGCAATGGACAGATGTAGTTTTATCTTATGCTTAGCAAAGTGCTTCTTGTTAAAATTCTTAGTTGAACTATTACGGAATTAGTTGCAAATCACAGTTTTTCTTAAATTTTTACATTTTATTCAGATTTTTAAAATAGAGATATTTAAATAATTTCAAATAGAGACCTGCTTTTACAAAAAAAAAAAAAAAAAAAAAAGAACCCAGAAATTTAAAATTACAGGCTCCTAAAAATCTGCAGTTTCATCAAAGCTAGTGAAATCACCGGAGTATTGGGAAATTTATTTTAATAACTGTACTAAATATTGTTATCAACTTGATAAAGCACTTTAACCGATTGATTGAAAAAAATTAATCGATTTATACGAGTAAATGATATAATGATTACATAGCAAAATTATTCCGTAAAAATATATATAATTGTGCACATTACAGTATAAAATTTTTTAGATTATTATTGCTAAATCAGGGGTCTGTCTAGGTTTTTCTGAGAGGTACCTATTTTGTGAAAATTTAGACATAATTTGCGAAAAATTAAAAATTATATTTAAAAATCCAACACAAAAATATGGCAAGAATGTGGATTTATCATTTCTTAAGGAATACAAAAATAAAATTTTAAGAAAAAGTATTTTGCGAAACTACCGTTTTTCCTAAAATTAAATGTGTGAAACTACCGTTTTTCGTAAAGTTGAATTTGTGAAGGTACCGCTAAACGGTAGTAAATTCGGTCTGGACAGACCCCTGTAAATAAAATATGCAAGTTATTTTTTTGCATCGAATTATCGTTGGATAAACAAACTTAATAATTGTGGGCAAAACATTTTCAATTCGACTAAAAAGTTCTTCAGATATGACGAAATATTCGAAATATAAAACTTAATCCATCTGATTTTGAACCTTAAAATGTCATCTGCACTAATTAATTGCCATGTTTGAGATCACCCTTTCAAACCATGAGGACTGAGTCAGAGAATGTGAAGATCTGATCATTAGATCAAAAATGATACTGGGTGGTCTGATTATTTTTTCAAGCTGCACACATAAGCATGAAAAACAAATAATGTGAATTACAAAAAAAATACGCAGGTTAAGATTATACAATTATTAGTGACAACTTTAGTTTTAAGAAAGCTAAGAAATCTGTCTAAATTGTACCATCAATATTCAGACGAATAACAACTACCAACTCAACAATTAGAAAAATAGTAATTATCTGTAATGTAAACTTAACAGTTATAATATATCAAACATAATAACCTTAAAATATAAATAATACATTAGTCATTAAGAAAGTAAAGAAATTATTTTAGATACATTTTTAATATATGATGTATAATATGAATAATAATTATATTAGTAATTAAAATGCAAATATTATGCATGATTGAAATAATTATGTAGATGGATGTTTAATAAAATATCTTTAATGACAAAAAAGAAACATGTCACTGGTTTTTATAAGTTTTTGCCACATTTCGACAAACAGTTTATTATACTTTTCGACAGGTTTTTGACATGTCGTGTTAAAACCAGCTTTTGATGCAAAAACTAAAACCCTGGATAGTAAATGAAATCTCTCCAGGAATTTTTCCATATCACAAGAACCTGTCGTGCAAATTGCAATTGCCAATGCATTTAATAGATTTTAAAATCTCAATTTAAAGAAAAAAAGATATACAAGCTTGATTGGAGGTCATGAGATATATATCCTTCAAGTTGGTCCTCGTCTGTAATGTGTCCAGTACCTTGTAAACCGCTGCCCGGAAGTTGCAAATATTTGGAGATTATTCAGCTACAGATCATGATAGGGAAATCTTCCCCATTGCCCAAGAATATATGTTTTTTTTCTTCCGAGTAACACTTTTTTCTAGAGAAATATCAAAATTAAAACAACTTTTTTTAAAGCATCTTATAATTACAATCTAATTGATAATATAGATAGTAATAAAGATTTTCAAGCTATAAAAAATCTTTTTCAAATATGTGATAACTAAAATACAATAAGCAAGAAAAATAAATTTAACGGCTTAAAACAGCTGTAATTCTTTAATATTTTACATAAACAATATAAAGACTTTTTTTTAAAAAAATTATGATCTAAAGAATTATTAAAATATAATGAATTTTAATTAATACAACTAAATATAACAGGTACACAACTCCAAATCACAAATTTAATTCACAACTACTAATAGCATAGAAATTTTTATAATCATATAATGTTGAGTATGAATACTTAAACGAAATTTTAAATATAATATACTACTGATATTACACCTACATTTTAGAAAAATTTAAAAATGAAAATTATTACATTTTATATCTTTTAAGAAAATCAATATAGAAATGCATAAAATGTTTACTAGTATAATAAATGGTTAAACTGAGCTCAAGAATAATTAACCTTAAAATTAAATCATGAAATACCTATTGCATTTTAATATATTTCACAATGCAAGCTATATTAAAATTTAATTTAGGCCAAGGGTCAGCAAATTAGTAGATAGAAAGAATAAAATACAAAAGAAGTAACAAAAATTACAAATTGCAGATTTGCAATGTGAAACCAAAGCAACTAACAGAAAGCTTACTTGTTATTCAAATTAAATGGTTAATTCTATGTAGCTAAACTATAAAAAAGTATTCTTTAAATTTGAGTGTTGTAAAATTACCGGAAAATTAAAACATTTTATTATATTTGAAAATGTAAACAGTTTTAAAACTCAATTTAGACCACCGCTGATCATAGTAGTATATATAGGAAAGTAAATAAAACACAAGAAACAACAGACATTTCAAATAGTAGATTTGCAAAGTTAAGCTTATGAACTAACTTCATCCAATAACAAAAAGTCAATTTGTTACTGAAATAAAATGGTCAATACTATAATAGTTAAGCAATAAAAAGAGTGCTTTTTAATTTAAAGATTTCATGAATTGTTTCATTATGGCAGCAGTAACTGAGAAATACTAATTGTAAATACATAAAATTGTAAATAAAAACACTTTAATTAAAATAACGGGTGTGATATTCTACTGTATTTACAAAAATAAAATTAATATATCTGCCTGGAAATAAAGACAGATGTACAGACAGAAGTAACGGTGGCTAGCTTAGCCTTGGAGTAGAGAGGTCCCTGGGTCAAGCCAGACCCTTAATCCTCGTTCATGATAAATAAAAGATGACATGACACAAAATTAGTTTCGCTTATTAAAGGTGCAAAGGTTAATAATAGATTACAAAAATTACAGAGTGATTTACGTTGTGTACAGACAGAACGACTATTAAGAACAAATTTAAGATTTCCAATAACAGCGCTTCGCCTAAGCCTATGTTAACCAATCAAATTCAACGATGCGCATAGAAATTTGCACCTCAGAATTTGAGAGGGAATTTAATTTTGAATAACCAGTAAAATGACGAACAGCCATGCCTAATGCAAGATGCTTCGGTGTCTGTATTCTGCCCTTTGAGGAAAGAAAAATTAAATCTTGGGCTATAGATAGCAGTTTCAATCTGATGCCTGGCTCTACATTGACGTGTCTTTCTAAGATGACATCTTCTGAAGCGCCAATACACCAAGCAAGAAAATTAAACAGTTCTGGTGAAATAATTTTCAAAGCAGCATCCTCTGTTAAATCACATGCATTAGGAGGCCAAGGACAAACATTTGAAGGCACATCATTAATAATTGTTTTTAGTGCAATGGATGAGGTATACAAGTCTCTTAGAAGTCCTCCTGAAGAGTTATTTGTGGCTCTAAATGTTTCATCAGCATCTTCACTGTCAGTGGAGCTCTGTTCGCATAAATTTATTATTGTTGGAGCTGATGTCAGGCAAACAACTAATTCACTCATATTTTTTGATTTTTGTTTGACAAAATCAATTTGAGGACACGCTTTTTTAATTTTTTTCTTTAAGGTATCATTCCTGAAAATCTTTCATTTCAATACCTTCAACTTCCTTTACAGTTCTGATAAATTTTTCTTTTTTCTTGTTCATATCATAAACTTTGTGCTTTTTAATGACTTTTTCTTCCAAAATACACTTTTTAAATACCTCAAAAGATTTTTCGTATAGTTCTGAATTTTCAGAAGAAACTTCTTTTACAGTCAGAAATTTAGTGCAATTTTTATGACAAGATCTATGGTAGCAAACTTCGATTGCCACCATATCTTTGTCACGTATTTGCATAAGCAATTTCTCATCGTTTTTAGAAATTGCAGCAGACAGCAATTTATTTTCTTTAGTTTCACACTTACTTAATGTTTCTTTTTTTCGCTTGCCAGAATGACGTTCTTTTGTGTATTTTTCTGTACGACACAAAATACATATTTCAGGCAAAACATTTGCACGTTCTCGATTAATAAATTTTTCATTGTCACTTCGAGTAATTATTTTCTTTTCCATCATTTGAAATAAAGCATAGCAGTGATAAAAATTATTAGTGATAAGAATGAAAGAACTATTTATTAAGTATTAAATAATGTTTTATTCAGAATTTAAGTTTTATTTAAGAATATATATGAGAAAATAATACGAAAGCAAAAACATTTGAACGAGCATTTAACTGTTTGTTTACAAACACAAGATCGAAGCAACAGATGTTTTTAAGAAAGAGTCGATTTGATTCGTTAGCTGTCTGAGGCATGTTTTGAAACCGGCGTTTTTATTGGTTCATTGCTAGCGAGAAGAAATAAGGCTGATAAAAAATAGTTTGTACTTTTTTAAGACCATATAAAATAATGTGCAATTATTGAACTTTAAATTTTGCGTAATAAAATATTACGAAACATATTTTTTTATTTAAATGAAAATTAAAGTTGCCCCTTTTTCATCGGAACGAACTTGAATGATAAACGCTCTTGGCCCAGGGTCTAATTGGGGAAAAGGTCGCCAGTTCAATGATTGATGATCATAGTATCTTTTTAAAAATTTTGAGTTAACGACTTTGATTTTAATCTTTTTGTTTTGAAAACCCATCCTTCAAGATATGATTATGATGTGCCGTAATAAGAGTGTTTTTTTCGTGATTTATTCTCCTTTTGAAATAAAGAGAAATACTTGGAAGAAAAAAAATTTTATGGTAGTGGGGAAAAAAAAAAGTTTTTGTATGCTGGTTTTAATGAATTAAATTTCCTTTTTTACCTTATCGCATAAAAACAAATAAAAAAAACAGACTAAAATATGTTAATTTTTCGAGTTGAAAGTATTTCTTATATGATTAAAAATAACATTAAAAATTTTATTTATTAATATTCAAGGATTCTATTTTTTCATTTTTCCTTGAGTGAAATACGAAGAGGTCGAGCTAGATTTATTATTATTATTATTATTTTAAGTTTGTTATGAATTCGAAATCCGAGGATTTAAAACATCCAGAGCATGCAGTTTGTTTCGTAAAAAAGTTTTTATTATGAACTTTCAGAATATCAGAATCCTTTAAAAAAAAATGACCAGAAGTCTCAAATCGGTATTTCAGCGATAGAGAGAAAAAGAAATTTTTTTTTGTCAAAATCGAACCATTATAAGAATGAAGTTGGTAAAGAAAATATTAAAACCACTTTGAATACGATTTAAACTTGGTGTTTTTAATAATTGCTTTATAACTCTCCATATTTCCTCTATCAGTGAACCAAGTTTTGATGTTTTCAGACCGACCCCCTCAGGCGGCGATTGATAGCGTTTTCTTTCTTTTTTCCTCTCTATTAAATTCACAACTCCCACTACGCAGACTTTTATGACTTCTATTTTTTAAAAGGGTACTAAAAATATACATCGAGGCAGTTTTTACGTAACAACCTATATTTTGTAGCATTAAATTCTCGATTTGTTTAGGTTAATGCGATAAAATAAAAAGATATGCTCGTTTATTTTTCTATTCAGCTAATTGACTATAACAATAAGTTGAATTATTTTATTTTATTTTTATATTATAACCGTCGTTGAACAGTCCACCCAATTTTTGGGTTTACGTTTACTAATGTTCAACTACGTAGCGCTGTAATTTTGAACCCAATCCAGAAGACAAGGAAACTCATAGATCAAATATTGGGAGAAATTTGCCTTTGTGAGGACTTTTTGATGGAACCCGCATTTGCGTTACATGGAGAGGAAGACACCTCCCACGGTTAGCCTGACGGCTAGGAGATCCGTCTACCACTGAGGATATCTCATATCAGCACTGTGGTCAGTGCAAGCCGGATGCGGAATTCGTATCGACCAGCCATCGCAGGGATGGAACCCCGGTTCACCTCATTGGAAGGTGAACGCTCTTACCTCTGAACCATCGCGGCTCAAGTTAAATTATTTAACAGAAATCACTACCGAAGGGCAGCCTGGTTGATAGGGCCCATGTCCAAGAGCACGCTGGTTCGAACCCAGCCGGCTAAAGACACCCCGGGCAGTAAATGGTGACTGATGCACGTTAAATCTGTCAAGTCATAAAATCCCCTATGCTCCCATAACAAATCAAACCTCTGGGGGTACTGATCCAGGAGTTACCTTCTTCTGGATTGGTTCAAAAGTACAAGTCTATGGAGTTGAACATTAGTAGACGTAAACACAAAACAAAAGTGGGTCGGCTGTTCAACGACGGTTATAACATATAAAAATCACTACCGTAACTTTAAAACTACTCAAACATACACATTGTTCTACTAACTGGTCATGCGTTTCTACTATTTATATCCTAAAGGCAAGGGGTATATGCATATACCTACTTATCGTAAGTGTGATTAGTTTCTTCAAAATGTCCTGCACGAAGGCTAGATTTTCGCAATGCTTATCCCAGGAGTTTCCTTGTTTTCTGGGTTGGGTTCAAATTTTAAGGCTACAGAATTGAACATTGATATGCGTTAACTCAGAAATGTGTTACCCGTTCAACGGTGGTTATGAAATAAAATAACATTCAATTAACCAATGTCTTTTCATCTGCTTTCTTTAAAAAAAAAAATTATAAGAAATTCTTATGACACATTATAAGATAAACTTTTCTACAAAATGGTCATAATATCAGGAATATTGTGAGACACTCAACTCGATTCTTACAAGTTATACCTAATATTTATTTTTTTGTTCAAAGCGATAAAAAATCTTTTTTCTTAATAATTTTTTTACATTAGTTTAAGTAATTCAACATTATATGATATTTGGTATTTATATTCAAAATAAAAGTACTATTTATATGCGAAAATACACCTTGGAAGGATAATATTTTAAAACAATACACTTATCATTGGAAAACCAATTACATTTAATTATCGAAAAGGAAAAACAATTATCATGTTATTTTTTGACTAGCTGATTGCTATCTATCACATGTTATTCGTTAAGAGAAAAAAACAAAACATGCATGTTAGTTAGCATTGTGTGCAAGCATTTTTAGTTAGGAAATGAGTTATTTTAATCATTTCGTTAAAACTTTATGTGTTAAAAAAGGCATTCACGCTACAATACATAAACAATATAACAATTTCAGAAACAAAAAGGCGTATTATAGATCGTATTTCACATTTTATTTTTAAAATTTAACTGCATGTTTCTAATGACATTTGTAAGCATAATAACAATATTGTTTACATGTGTACTAATTTTGATGAAAAATATATAAACAGTACAAAAACTAGTTATACAAATTATTTAATCTACTGATTTTAAAAGTTTTGATTTTAATCGAAATGTGCGTTTTGCCGAACTCCCTCCCTGCCCTTTGTAACAAACTGTTGCAGTTTTAAGAACTTCTACCCTCCCCTCCAGGCGGGATGTCATTATTTTATGTGCTATTATTAATTTAATACGTATCTTACACTAAAAATTCCCATTTAGTGAATTAGCAAGTTTGAAAGGAAACTATGAAAAAGATAATGACTTAAATATGGGAATCATGCAAGAAAAGGAAAAAAAAATTAGAATTCCTCTCTTAAAAGGAGACCTTACAAAGAAAAGATTGAAAAACACAAATGGATGACAAGGGACGGGTAGAGTGCCGGAAGTAACTTTGAGCGATTTTTAAATAATTAATATGTTGGCAAGTAATCAGAAGAATTTGCAGCCGTAATTTAAATCCTTAACTTAGTTTCTCATTTTATTCATTTTTTTTCTATCCTCCTCAGTTTTTATTTCTTTATACTTTTCACGCTTTTTAAGAAATATAACTCAACTAAACTCAAACACAAACCCGTATTTTCCTTGCATTAAATGTAACTTTTTTTCGAAGGATTTCGATTCGTTATCATCAAAACATGGAGGGTTGTTGCCCGTAGTCTATAAAATACGGGTTCCAAATATTAAGGCTGGTGAGCGATTGAAAGTTCGGTACCCTAATTGTTAATGTCACTTTGTGCGTATTTCGCTATTACTTAAAAACTTTTAAAGCAAATCGTAAAATTCATGCACACGATTATAAAATTCCTTTATCCGATGATAATTCAACATAAAAAATAATTTTTAATAATTATTTAAACTAATTCAATAATATCCTCCTTAGTTTTGCGTGTGAATTGTGTTTAATCGATGAAAGGCCCTCGAGTGCAAAGGGTTAAATTTATTCGCTTTTTCTTTTTTAAAGCGTTACTTTTAAAAATAACTGTCATTCAGGTGATTTGCAACGTCCGCCCTTAAACCGCTTCGCTGATTATCCCGAGTTAACTCGGGTACGTATATATTGCAAATATTTATTATCCCGAGAGAACTCGGGCATAGCAGAATTTGTCGGTACGCTTTGTTTTCCTAAAGCAAAAAAAAAAAAAAAAAAAAAAAAAAAAGGAAGAAAAATCTGCTGTGATCAGAAGTTTGTTAGGGAGTTATGCTGTTAGATTGTGGGACTGCAAACATGTTTTGTGCAATTGTTTATACGATGGTTGATGACATTACATAGAAGAAAAAGGGTAAAACAAATGGGACATCACTTCACTGGCTGTTGTAAAGTATCAATTTGTGTTGTCACTTTTAAAAACTATTATACAAAGACTACTATTTAATTTTCTTCACTTTCCCGAGAAACTCGGGATAGTAAACTAATAGTGAATTAAATATTTTTTCACAAATAAAAAAAAAAAAAATTTTAACTTAAAACTTGTTTATTATGTTTTGTTTCAGTTCCTTGTATTTATTAATGAAATAAAAAAAATATGTCGATTTTATGCATTTGTTTCAACAAATATTGGGTAAGGGAAGCGGTTAATATATATATTTTTAGAATCCTTGTCAGAAATGAGGAGAAAAAAAGTCGTAAATTAATGTTTAACACCGTCAAAAATATAACGATAATTATTGAAGAAGCTGGGACTAAAATCTTCTTAGCGTGTACAACATAGCTTCCCAACTTATTTTGGGTCACCGTCCTCTTCACAAGTGAAAAACCTTTCAGCTCCCGCGTATAGAAAAATATTTGAATATGAAGTTATAAACATTTTACTCCCATATTAAGTCGTTTAACATTTTTGTTTTGATGCTCTTCTGAAACCTTTCTATCAAATAATGGAAAATATATTTTATAGCTAATGCATTTAAACTATAAATGTTTTTTTGCTGTTGCTAATTTTAGTAATAATAACTCATATGCAGGTAGGTACTTTATTGACGTCGCATTAGAGCTACACAATGGGCTATTGGCGACGGTCTGCGAAACATCCCTGAGGATGATCCGAAGACATACCATCGCAATTTTGATCCTCTGCAAAGGGGATGGCTCCCCTGCTTTGGTAGGCCGACGACCTGCGCACGAAGTCGAGTACTATATGGTAGAATAGCTTAACGCGGACCAATACGGCGCATCCTCGGTCCCTACGCAGGCTGATCAAAGTGGTTACCCACTCGCACATTGACAGCAGCCAGTGATGCTTAACATCGGAGTTCTATCATAAGTAAATAATTTAAGTGTTTTTGCGTAAAAATAAATTCAGCGGAATCATTTTGAAATTTAAATTAAATACTTAATTAAATAATTTTGCTATATTTTATTGAAAAATTTTTTCGACAAATTTTATCAGAGCTGCTGTAGATAGAGCGTTCACCTCTCAATGAGATGCCCTAGTTTGGAAACCCAGAGGTGGTGGTTGATTCGAATTCCGGTCCCGACTCGCACCGAACACAGTGCACTCGTAGGATATCCTCAGTGGTAGATGGATCAAGGGTTAGTATACCTCAGTCTTCGGGCTAACGGTGAGATGTTTTCGTGGTTTTCCTCTCACTATAACGCAAATGCGAATTAGTTTCATCAAAAAGACCTCCGCGAAAGCTAGTTTATCCCAATGCTTGATCTATGAGTTCTCTTGTCTTTTGGGCTGGGTACAAAATTACAAGACTAGTTGAACATAGATAGTCGCAAACTCAGAATTGCGTCTACTGCTCAATGCCGACAATATAATAAAAATGTAATTTGGTAGATCTGTAATCCACCGCCTGATTTTTTTTTATTAGTACTACTCTGAGTGAAATATTTTTAAAAATCGAATCACATATACTTTATGAGTTAACAAAAAATGTGAGGAAAAGTATATTTGAGAACATCCCTTTGAATTATAACACAAAGAGAGAAAAAAAACACATAAATTATACAAATAAACTATCTTACCAATACCTTCAAAAATTCTTTACAAAAAGTGTTAAAAACAAACAAATATTTGCATACTTCATAGTTTTCTAGTATCAAATTTTCAAATTTGAAAAATATTATATTTAATTAAGATAAAGGATACATCAATCTTCAAAATTTTCCGAAAATCCATAACATCTCTTAATCAACCACAATTTTGTTAGGTCCCTGCAGAAAAGCTGCACCGCCTAATGCGATAATCCCCCCATCCCTATCGGGAAACTATGACACAGAAAAAAAAAGGAATTGAAAGGCCATTATAAAAAGAAAGAATACAATTTTTTCAATAATCTGACTGGTTTGGATGTTTTTCTTCTTACCTTCCAATATCCATTTAAAGAACTTCCTTCCGGTTAATAAGCAAAATCTATTTTGGCTCATTATGTGCCCCCTAAATAGTGTATAAAAATTCCCTTTGGTACATAAAACTCTAATTTCCGGCAGATTTTGAAAATTATAAGTTAATATTAAAGGGAGTTACGGAGTGAGTCATGAGCATAGCTCCAGAGTCGAAATTTATCCGTTTTTTAGCTAATATTTCCTATTTCCCAAAAAAGAATAGTTATTTTTATATATAGAAAACTTTATTCATGCTGAAATGACGAAAAATAAGCTTCAAAAAAATAAAATAAAATAAATAGAAAAAAAATTAAAAATTAATCCGTGACCAGCACCGACCCCCTCACCACCAGGTCTACAATCTTCTTTACCCATGGCGCTAACAATCTCACCACGACTCACACGTTGCTTCCACGAATATGAAGCTTAAAGAACTTCCTTCGGGTTAATTAACAAAATCAAATTTTGCCCTTTATGTGCCCCCTAATTAGTGTATAAAAATCCCCTTTGGTACGATTGTTTGGTATATAAAACTCTATTTTCTGGCAGAGTTTAAAAATTATAAGTTAATATTAAAGGGAGTTACGGAGTGAGTGGTGTGCGTAGCTCCGGACACGAAATTTATCCCTTTTTCAGCTATTAATCCCACTTTCCCAAAGAAAAATAATTATTTTTTTCTATATAACACTTTATTCACGTTGATATATCGAAAAATAAATTTCAAAAAATAAAATAAGGTAAAAAGAAAAAAAAAATTAAAAATTAATCAGTGACCCGGACCGAACCCCTGACCACCGCGTCTACAAACTTCCTTACCCATAGCGGTAACAACCACACCACGACTCACACGATGCTTCCACGAATATATAGCTTAAAAAAACTTCCTTCCGGTTTATTGACAAACTCTATTTTGGCCCTTTATGTGCCCCCTAATTAGTGTATAAAAATCCCCTTTGGTACGATTGTTTGGTATATAAAACTCTATTTTCTGGCAGAGTTTGAAAATTATAAGTTAATATTAAAGGGAGTTACGGAGTGAGTGGTGTACGTAGCTCCGGAGACGAAATTTATCCCTTTTTCAGCTATTAATCCCACTTTCCCAAAGAAAAATAATTATTTTTATCTATATAACACTTTATTCACGATGAAATATCGAAAAATAAATTTCAAAAAATAAAATAAGGCAAAGAGAAAAAAAAAATACAAATTAATCCGTGATCTGGACCGAACCCCTGACCACCGCGTCTACAAACTTCTTTACCCATAGCGGTAACAACCACACCACGACTCACACGATGCTTCCACGAATATATAGCTTAAAAAAACTTCCTTCCGGTTAAATGACAAACTCTCTTTTGGCCCTTTATGTGCCCCCTAATTAGTGTATAAAAATCCCCTTTGGTACGATTATTTGGTATATAAAACTCTATTTTCTCTCAGAGTTTGAAAATTATAAGTTAATATTAAAGGGAGTTACGAAGTGAGTGGTGTGCGTAGCTCCGGAGACGAAATTTATCCCTTTTTCAGCTATTAATCCCACTTTCCCAAAGAAAAATAATTATTTTTATCTATATAACACTTTATTCACGTTGAAATATCGAAAAATAAATTTCAAAAAATAAAATAAAGTAAAAAGAAAAAAAATTTAAAAATTAATCCGTGACCTGGACCGAACCCCTGACCACCGTGTCTACAAACTTCTTTACCCATAGCGGTAACAACCACACCACGACTCGCACGATGCTTCCACGAATATATAGCTTAAAAAAACTTCCTTCCGGTTAAATGACAAACTCTCTTTTGGCCCTTTATGTGCCCCCTAATTAGTGTATAAAAATCCCCTTCGGTACGATTGTTTGGTATATAAAACTCTATTTTTTGGCAGAGTTTGAAAATTATAAGTTAATATTAAAGGGAGTTACGGAGTGAGTGGTGTACGTAGCTCCGGAGACGAAATTTATCCCTTTTTCAGCTATTAATCCCACATTCCCAAAGAAAAATAATTATTTTTATCTATATAACACTTTATTCACGTTGAAATATCGAAGAATAAATTTCAAAAAATAAAATAAGGTAAATAGAAAAAAAAATTAAAAATTAATCCGTGACCTGGACCGAACCCCTGACCAGCACGTCTACAAACTTCTTTACCCGTAGCGGTAACAACCACACCACGACTCACACGATGCTTCCACGAATATATAGCTTAAAAAAACTTCCTTCCGGTTAAATGACAATCTCTCTTTTGGCCCTTTATGTGCTCCCTAATTAGTGTATAAAAATCCCCTTTGGTACGATTGTTTGGTATATAAAACTCTATTTTCTGGCAGAGTTTGAAAATTATAAGTTAATATTAAAGGGAGTTACGAAGTGAGTGGTGTGCGTAGCTCCGGAGACGAAATTTATCCCTTTTTCAGCTATTAATCCCACTTTCCCAAAGAAAAATAATTATTTTTATCTATATAACACTTTATTCACGTTGAAATATCGAAAAATAAATTTCAAAAAATAAAATAAGGTAAATAGAAAAAAAAATTAAAAATTAATCCGTGACCTGGACCGAACCCCTGACCACCGCGTCTACAAACTTCTTTACCCATAGCGGTAACTACCACACCATGACTCACACGATGCTTCCACGAATATATAGCTTAAAAAAACTTCCTTCCGGTTAATTGACAAACTCTATTTTGGCCCTTTATGTGCCCCCTAATTAGTGTATAAAAATCCCCTTTGGTACGATTGTTTGGTATATAAAACTCTATTTTCTGGCAGAGTTTTAAAATTATAAGTTAATATTAAAGGGAGTTACGGAGTGAGTGATGTGCGTAGCTCCGGAGATGAAATTTATCCCTTTTTCAGCTATTAATCCCACTTTCCCAAAGAAAAATAATTATTTTTATCTATATAACACTTTATTCACGTTGAAATATCGAAAAATAAATTTCAAAAAATAAAATAAAGTAAAAAGAAAAAAAAATTTAAAAATTAATCCGTGATCTGGACCGAACCCCTGACCACCGCGTCTACAAACTTCTTTACCCATAGCGGTAACAACCACACCACGACTCACACGATGCTTCCACGAATATATAGCTTAAAAAAACTTCCTTCCGGTTAATTGACAAACTCTATTTTGGCCCTTTATGTGTCCCCTAATTAGTGTATAAAAATCATCTTTGGTACGATTGTTTGGTATATAAAACTCTATTTTCTGGCAGAGTTTGAAAATTATAAGTTAATATTAAAGGGAGTTACGGAGTGAGTGATGTGCGTAGCTCCGGAGATGAAATTTATCCCTTTTTCAGCTATTAATCCCACTTTCCCAAAGAAAAATAATTATTTTTATCTATATAACACTTTATTCACGATGAAATATCGAAAAATAAATTTCAAAAAAAAAAATAAGGCAAAGAGAAAAAAAAAATACAAATTAATCCGTGATCTGGACCGAACCCCTGACCACCGCGTCTACAAACTTCTTTACCCATAGCGGTAACAACCACACCACGACTCACACGATGCTTCCACGAATATATAGCTTAAAAAAACTTCCTTCCGGTTAATTGACAAACTCTATTTTGGCTCTTTATGTGCCCCCTAATTAGTGTATAAAAATCCCCTTTGGTATGATTGTTTGGTATATAAAACTCTATTTTCTGGCAGAGTTTGAAAATTATAAGTTAATATTAAAGGGAGTTACGGAGTGAGTGGTGTACGTAGCTCCGGAGACGAAATTTATCCCTTTTTCAGCTATTAATCCCACATTCCCAAAGAAAAATAATTATTTTTATCTATATAACACTTTATTCACGTTGAAATATCGAAGAATAAATTTCAAAAAATAAAATAAGGTAAATAGAAATAAAAATTAAAAATTAATCCGTGACCTGGACCGAACCCCTGACCACCGCGTCTACAAACTTCTTTACCCGTAGCGGTAACAACCACACCACGACTCACACGATGCTTCCACGAATATATAGCTAAAAAAAACTTCCTTCCGGTTAAATGACAAACTCTCTTTTGGCCCTTTATGTGCCCCCTAATTAGTGTATAAAAATCCCCTTTGGTACGATTGTTTGGTATATAAAACTCTATTTTCTGGCAGAGTTTGAAAATTATAAGTTAATATTAAAGGGAGTTACGAAGTGAGTGGTGTGCGTAGCTCCGGAGACGAAATTTATCCCTTTTTCAGCTATTAATCCCACTTTCCCAAAGAAAAATAATTATTTTTATCTATACAACACTTTATTCACGTTGAAATATCGAAAAATAAATTTCAAAAAATAAAATAAAGTAAAAAGAAAAAAAAAATTAAAAATTAATCCGTGATCTGGACCGAACCGCTGACCACCGCGTCTACAAACTTCTTTACCCATAGCGGTAACAACCACACCACGACTCACACGATGCTTCCACGAATATATAGCTTAAAAAAACTTCCTTCCGGTTAATTGACAAACTCTATTTTGGCCCTTTATGTGTCCCCTAATTAGTGTATAAAAATCCCCTTTGGTACGATTGTTTGGTATATAAAACTCTATTTTCTGGCAGAGTTTGAAAATTATAAGTTAATATTAAAGGGAGTTACGGAGTGAGTGATGTGCGTAGCTCCGGAGATGAAATTTATCCCTTTTTCAGCTATTAATCCCACTTTCCCAAAGAAAAATAATTATTTTTATCTATATAACACTTTATTCACGATGAAATATCGAAAACTAAATTTCAATAAATAAAATAAGACAAAGAGAAAAAAAAAATACAAATTAATCCGTGATCTGGACCGAACCCCTGACCACCGCGTCTACAAACTTCTTTACCCATAGCGGTAACAACCACACCACGACTCACACGATGCTTCCACGAATATATAGCTTAAAAAAACTTCCTTCCGGTTAATTGACAAACTCTATTTTGTCTCTTTATGTGCCCCCTAATTAGTGTATAAAAATCCCCTTTGGTATGATTGTTTGGTATATAAAACTCTATTTTCTGGCAGAGTTTGAAAATTATAAGTTAATATTAAAGGGAGTTACGGAGTGAGTGGTGTACGTAGCTCCGGACACGAAATTTATCCCTTTTTCAGCTATTAATCCCACATTCCCAAAGAAAAATAATTATTTTTATCTATATAACACTTTATTCACGTTGAAATATCGAAGAATAAATTTCAAAAAATAAAATAAGGTAAATAGAAAAAAAAATTAAAAATTAATCCGTGACCTGGACCGAACCCCTGACCACCGCGTCTACAAACTTCTTTACCCGTAGCGGTAACAACCACACCACGACTCACACGATGCTTCCACGAATATATAGCTTAAAAAAACTTCCTTCCGGTTAAATGACAAACTCTCTTTTGGCCCTTTATGTGCCCCCTAACTAGTGTATAAAAATCCCCTTTGGTACGATTGTTTGGTATATAAAACTCTATTTTCTGGCAGAGTTTGAAAATTATAAGTTAATATTAAAGGGAGTTACGAAGTGAGTGGTGTGCGTAGCTCCGGAGACGAAATTTATCCCTTTTTCAGCTATTAATCCCACTTTCCCAAAGAAAAATAATTATTTTTATCTATATAACACTTTATTCACGTTGAAATATCGAAAAATAAATTTCAAAAAATAAAATAAAGTAAAAAGAAAAAAAAATTTAAAAATTAATCCGTGACCTGGACCGAACCCCTGACCACCGCGTCTACAAAATTCTTTACCCATAGCGGTAACAACCACACCACGACTCACACGATGCTTCCACGAATATATAGCTTAAAAAAACTTCCTTCCGGTTAAATGACAAACTCTCTTTTGGCCCTTTATGTGCCCCCTAATTAGTGTATAAAAATCCCCTTTGGTACGATTGTTTGGTATATAAAACTCTATTTTCTGGCAGAGTTTGAAAATTATAAGTTAATATTAAAGGGAGTTACGGAGTGAGTGGTGTGCGTAGCTCCGGTGACAAAATTTATCCCTTTTTCAGCTATTAATCCCACTTTCCCAAAGAAAAATAATTATTTTTATCTATATAACACTTTATTCACGTTGAAATATCGAAGAATAAATTTCAAAAAATAAAATAAGGTAAGTAGAAAAAAAAATTAAAAATTAATCCGTGACCTGGACGGAACCCCTGACCACCGCATCTACAAACTTCTTTACCCGTAGCGGTAACAACCACACCACGACTCACAGGATGCTTCCACGAATATATAGCTTAAAAAAACTTCCTTCCGGTTAAATGACAAACTCTCTTTTGGCCCTTTATGTGCCCCCTAATTAGTGTATAAAAATCCCCTTTGGTACGATTGTTTGGTATATAAAACTCTATTTTCTGGCAGAGTTTGAAAATTATAAGTTAATATTAAAGGGAGTTACGAAGTGAGTGGTGTGCGTAGCTCCGGTGACAAAATTTATCCCTTTTTCAGCTATTAATCCCACTTTCCCAAAGAAAAATAATTATTTTTATCTATATAACACTTTATTCACGTTGAAATATCGAAAAATAAATTTCAAAAAATAAAATAAAGTAAAAAGAAAAAAAAATTTAAAAATTAATCCGTGACCTGGACCGAACCCCTGACCACAGCGTCTACAAACTTCTTTACCCATAGCGGTAACAACCACAACACGACTCACACGATGCTTCCACGAATATATAGCTTAAAAAAACTTCCTTCCGGTTAAATGACAAACTCTCTTTTGGCCCTTTATGTGCCCCCTAATTAGTGTATAAAAATCCCCTTTGGTACGATTGTTTGGTATATAAAACTCTTTTTTCTGGCAGAGTTTGAAAATTATAAGTTAATATTAAAGGGAGTTACGGAGTGAGTGGTGTACGTAGCTCCGGAGACGAAATTTATCCCTTTTTCAGCTATTAATCCCACTTTCCCAAAGAAAAATAATTATTTTTATCTATATAACACTTTATTCACGTTGAAATATCGAAAAATAAATTTCAAAAAATAAAATAAGACAAAGAGAAAAAAAAATACAAATTAATCCGTGATCTGGACCGAACCCCTGACCACCGCGTCTACAAACTTCTTTACCCATAGCGGTAACAACCACACCACGACTCACACGATGCTTCCACGAATATATGGCTTAAAAAAACTTCCTTCCGGTTAATTGACAAACTCTATTTTGGCTCTTTATGTGCCCCCTAATTAGTGTATAAAAATCCCCTTTGGTACGATTGTTTGGTATATAAAACTCTATTTTCTGGCAGAGTTTGAAAATTATAAGTTAATATTAAAGGGAGTTACGGAGTGAGTGGTGTACGTAGCTCCGGAGACGAAATTTATCCCTTTTTCAGCTATTAATCCCACTTTCCCAAAGAAAAATAATTATTTTTATCTATATAACACTTTATTCACGTTGAAATATCGAAGAATAAATTTCAAAAAATAAAATAAGGTAAATAGAAAAAAAAATTAAAAATTAATCCGTGACCTGGACCGAACCCCTGACCACCGCGTCTACAAACTTCTTTACCCGTAGCGGTAACAACCACACCACGACTCACACGATGCTTCCACGAATATATAGCTTAAAAAAACTTCCTTCCGGTTAAATGACAAACTCTCTTTTGGCCCTTTATGTGCCCCCTAACTAGTGTATAAAAATCCCCTTTGGTACGATTGTTTGGTATATAAAACTCTATTTTCTGGCAGAGTTTGAAAATTATAAGTTAATATTAAAGGGAGTTACGAAGTGAGTGGTGTGCGTAGCTCCGGAGACGAAATTTATCCCTTTTTCAGCTATTAATCCCACTTTCCCAAAGAAAAATAATTATTTTTATCTATATAACACTTTATTCACGTTGAAATATCGAAAAATAAATTTCAAAAAATAAAATAAAGTAAAAAGAAAAAAAAATTTAAAAATTAATCCGTGACCTGGACCGAACCCCTGACCACCGCGTCTACAAAATTCTTTACCCATAGCGGTAACAACCACACCACGACTCACACGATGCTTCCACGAATATATAGCTTAAAAAAACTTCCTTCCGGTTAAATGACAAACTCTCTTTTGGCCCTTTATGTGCCCCCTAATTAGTGTATAAAAATCCCCTTTGGTACGATTGTTTGGTATATAAAACTCTATTTTCTGGCAGAGTTTGAAAATTATAAGTTAATATTAAAGGGAGTTACGGAGTGAGTGGTGTGCGTAGCTCCGGTGACAAAATTTATCCCTTTTTCAGCTATTAATCCCACTTTCCCAAAGAAAAATAATTATTTTTATCTATATAACACTTTATTCACGTTGAAATATCGAAGAATAAATTTCAAAAAATAAAATAAGGTAAGTAGAAAAAAAAATTAAAAATTAATCCGTGACCTGGACGGAACCCCTGACCACCGCATCTACAAACTTCTTTACCCGTAGCGGTAACAACCACACCACGACTCACAGGATGCTTCCACGAATATATAGCTTAAAAAAACTTCCTTCCGGTTAAATGACAAACTCTCTTTTGGCCCTTCATGTGCCCCCTAATTAGTGTATAAAAATCCCCTTTGGTACGATTGTTTGGTATATAAAACTCTATTTTCTGGCAGAGTTTGAAAATTATAAGTTAATATTAAAGGGAGTTACGAAGTGAGTGGTGTGCGTAGCTCCGGTGACAAAATTTATCCCTTTTTCAGCTATTAATCCCACTTTCCCAAAGAAAAATAATTATTTTTATCTATATAACACTTTATTCACGTTGAAATATCGAAAAATAAATTTCAAAAAATAAAATAAAGTAAAAAAAATTTAAAAATTAATCCGTGACCTGGACCGAACCCCTGACCACAGCGTCTACAAACTTCTTTACCCATAGCGGTAACAACCACAACACGACTCTCACGATGCTTCCACGAATATATAGCTTAAAAAAACTTCCTTCCGGTTAAATGACAAACTCTCTTTTGGCCCTTTATGTGCCCCCTAATTAGTGTATAAAAATCCCCTTTGGTACGATTGTTTGGTATATAAAACTCTTTTTTCTGGCAGAGTTTGAAAATTATAAGTTAATATTAAAGGGAGTTACGGAGTGAGTGGTGTACGTAGCTCCGGAGACGAAATTTATCCCTTTTTCAGCTATTAATCCCACTTTCCCAAAGAAAAATAATTATTTTTATCTATATAACACTTTATTCACGTTGAAATATCGAAAAATAAATTTCAAAAAATAAAATAAGACAAAGAGAAAAAAAAATACAAATTAATCCGTGATCTGGACCGAACCCCTGACCACCGCGTCTACAAACTTCTTTACCCATAGCGGTAACAACCACACCACGACTCACACGATGCTTCCACGAATATATGGCTTAAAAAAACTTCCTTCCGGTTAATTGACAAACTCTATTTTGGCTCTTTATGTGCCCCCTAATTAGTGTATAAAAATCCCCTTTGGTACGATTGTTTGGTATATAAAACTCTATTTTCTGGCAGAGTTTGAAAATTATAAGTTAATATTAAAGGGAGTTACGGAGTGAGTGGTGTACGTAGCTCCGGAGACGAAATTTATCCCTTTTTCAGCTATTAATCCCACTTTCCCAAAGAAAAATAATTATTTTTATCTATATAACACTTTATTCACGTTGAAATATCGAAGAATAAATTTCAAAAAATAAAATAAGGCAAATAGAAAAAAAAATTAAAAATTAATCCGTGACCTGGACCGAACCCCTGACCACCGCGTCTACAAACTTCTTTACCCGTAGCGGTAACAACCACACCACGACTCACACGATGCTTCCACGAATATATAGCTTAAAAAAACTTCCTTCCGGTTAAATGACAAACTCTCTTTTGGCCCTTTATGTGCCCCCTAATTAGTGTATAAAAATCCCCTTTGGTACGATTGTTTGGTATATAAAACTCTATTTTCTGGCAGAGTTTGAAAATTATAAGTTAATAATAAAGGGAGTTACGAAGTGAGTGGTGTGCGTAGCTCCGGAGACGAAATTTATCCCTTTTTCAGCTATTAATCCCACTTTCCCAAAGAAAAATAATTATTTTTATCTATATAACACTTTATTCACGTTGAAATATCGAAGAATAAATTTCAAAAAATAAAATAAGGTAAGTAGAAAAAAAAATTAAAAATTAATCCGTGACCTGGACGGAACCCCTGACCACCGCATCTACAAACTTCTTTACCCGTAGCGGTAACAACCACACCACGACTCACAGGATGCTTCCACGAATATATAGCTTAAAAAAACTTCCTTCCGGTTAAATGACAAACTCTCTTTTGGCCCTTTATGTGCCCCCTAATTAGTGTATAAAAATCCCCTTTGGTACGATTGTTTGGTATATAAAACTCTATTTTCTGGCAGAGTTTGAAAATTATAAGTTAATATTAAAGGGAGTTACGAAGTGAGTGGTGTGCGTAGCTCCGGTGACAAAATTTATCCCTTTTTCAGCTATTAATCCCACTTTCCCAAAGAAAAATAATTATTTTTATCTATATAACACTTTATTCACGTTGAAATATCGAAAAATAAATTTCAAAAAATAAAATAAAGTAAAAAGAAAAAAAAATTTAAAAATTAATCCGTGACCTGGACCGAACCCCTGACCACAGCGTCTACAAACTTCTTTACCCATAGCGGTAACAACCACAACACGACTCACACGATGCTTCCACGAATATATAGCTTAAAAAAACTTCCTTCCGGTTAAATGACAAACTCTCTTTTGGCCCTTTATGTGCCCCCTAATTAGTGTATAAAAATCCCCTTTGGTACGATTGTTTGGTATGTAAAACTCTTTTTTCTGGCAGAGTTTGAAAATTATAAGTTAATATTAAAGGGAGTTACGGAGTGAGTGGTGTACGTAGCTCCGGAGACGAAATTTATCCCTTTTTCAGCTATTAATCCCACTTTCCCAAAGAAAAATAATTATTTTTATCTATATAACACTTTATTCACGTTGAAATATCGAAAAATAAATTTCAAAAAATAAAATAAGACAAAGAGAAAAAAAAATACAAATTAATCCGTGATCTGGACCGAACCCCTGACCACCGCGTCTACAAACTTCTTTACCCATAGCGGTAACAACCACACCACGACTCACACGATGCTTCCACGAATATATGGCTTAAAAAAACTTCCTTCCGGTTAATTGACAAACTCTATTTTGGCTCTTTATGTGCCCCCTAATTAGTGTATAAAAATCCCCTTTGGTACGATTGTTTGGTATATAAAACTCTATTTTCTGGCAGAGTTTGAAAATTATAAGTTAATATTAAAGGGAGTTACGGAGTGAGTGGTGTACGTAGCTCCGGAGACGAAATTTATCCCTTTTTCAGCTATTAATCCCACTTTCCCAAAGAAAAATAATTATTTTTATCTATATAACACTTTATTCACGTTGAAATATCGAAGAATAAATTTCAAAAAATAAAATAAGGTAAATAGAAAAAAAATTAAAAATTAATCCGTGACCTGGACCGAACCCCTGACCACCGCGTCTACAAACTTCTTTACCCGTAGCGGTAACAACCACACCACGACTCACACGATGCTTCCACGAATATATAGCTTAAAAAAACTTCCTTCCGGTTAAATGACAAACTCTCTTTTGGCCCTTTATGTGCCCCCTAATTAGTGTATAAAAATCCCCTTTGGTACGATTGTTTGGTATATAAAACTCTATTTTCTGGCAGAGCTTGAAAATTATAAGTTAATATTAAAGGGAGTTACGAAGTGAGTGGTGTGCGTAGCTCCGGAGACGAAATTTATCCCTTTTTCAGCTATTAATCCCACTTTCCCAAAGAAAAAAAATTATTTTTATCTATATAACACTTTATTCACGTTGAAATATCGAAAAATAAATTTCAAAAAATAAAATAAAGTAAAAAGAAAAAAAAATTTAAAAATTAATCCGTGACCTGGACCGAACCCCTGACCACCGCGTCTACAAAATTCTTTACCCATAGCGGTAACAACCACACCACGACTCACACGATGCTTCCACGAATATATAGCTTAAAAAAACTTCCTTCCGGTTAAATGACAAACTCTCTTTTGGCCCTTTATGTGCCCCCTAATTAGTGTATAAAAATCCCCTTTGGTACGATTGTTTGGTATATAAAACTCTATTTTCTGGCAGAGTTTGAAAATTATAAGTTAATATTAAAGGGAGTTACGGAGTGAGTGGTGTGCGTAGCTCCGGTGACAAAATTTATCCCTTTTTCAGCTATTAATCCCACTTTCCCAAAGAAAAATAATTATTTTTATCTATATAACACTTTATTCACGTTGAAATATCGAAGAATAAATTTCAAAAAATAAAATAAGGTAAGTAGAAAAAAAAATTAAAAATTAATCCGTGACCTGGACGGAACCCCTGACCACCGCATCTACAAACTTCTTTACCCGTAGCGGTAACAACCACACCACGACTCACAGGATGCTTCCACGAATATATAGCTTAAAAAAACTTCCTTCCGGTTAAATGACAAACTCTCTTTTGGCCCTTTATGTGCCCCCTAATTAGTGTATAAAAATCCCCTTTGGTACGATTGTTTGGTATATAAAACTCTATTTTCTGGCAGAGTTTGAAAATTATAAGTTAATATTAAAGGGAGTTACGAAGTGAGTGGTGTGCGTAGCTCCGGTGACAAAATTTATCCCTTTTTCAGCTATTAATCCCACTTTCCCAAAGAAAAATAATTATTTTTATCTATATAACACTTTATTCACGTTGAAATATCGAAAAATAAATTTCAAAAAATAAAATAAAGTAAAAAGAAAAAAAAATTTAAAAATTAATCCGTGACCTGGACCGAACCCCTGACCACAGCGTCTACAAACTTCTTTACCCATAGCGGTAACAACCACAACACGACTCACACGATGCTTTCACGAATATATAGCTAAAAAAAAATTCCTTCCGGTTAAATGACAAACTCTCTTTTGGCCCTTTATGTGCCCCCTAATTAGTGTATAAAAATCCCCTTTGGTACGATTGTTTGGTATATAAAACTCTTTTTTCTGGCAGAGTTTGAAAATTATAAGTTAATATTAAAGGGAGTTACGGAGTGAGTGGTGTACGTAGCTCCGGAGACGAAATTTATCCCTTTTTCAGCTATTAATCCCACTTTCCCAAAGAAAAATAATTATTTTTATGTATATAACACTTTATTCACGTTGAAATATCGAAAAATAAATTTCAAAAAATAAAATAAGGCAAAGAGAAAAAAAAAATACAAATTAATCCGTGATCTGGACCGAACCCCTGACCACCGCGTCTACAAACTTCTTTACCCATAGCGGTAACAACCACACCACGACTCACACGATGCTTCCACGAATATATGACTTAAAAAAACTTCCTTCCGGTTAATTGACAAACTCTATTTTGGCTCTTTATGTGCCCCCTAATTAGTGTATAAAAATCCCCTTTGGTACGATTGTTTGGTATATAAAACTCTATTTTCTGGCAGAGTTTGAAAATTATAAGTTAATATTAAAGGGAGTTACGGAGTGAGTGGTGTACGTAGCTCCGGAGACGAAATTTATCCCTTTTTCAGCTATTAATCCCACTTTCCCAAAGAAAAATAATTATTTTTATCTATATAACACTTTATTCACGTTGAAATATCGAAAAATAAATTTCAAAAAATAAAATAAGGCAAAGAGAAAAAAAAAATACAAATTAATCCGTGATCTGGACCGAACCCCTGACCACCGCGTCTACAAAATTCTTTACCCATAGCGGTAACAACCATACCACGACTCACACGATGCTTCCACGAATATATAGCTTAAAAAAACTTCCTTCCGGTTAAATGACAAACTCTCTTTTGGCCCTTTATGTGCCCCCTAATTAGTGTATAAAAATCCCCTTTGGTACGATTGTTTGGTATATAAAACTCTATTTTCTGGCAGAGTTTGAAAATTATAAGTTAATATTATAGGGAGTTCCGGAGTGAGTGGTGTACGTAGCTCCGGAGACGAAATTTATCCCTTTTTCAGCTATTAATCACACTTTCCGAAAGAAAAATAATTATTTTTATCTATATAACACTTTATTCACGTTGAAATATCGAAAAATAAATTTCAAAAAATAAAATAAAGTAAAAAGAAAAAAAAATTTAAAAATTAATCCGTGACCTGGACCGAACCCCTGACCACCGCGTCTGCAAACTTCTTTCCCCATAGCGGTAACAACCACACCACGACTCACACGATGCTTCCACGAATATATAGCTTAAAAAAACTTCCTTCCGGTTAATTGACAAACTCTATTTTGGCCCTTTATGTGCCTACTAATTAGTGTATAAAAATCCCCTTTGGTACGATTGTTTGGTATATAAAACTCTATTTTCTGGCAGAGTTTGAAAATTATAAGTTAATATTAAAGGGAGTTACGGAGTGAGTGATGTGCGTAGCTCCGGAGATGAAATTTATCCCTTTTTCAGCTATTAATCCCACTTTCCCAAAGAAAAATAATTATTTTTATCTATATAACACTTTATTCACGATGAAATATCGAAAAATAAATTTCAAAAAATAAAATAAGGCAAAGAGAAAAAAAAAATACATATTAATCCGTGATCTGGACCGAACCCCTGACCACCGCGTCTGCAAACTTCTTTCCCCATAGCGGTAACAACCACACCACGACTCACACGATGCTTCCACGAATATATAGCTTAAAAAAATTTCCTTCCGGTTAAATGACAAACTCTCTTTTGGCCCTTTATGTGCCCCCTAATTAGTGTATAAAAATCCCCTTTGGTACGATTGTTTGGTATATAAAACTCTATTTTCTGGCAGAGTTTGAAAATTATAAGTTAATATTAAAGGGAGTTACGGAGTGAGTGGTGTACGTAGCTCCGGAGACGAAATTTATTCCTTTTTCAGCTATTAATCCCACTTTCCCAAAGAAAAATAATTATTTTTATCTATATAACACTTTATTGACGTTGAAATATCGAAGAATAAATTGCAAAAAATAAAATAAGGTAAATAGAAAAAAAAATTAAAAATTAATCCGTGACCTGGACCGAACCCCTGACCACCGCGTCTACAAACTTCTTTACCCGTAGCGGTAACAACACACCACGACTCACACGATTCTTCCACGAATATATAGCTTAAAAAAACTTCCTTCCGGTTAAATGACAAACTCTCTTTTGGCCCTTTATGTGCCCCCTAATTAGTGTATAAAAATCCCCTTTGGTACGATTGTTTGGTATATAAAACTCTATTTTCTGGCAGAGTTTGAAAATTATAAGTTAATATTAAAGGGAGTTACGAAGTGAGTGGTGTGCGTAGCTCAGAAGCCGAAATTTATCCCTTTTTCAGCTATTAATCCCACTTTCCCAAAGAAAAATAATTATTTTTATCTATATAACACTTTATTCACGTTGAAATATCGAAAAATAAATTTCAAAAAATAAAATAAGGTAAATAGAAAAAAAAATTAAAAATTAATCCGTGACCTGGACTGAACCCCTGACCACCGCGTCTACAAACTTCTTTACCCATAGCGGTAACATCCACACCACGACTCACACGATGCTTCCACGAATATATAGCTTAAAAAAACTTCCTTCCGGTAAAATGACAAACTCTCTTTTGGCCCTTTATGTGCCCCCTAATTAGTGTATAAAAATCCCCTTTGGTACGATTGTTTGGTATATAAAACTCTATTTTCTGGTAGAGTTTGAAAATTATAAGTTAATATTATAGGGAGTTACGGAGTGAGTGGTGTACGTAGCTCCGGAGACGAAATTTATCCCTTTTTCAGCTATTAATCCCACTTTCCGAAAGAAAAATAATTATTTTTATCTATATAACACTTTATTCACGTTGAAATATCGGAAAATAAATTTCAAAAAATAAAATAAAGTAAAAAGAAAAAAAAATTTAAAAATTAATCCGTGACCTGGACCGAACCCCTGACCACCGCGTCTGCAAACTTCTTTCCCCATAGCGGTAACAACCACACCACGACTCACACGATGCTTCCACGAATATATAGCTTAAAAAAACTTCCTTCCGGTTAATTGACAAACTCTATTTTGGCCCTTTATGTGTCCCCTAATTAGTGTATAAAAATCCCCTTTGGTACGATTGCTTGGTATATAAAACTCTATTTTCTGGCAGAGTTTGAAAATTATAAGTTAATATTAAAGGGAGTTACGGAGTGAGTGCTGTACGTAGCTCCGGAGACCAAATTTATCCCTTTTTCAGCTATTAATCCCACTTACCAAAGAAAAATAATTATTTTTATCTATATAACACTTTATTCACGTTGAAATATCGAAGAATAAATTTCAAAAAATAAAATAAGGTAAATAGAAAAAAAAATTAAAAATTAATCCGTGACCTGGACCGAACCCCTGACCACCGCGTCTACAAACTTCTTTACCCGTAGCGGTAACAACCACACCACGACTCACACGATGCTTCCACGAATATATAGCTTAAAAAAACTTCCTTCCGGTTAAATGACAAACTCTCTTTTGGCCCTTTATGTGCCCCCTAATTAGTGTATAAAAATCCCCTTTGGTACGATTGTTTGGTATATAAAACTCTATTTTCTGGCAGAGTTTGAAAATTATAAGTTAATATTAAAGGGAGTTACGAAGTGAGTAGTGTGCGTAGCTCAGAAGACGAAATTTATCCCTTTTTCAGCTATTAATCCCACTTTCCCAAAGAAAAATAATTATTTTTATCTATATAACACTTTATTCACGTTGAAATATCGAAAAATAAATTTCAAAAAATAAAATAAGGTAAATAGAAAAAAAAATTAAGAATTAATCCGTGACCTGGACGGAACCCCTGACCACCGCGTCTACAAACTTCTTTACCCATAGCGGTAACAACCACACCACGACTCACACGATGCTTCCACGAATATATAGCTTAAAAAAACTTCCTTCCGGTTAAATGACAAACTCTCTTTTGGCCCTTTATGTGCCCTCTAATTAGTGTATAAAAATCCCCTTTGGTACGATTGTTTGGTATATAAAACTCTATTTTCTGGCAGAGTTTGAAAATTATAAGTTAATATTAAAGGGAGTTACGGAGTGAGTGGTGTACGTAGCTCCGGAGACGAAATTTATCCCTTTTTCAGCTATTAATCCCACTTTCCCAAAGAAAAATAATTATTTTTATCTATATAACACTTTATTCACGTTGAAATATCGAAAAATAAATTTCAAAAAATAAAATAAGGCAAAGAGAAAAAAAAAATACAAATTAATCCGTGATCTGGACCGAACCCCTGACCACCGCGTCTACAAACTTCTTTACCCATACCGGTAACAACCACACCACGACTCACACGATGCTTCCACGAATATATGGCTTAAAAAAACTTCCTTCCGGTTAATTGACAAACTCTATTTTGGCTCTTTATGTGCCCCCTAATTAGTGTATAAAAATCCCCTTTGGTACGATTGTTTGGTATATAAAACTCTATTTTCTGGCAGAGTTTGAAAATTATAAGTTAATATTAAAGGGAGTTACGGAGTGAGTGGTGTACGTAGCTCCGGAGACGAAATTTATCCCTTTTTCAGCTATTAATCCCACTTTCCCAAAGAAAAATAATTATTTTTATCTATATAACACTTTATTCACGTTGAAATATCGAAGAATATATTTCAAAAAATAAAATAAGGTAAATAGAAAAAAAAATTAAAAATTAATCCGTGACCTGGACCGAACCCCTGACCACCGCGTCTACAAACTTCTTTACCCGTAGCGGTAACAACCACACCACGACTCACACGATGCTTCCACGAATATATAGCTTAAAAAAACTTCCTTCCAGTTAAATGACAAACTCTCTTTTGGCCCTTTATGTGCCCCCTAATTAGTGTATAAAAATCCCCTTTGGTACGATTGTTTGGTATATAAAACTCTATTTTCTGGCAGAGTTTGAAAATTATAAGTTAATATTAAAGGGAGTTACGGAGTGAGTGGTGTACGTAGCTCCGGAGACGAAATTTATCCCTTTTTCAGCTATTAATCCCACTTTCCCAAAGAAAAATAATTATTTTTATCTATATAACACTTTATTCACGTTGAAATATCGAAGAATATATTTCAAAAAATAAAATAAGGTAAATAGAAAAAAAAATTAAAAATTAATCCGTGACCTGGACCGAACCCCTGACCACCGCGTCTACAAACTTCTTTACCCGTAGCGGTAACAACCACACCACGACTCACACGATGCTTCCACGAATATATAGCTTAAAAAAACTTCCTTCCAGTTAAATGACAAACTCTCTTTTGGCCCTTTATGTGCCCCCTAATTAGTGTATAAAAATCCCCTTTGGTACGATTGTTTGGTATATAAAACTCTATTTTCTGGCAGAGTTTGAAAATTATAAGTTAATATTAAAGGGAGTTACGGAGTGAGTGGTGTGCGTAGCTCCGGTGACAAAATTTATCCCTTTTTCAGCTATTAATCCCACTTTCCCAAAGAAAAATAATTATTTTTATCTATATAACACTTTATTCACGTTGAAATATCGAAGAATAAATTTCAAAAAATAAAATAAGGTAAATAGAAAAAAAAATTAAAAATTAATCCGTGACCTGGACCGAACCCCTGACCACCACGTCTACAAACTTCTTTACCCGTAGCGGTAACAACCACACCACGACTCACAGGATGCTTCCACGAATATATAGCTTAAAAAAACTTCCTTCCGGTTAAATGACAAACTCTCTTTTGGCCCTTTATGTGCCCCCTAATTAGTGTATAAAAATCCCCTTGGGGACGATTTATAAGTTAATATTATAGGGAGTTACGGAGTGAGTGGTGTACGTAGCTCCGGAGACGAAATTTATCCCTTTTTCAGCTATTAATCCCACTTTCCGAAAGAAAAATAATTATTTTTATCTATATAACACTTTATTCACGTTGAAATATCGAAAAATAAATTTCAAAAAATAAAATAAAGTAAAAAGAAAAAAAAATTTAAAAATTAATCCGTGACCTGGACCGAACCCCTGACCACCGCGTCTGCAAACTTCTTTCCCCATAGCGGTAACAACCACACCACGACTCACACGATGCTTCCACGAATATATAGCTTAAAAAAACTTCCTTCCGGTTAATTGACAAACTCTATTTTGGCTCTTTATGTGCCCCCTAATTAGTGTATAAAAATCCCCTTTGGTACGATTAAATGTATATAAAACTCTATTTTCTGGCAGAGTTTGAAAATTATAAGTTAATATTAAAGGGAGTTACGGAGTGAGTGGTGTACGTAGCTCCGGAGACGAAATTTATCCCTTTTTCAGCTATTAATCCCACTTTCCGAAAGAAAAATAATTATTTTTATCTATATAACACTTTATTCACGTTGAAATATCGAAAAATAAATTTCAAAAAATAAAATAAAGTAAAAAGAAAAAAAAATTTAAAAATTAATCCGTGACCTGGACCGAACCCCTGACCACCGCGTCTGCAAACTTCTTTCCCCATAGCGGTAACAACCACACCACGACTCACACGATGCTTCCACGAATATATAGCTTAAAAAAACTTCCTTCCGGTTAATTGACAAACTCTATTTTGGCCCTTTATGTGTCCCCTAATTAGTGTATAAAAATCCCCTTTGGTACGATTGCTTGGTATATAAAACACTATTTTCTGGCAGAGTTTGAAAATTATAAGTTAATATTAAAGGGAGTTACGGAGTGAGTGATGTGCGTAGCTCCGGAGATGAAATTTATCCCTTTTTCAGCTATTAATCCCACTTTTCCAAAGAAAAATAATTATTTTTATCTATATAACACTTTATTCACGATGAAATATCGAAAAATAAATTTCAAAAAATAAAATAAGGCAAAGAGAAAAAAAAAATACAAATTAATCCGTGATCTGGACCGAACCCCTGACCACCGCGTCTACAAACTTCTTTACCCATAGCGGTAACAACCACACCACGACTCACACGATGCTTCCACGAATATTTAGCTTAAAAAAACTTCCTTCCGGTTAATTGACAAACTCTATTTTGGCTCTTTATGTGCCCCCTAATTAGTGTATAAAAATCCCCTTTGGTACGATTAAATGTATATAAAACTCTATTTTCTGGCAGAGTTTGAAAATTATAAGTTAATATTAAAGGGAGTTACGGAGTGAGTGGTGTACGTAGCTCCGGAGACGAAATTTATCCCTTTTTCAGCTATTAATCCCACTTTCCCAAAGAAAAATAATTATTTTTATCTATATAACACTTTATTCTCGATGAAATATCGAAGAATAAATTTCAAAAAATAAAATAAGGTAAATAGAAAAAAAAATTAAAAATTAATCCGTGACCTGGACCGAACCCCTGACCACCACGTCTACAAACTTCTTTACCCGTAGCGGTAACAACCACACCACGACTCACAGGATGCTTCCACGAATATATAGCTTAAAAAAACTTCCTTCCGGTTAAATGACAAATTCTCTTTTGGCCCTTTATGTGCCCCCTAATTAGTGTATAAAAATCCCCTTTGGGACGATTGTTTGAAAACTTTATTTTCTGGCAGAGTTTGAAAATTATAAGTTAATATTATAGGGAGTTACGGAGTGAGTGGTGTACGTAGCTCCGGAGACGAAATTTATCCCTTTTTCAGCTATTAATCCCACTTTCCGAAAGAAAAATAATTATTTTTATCTATATAACACTTTATTCACGTTGAAATATCGAAAAATAAATTTCAAAAAATAAAATAAAGTAAAAAGAAAAAAAAATTAAAAATTAATCCGTGACCTGGACCGAACCCCTGACCACCGCGTCTGCAAACTTCTTTCCCCATAGCGGTAACAACCACACCACGACTCACACGATGCTTCCACGAATATATAGCTTAAAAAAACTTCCTTCCGGTTAATTGACAAACTCTATTTTGGCCCTTTATGTGTCCCCTAATTAGTGTATAAAAATCCCCTTTGGTACGATTGCTTGGTATATAAAACTCTATTTTCTGGCAGAGTTTGAAAATTATAAGTTAATATTAAAGGGAGTTACGGAGTGAGTGATGTGCGTAGCTCCGGAGATGAAATTTATCCCTTTTTCAGCTATTAATCCCACTTTTCCAAAGAAAAATAATTATTTTTATCTATATAACACTTTATTCACGATGAAATATCGAAAAATAAATTTCAAAAAATAAAATAAGGCAAAGAGAAAAAAAAAATACAAATTAACCCGTGATCTGGACCGAACCCCTGACCACCGCGTCTACAAACTTCTTTACCCATAGCGGTAACAACCACACCACGACTCACACGATGCTTCCACGAATATTTAGCTTAAAAAAACTTCCTTCCGGTTAATTGACAAACTCTATTTTGGCTCTTTATGTGCCCCCTAATTAGTGTATAAAAATCCCCTTTGGTACGATTAAATGTATATAAAACTCTATTTTCTGGCAGAGTTTGAAAATTATAAGTTAATATTAAAGGGAGTTACGGAGTGAGTGGTGTACGTAGCTCCGGAGACGAAATTTATCCCTTTTTCAGCTATTAATCCCACTTTCCCAAAGAAAAATAATTATTTTTATCTATATAACACTTTATTCTCGATGAAATATCGAAGAATAAATTTCAAAAAATAAAATAAGGTAAATAGAAAAAAAAATTAAAAATTAATCCGTGACCTGGACCGAACCCCTGACCACCACGTCTACAAATTTCTTTACCCGTAGCGGTAACAACCACACCACGACTCACAGGATGCTTCCACGAATATATAGCTTAAAAAAACTTCCTTCCGGTTAAATGACAAATTCTCTTTTGGCCCTTTATGTGCCCCCTAATTAGTGTATAAAAATCCCCTTTGGGACGATTGTTTGAAAACTCTATTTTCTGGCAGAGTTTGAAAATTATAAGTTAATATTAAAGGGAGTTACGGAGTGAGTGATGTGCGTAGCTCCGGAGATGAAATTTATCCCTTTTTCAGCTATTAATCCCACTTTCCCAAAGAAAAATAATTATTTTTATCTATATAACACTTTATTCACGATGAAATATCGAAAAATAAATTTCAAAAAATAAAATAAGGCAAAGAGAAAAAAAAAAATACAAATTAATCCGTGATCTGGACCGAACCCCTGACCAACGCGTCTACAAACTTCTTTACCCATAGCGGTAACAACCACACCACGACTCACACGATGCTTCCACGAATATTTAGCTTAAAAAAACTTCCTTCCGGTTAATTGACAAACTCTATTTTGGCTCTTTATGTGCCCCCTAATTAGTGTATAAAAATCCCCTTTGGTATGATTGTTTGGTATATAAAACTCTATTTTCTGGCAGAGTTTGAAAATTATAAGTTAATATTAAAGGGAGTTACGGAGTGAGTGGTGTGCGTAGCTCCGGTGACAAAATTTATCCCTTTTTCAGCTATTAATCCCACTTTCCCAAAGAAAAATAATTATTTTCATCTATATAACACTCTATTCACGTTGAAATATCGAAGAATAAATTTCAAAAAATAAAATAAGGTAAATAGAAAAAAAAAATTAAAAATTAATCCGTGACCTGGACGGAACCCCTGACCACCGCGTCTAAAAACTTCTTTACCCATAGCGGTAACAACCACACCACGACTCACACGATGCTTCCACGAATATATAGCTTAAAAAAACTTCCTTCCGGTTAAATGACAAACTCTCTTTTGTCCCTTTATGTGCCCCCTAATTAGTGTATAAAAATCCCCTTTGGTACGATTGTTTGGTATATAAAACTCTATTTTCTGGCAGAGTTTGAAAATTACAAGTTAATATTAAAGGGAGTTACGGAGTGAGTGGTGTACGTAGCTCCGGAGACGAAATTTATCCCTTTTTCAGCTATTAATCCCACTTTCCCAAAGAAAAATGATTATTTTTATCTATATAACACTTTATTCACGTTGAAATATCGAAAAATAAATTTCAAAAAATAAAATAAGGCAAAGAGAAAAAAAAAATACAAATTAATCCGTGATCTGGACCGAACCCCTGACCACCGCGTCTACAAACTTCTTTACCCATAGCGGTAACAACCACACCACGACTCACACGATGCTTCCACGAATATATGGCTTAAAAAAACTTCCTTCCGGTTAATTGACAAACTCTATTTTGGCTCTTTATGTGCCCCCTAATTAGTGTATAAAAATCCCCTTTGGTACGATTGTTTGGTATATAAAACTCTATTTTCTGGCAGAGTTTGAAAATTATAAGTTAATATTAAAGGGAGTTACGGAGTGAGTGGTGTACGTAGCTCCGGAGACGAAATTTATCCCTTTTTCAGCTATTAATCCCACTTTCCCAAAGAAAAATAATTATTTTTATCTATATAACACTTTATTCACGATGAAATATCGAAGAATAAATTTCAAAAAATAAAATAAGGTAAATAGAAAAAAAAATTAAAAATTAATCCGTGACCTGGACCGAACCCCTGACCACCGCGTCTACAAACTTCTTTACCCGTAGCGGTAACAACCACACCACGACTCACACGATGCTTCCACGAATATATAGCTTAAAAAAACTTCCTTCCGGTTAATTGACAAACTCTATTTTGGCTCTTTATGTGCCCCCTAATTAGTGTATAAAAATCCCCTTTGGTATGATTGTTTGGTATATAAAACTCTATTTTCTGGCAGAGTTTGAAAATTATAAGTTAATATTAAAGGGAGTTACGGAGTGAGTGGTGTGCGTAGCTCCGGTGACAAAATTTATCCCTTTTTCAGCTATTAATCCCACTTTCCCAAAGAAAAATAATTATTTTCATCTATATAACACTCTATTCACGTTGAAATATCGAAGAATAAATTTCAAAAAATAAAATAAGGTAAATAGAAAAAAAAATTAAAAATTAATCCGTGACCTGGACGGAACCCCTGACCACCGCGTCTAAAAACTTCTTTACCCATAGCGGTAACAACCACACCACGACTCACACGATGCTTCCACGAATATATAGCTTAAAAAAACTTCCTTCCGGTTAAATGACAAACTCTCTTTTGTCCCTTTATGTGCCCCCTAATTAGTGTATAAAAATCCCCTTTGGTACGATTGTTTGGTATATAAAACTCTATTTTCTGGCAGAGTTTGAAAATTACAAGTTAATATTAAAGGGAGTTACGGAGTGAGTGGTGTACGTAGCTCCGGAGACGAAATTTATCCCTTTTTCAGCTATTAATCCCACTTTCCCAAAGAAAAATGATTATTTTTATCTATATAACACTTTATTCACGTTGAAATATCGAAAAATAAATTTCAAAAAATAAAATAAGGCAAAGAGAAAAAAAAAATACAAATTAATCCGTGATCTGGACCGAACCCCTGACCACCGCGTCTACAAACTTCTTTACCCATAGCGGTAACAACCACACCACGACTCACACGATGCTTCCACGAATATATGGCTTAAAAAAACTTCCTTCCGGTTAATTGACAAACTCTATTTTGGCTCTTTATGTGCCCCCTAATTAGTGTATAAAAATCCCCTTTGGTACGATTGTTTGGTATATAAAACTCTATTTTCTGGCAGAGTTTGAAAATTATAAGTTAATATTAAAGGGAGTTACGGAGTGAGTGGTGTACGTAGCTCCGGAGACGAAATTTATCCCTTTTTCAGCTATTAATCCCACTTTCCCAAAGAAAAATAATTATTTTTATCTATATAACACTTTATTCACGATGAAATATCGAAGAATAAATTTCAAAAAATAAAATAAGGTAAATAGAAAAAAAAATTAAAAATTAATCCGTGACCTGGACCGAACCCCTGACCACCGCGTCTACAAACTTCTTTACCCGTAGCGGTAACAATCACACCACGACTCACACGATGCTTCCACGAATATATAGCTTAAAAAAACTTCCTTCCAGTTAAATGACAAACTCTCTTTTGGCCCTTTATGTGCCCCCTAATTAGTGTATAAAAATCCCCTTTGGTACGATTGTTTGGTATATAAAACTCTATTTTCTCGCAGAGTTTGAAAATTATAAGTTAATATTAAAGGGAGTTACGGAGTGAGTGGTGTGCGCAGCTCCGGTGACAAAATTTATCCCCTTTTCAGCTATTAATCCCACTTTCCCAAAGAAAAATAATTATTTTTATCTATATAACACTTTATTCACGTTGAAATATCGAAGAATAAATTTCAAAAAATAAAATAAGGTAAATAGAAAAAAAATTTAAAAATTAATCCGTGACCTGGACCGAACCCCTGACCACCACGTCTACAAACTTCTTTACCCGTAGCGGTAACAACCACACCACGACTCACACGATGCTTCCACGAATATATAGCTTAAAAAAACTTCCTTCCGGTTAAATGACAAACTCTCTTTTAGCCCTTTATGTGCCCCCTAATTAGTGTATAAAAATCCCCTTTGGGACGATTGTTTGGTATATAAAACTCTATTTTCTGGCAGAGTTTGAAAATTATAAGTTAATATTATAGGGAGTTACGGAGTGAGTGATGTGCGTAGCTCCGGAGATGAAATTTATCCCTTTTTCAGCTATTAATCCCACTTTCCCAAAGAAAAATAATTATTTTTATCTATATAACACATTATTCACGACGAAATATCGAAAAATAAATTTCAAAAAATAAAATAAGGCAAAGAGAAAAAAAAAATACAAATTAATCCGTGATCTGGACCGAACCCCTGACCACCGCGTCTACAAACTTCTTTACCCATAGCGGTAACAACCACACCACGACTCACACGATGCTTCCACGAATATATAGCTTAAAAAAACTTCCTTCCGGTTAATTGACAAACTCTATTTTGGCTCTTTATGTGCCCCCTAATTAGTGTATAAAAATCCCCTTTGGTATGATTGTTTGGTATATAAAACTCTATTTTCTGGCAGAGTTTGAAAATTATAAGTTAATATTAAAGGGAGCTACGGAGTGAGTGGTGTACGTAGCTCCGGAGACGAAATTTATCCCTTTTTCAGCTATTAATCCCACTTTCCCGAGGAAAAATAATTATTTTTATCTATATAACACTTTATTCACGTTGAAATATCGAAGAATAAATTTCAAAATATAAAATAAGACAAAGAGAAAAAAAAATACAAATTAATCCGTGATCTGGACCGAACCCCTGACCACCGCGTCTACAAACTTCTTTACCCATAGCGGTAACAACCACACCACGACTCACACGATGCTTCCACGAATATATGGCTTAAAAAAACTTCCTTCCGGTAAATTGACCAACTCTATTTTGGCTCTTTATGTGCCCCCTAATTAGTGTATAAAAATCCCCTTTGGTACGATTGTTTGGTATATAAAACTCTATTTTCTGGCAGAGTTTGAAAATTATAAGTTAATATTAAAGGGAGTTACGGAGTGAGTGGTGTACGTAGCTCCGGGGACGAAATTTATCCCTTTTTCAGCTATTAATCCCACTTTCCCAAAGAAAAATAATTATTTTTATCTATATAACACTTTATTCACGTTGAAATATCGAAGAATAAATTTCAAAAAATAGAATAAGGTAAATAGAAAAAAAAATTAAAAATTAATCCGTGACCTGGACCGAACCCCTGACCACCGCGTCTACAAACTTCTTTACCCGTAGCGGTAACAACCACACTACGACTCACACGATGCTTCCACGAATATATAGCTTAAAAAAACTTCCTTCCGGTTAAATGACAAACTCTCTTTTGGCCCTTTATGTGCCCCCTAATTAGTGTATAAAAATCCCCTTTGGTACGATTGTTTGGTATATAAAACTCTATTTTCTCTCAGAGTTTGAAAATTATAAGTTAATATTAAAGGGAGTTACGAAGTGAGTGGTGTGCGTAGCTCCGGAGACGAAATTTATCCCTTTTTCAGCTATTAATCCCACTTTCCCAAAGAAAAATAATTATTTTTATCTATATAACACTTTATTCACGTTGAAATATCGAAAAATAAATTTCGAAAAATAAAATAAAGTAAAAAGAAAAAAAAATTTAAAAATAATCCGTGACCTGGACCGAACCCCTGACCACCGCGTCTACAAAATTCTTTACCCATAGCGGTAACAACCATACCACGACTCACACGATGCTTCCACAAATATATAGCTTAAAAAAACTTCCTTCCGGTTAAATGACAAACTCTCTTTTGGCCCTTTATGTGCCCCCTAATTAGTGTATAAAAATCCCCTTTGGTACGATTGTTTGGTATATAAAACTCTATTTTCTGGCAGAGTTTGAAAATTATAAGTTAATATTATAGGGAGTTCCGGAGTGAGTGGTGTACGTAGCTCCGGAGACGAAATTTATCCCTTTTTCAGCTATTAATCCCTCTTTCCGAAAGAAAAATAATTATTTTTATCTATATAACACTTTATTCACGTTGAAATATCGAAAAATAAATTTCAAAAAATAAAATAAAGTAAAAAGAAAAAAAAATTTAAAAATTAATCCGTGATCTGGACCGAACCCCTGACCACCGCATCTACAAAATTCTTTACCCATAGCGGTAACAACCACACCACGACTCACACGATGCTTCCACGAATATATAGCTTAAAAAAATTTCCTTCCGGTTAAATGACAAACTCTCTTTTGGCCCTTTATGTGCCCCCTAATTAGTGTATAAAAATCCCCTTTGGTACGATTGTTTGGTATATAAAACTCTATTTTCTGGCAGAGTTTGAAAATTATAAGTTAATATTAAAGGGAGTTACGAAGTGAGTGGTGTGCGTAGCTCCGGAGACGAAATTTATCCCTTTTTCAGCTATTAATCCCACTTTCCCAAAGAAAAATAATTATTTTTATCCATATAACACTTTATTCACGTTGAAATATCGAAAAATAAATTTCAAAAAATAAAATAAAGTAAAAAGAAAAAAAAAAAATTTAAAAATTTATCCGTGACCTGGACCGAACCCCTGACCACCGCGTCTACAAAATTCTTTACCCATAGCGGTAACAACCACACCACGACTCACACGATGCTTCCAGGAATATATAGCTTAAAAAAATTTCCTTCCGGTTAAATGACAAACTCTCTTTTGGCCCTTTATGTGCCCCCTAATTAGTGTATAAAAATCCCCTTTGGTACGATTGTTTGGTATATAAAACTCTATTTTCTGGCAGAGTTTGAAAATTATAAGTTAATATTAAAGGGAGTTACGGAGTGAGTGGTGTACGTAGCTCCGGAGACGAAATTTATCCCTTTTTCAGCTATTAATCCCACTTTCCCAAAGAAAAATAATTATTTTTATCTATATAACACTTTATTGACGTTGAAATATCGAAGAATAAATTGCAAAAAATAAAATAAGGTAAATAGAAAAAAAAATTAAAAATTAATCCGTGACCTGGACCGAACCCCTGACCACCGCGTCTACAAACTTCTTTACCCGTAGCGGTAACAACCACACCACGACTCACACGATTCTTCCACGAATATATAGCTTAAAAAAACTTCCTTCCGGTTAAATGACAAACTCTCTTTTGGCCCTTTATGTGCCCCCTAATTAGTGTATAAAAATCCCCTTTGGTACGATTGTTTGGTATATAAAACTCTATTTTCTGGCAGAGTTTGAAAATTATAAGTTAATATTAAAGGGAGTTACGAAGTGAGTGGTGTGCGTAGCTCAGAAGACGAAATTTATCCCTTTTTCAGCTATTAATCCCACTTTCCCAAAGAAAAATAATTATTTTTATCTATATAACACTTTATTCACGTTGAAATATCGAAAAATAAATTTCAAAAAATAAAATAAGGTAAATAGAAAAAAAAATTAAGAATTAATCCGTGACCTGGACGGAACCCCTGACCACCGCGTCTACAAAATTCTTTACCCATAGCGGTAACAACCACACCACGACTCACACGATGCTTCCACGAATATATAGCTTAAAAGAACTTCCTTCCGGTTAAATGACAAACTCTCTTTTGGCCCTTTATGTGCCCCCTAATTAGTGTATAAAAATCCCCTTTGGTACGATTGTTTGGTATATAAAACTCTATTTTCTGGCAGAGTTTGAAAATTATAAGTTAATATTAAAGGGAGTTACGGAGTGAGTGGTGTACGTAGCTCCGGAGACGAAATTTATCCCTTTTTCAGCTATTAATCCCACTTTCCCAAAGAAAAATAATTATTTTTATCTATATAACACTTTATTCACGTTGAAATATCGAAAAATAAATTTCAAAAAATAAAATAAGGCAAAGAGAAAAAAAAAATACAAATTAATCCGTGATCTGGACCGAACCCCTGACCACCGCGTCTACAAACTTCTTTACCCATAGCGGTAACAACCACACCACGACTCACACGATGCTTCCACGAATATATGGCTTAAAAAAACTTCCTTCCGGTTAATTGACAAACTCTATTTTGGCTCTTTATGTGCCCCCTAATTAGTGTATAAAAATCCCCTTTGGTACGATTGTTTGGTATATAAAACTCTATTTTCTGGCAGAGTTTGAAAATTATAAGTTAATATTAAAGGGAGTTACGGAGTGAGTGGTGTACGTAGCTCCGGAGACGAAATTTATCCCTTTTTCAGCTATTAATCCCACTTTCCCAAAGAAAAATAATTATTTTTATCTATATAACACTTTATTCACGTTGAAATATCGAAGAATAAATTTCAAAAAATAAAATAAGGTAAATAGAAAAAAAAATTAAAAATTAATCCGTGACCTGGACCGAACCCCTGACCACCACGTCTACAAACTTCTTTACCCGTAGCGGTAACAACCACACCACGACTCACAGGATGCTTCCACGAATATATAGCTTAAAAAAACTTCCTTCCGGTTAAATGACAAACTCTCTTTTGGCCCTTTATGTGCCTCCTAATTAGTGTATAAAAATCCCCTTTGGGACGATTGCTTGGTATATAAAACTCTATTTTCTGGCAGAGTTTGAAAATTATAAGTTAATATTATAGGGAGTTACGGAGTGAGTGGTGTACGTAGCTCCGGAGACGAAATTTTTCCCTTTTTCAGCTATTAATCCCACTTTCCGAAAGAAAAATAATTATTTTTATCTATATAACACATTATTCACGTTGAAATATCGAAAAATAAATTTCAAAAAATAAAATAAAGTAAAAAGAAAAAAAAATTTAAAAATTAATCCGTGACCTGGACCGAACCCCTGACCACCGCGTCTGCAAACTTCTTTCCCCATAGCGGTAACAACCACACCACGACTCACACGATGCTTCCACGAATATATAGCTTAAAAAAACTTCCTTCCGGTTAATTGACAAACTCTATTTTTGATCTTTATGTGTCCCCTAATTAGTGTATAAAAATCCCCTTTGGTACGATTGCTTGGTATATAAAACTCTATTTTCCGGCAGAGTTTGAAAATTATAAGTTAATATTAAAGGGAGTTACGGAGTGAGTGATGTGCGTAGCTCCGGAGATGAAATTTATCCTTTTTTCAGCTATTAATCCCACTTTCCCAAAGAAAAATAATTATTTTTATCTATATAACACTTTATTCACGTTGAAATATCGAAAAATAAATTTCAAAAAATAAAATAAGGCAAAGAGAAAAGAAAATACAAATTAATCCGTGATCTGGACCGAACCCCTGACCACCGCGTCTACAAACTTCTTTACCCATAGCGGTAACAACCACACCACGACTCACACGATGCTTCCACGAATATATGGCTTAAAAAAACTTCCTTCCGGTTAATTGACAAACTCTATTTTGGCTCTTTATGTGCCCCCTAATTAGTGTATAAAAATCCCCTTTGGTACGATTGTTTGGTATATAAAACTCTATTTTCTGGCAGAGTTTGAAAATTATAAGTTAATATTAAAGGGAGTTACGAAGTGAGTGGTGTGCGTAGCTCCGGAGACGAAATTTATCCCTTTTTCAGCTATTAATCCCACTTTCCCAAAGAAAAATAATTATTTTTATCCATATAACACTTTATTCACGTTGAAATATCGAAAAATAAATTTCAAAAAATAAAATAAAGTAAAAAGAAAAAAAAAAATTTAAAAATTTATCCGTGACCTGGACCGAACCCCTGACCACCGCGTCTACAAAATTCTTTACCCATAGCGGTAACAACCACACCACGACTCACACGATGCTTCCAGGAATATATAGCTTAAAAAAATTTCCTTCCGGTTAAATGACAAACTCTCTTTTGGCCCTTTATGTGCCCCCTAATTAGTGTATAAAAATCCCCTTTGGTACGATTGTTTGGTATATAAAACTCTATTTTCTGGCAGAGTTTGAAAATTATAAGTTAATATTAAAGGGAGTTACGGAGTGAGTGGTGTACGTAGCTCCGGAGACGAAATTTATCCCTTTTTCAGCTATTAATCCCACTTTCCCAAAGAAAAATAATTATTTTTATCTATATAACACTTTATTGACGTTGAAATATCGAAGAATAAATTGCAAAAAATAAAATAAGGTAAATAGAAAAAAAAATTAAAAATTAATCCGTGACCTGGACCGAACCCCTGACCACCGCGTCTACAAACTTCTTTACCCGTAGCGGTAACAACCACACCACGACTCACACGATTCTTCCACGAATATATAGCTTAAAAAAACTTCCTTCCGGTTAAATGACAAACTCTCTTTTGGCCCTTTATGTGCCCCCTAATTAGTGTATAAAAATCCCCTTTGGTACGATTGTTTGGTATATAAAACTCTATTTTCTGGCAGAGTTTGAAAATTATAAGTTAATATTAAAGGGAGTTACGAAGTGAGTGGTGTGCGTAGCTCAGAAGACGAAATTTATCCCTTTTTCAGCTATTAATCCCACTTTCCCAAAGAAAAATAATTATTTTTATCTATATAACACTTTATTCACGTTGAAATATCGAAAAATAAATTTCAAAAAATAAAATAAGGTAAATAGAAAAAAAAATTAAGAATTAATCCGTGACCTGGACGGAACCCCTGACCACCGCGTCTACAAAATTCTTTACCCATAGCGGTAACAACCACACCACGACTCACACGATGCTTCCACGAATATATAGCTTAAAAGAACTTCCTTCCGGTTAAATGACAAACTCTCTTTTGGCCCTTTATGTGCCCCCTAATTAGTGTATAAAAATCCCCTTTGGTACGATTGTTTGGTATATAAAACTCTATTTTCTGGCAGAGTTTGAAAATTATAAGTTAATATTAAAGGGAGTTACGGAGTGAGTGGTGTACGTAGCTCCGGAGACGAAATTTATCCCTTTTTCAGCTATTAATCCCACTTTCCCAAAGAAAAATAATTATTTTTATCTATATAACACTTTATTCACGTTGAAATATCGAAAAATAAATTTCAAAAAATAAAATAAGGCAAAGAGAAAAAAAAAATACAAATTAATCCGTGATCTGGACCGAACCCCTGACCACCGCGTCTACAAACTTCTTTACCCATAGCGGTAACAACCACACCACGACTCACACGATGCTTCCACGAATATATGGCTTAAAAAAACTTCCTTCCGGTTAATTGACAAACTCTATTTTGGCTCTTTATGTGCCCCCTAATTAGTGTATAAAAATCCCCTTTGGTACGATTGTTTGGTATATAAAACTCTATTTTCTGGCAGAGTTTGAAAATTATAAGTTAATATTAAAGGGAGTTACGGAGTGAGTGGTGTACGTAGCTCCGGAGACGAAATTTATCCCTTTTTCAGCTATTAATCCCACTTTCCCAAAGAAAAATAATTATTTTTATCTATATAACACTTTATTCACGTTGAAATATCGAAGAATAAATTTCAAAAAATAAAATAAGGTAAATAGAAAAAAAAATTAAAAATTAATCCGTGACCTGGACCGAACCCCTGACCACCACGTCTACAAACTTCTTTACCCGTAGCGGTAACAACCACACCACGACTCACAGAATGCTTCCACGAATATATAGCTTAAAAAAACTTCCTTCCGGTTAAATGACAAACTCTCTTTTGGCCCTTTATGTGCCTCCTAATTAGTGTATAAAAATCCCCTTTGGGACGATTGCTTGGTATATAAAACTCTATTTTCTGGCAGAGTTTGAAAATTATAAGTTAATATTATAGGGAGTTACGGAGTGAGTGGTGTACGTAGCTCCGGAGACGAAATTTTTCCCTTTTTCAGCTATTAATCCCACTTTCCGAAAGAAAAATAATTATTTTTATCTATATAACACATTATTCACGTTGAAATATCGAAAAATAAATTTCAAAAAATAAAATAAAGTAAAAAGAAAAAAAAATTTAAAAATTAATCCGTGACCTGGACCGAACCCCTGACCACCGCGTCTGCAAACTTCTTTCCCCATAGCGGTAACAACCACACCACGACTCACACGATGCTTCCACGAATATATAGCTTAAAAAAACTTCCTTCCGGTTAATTGACAAACTCTATTTTGGCCCTTTATGTGTCCCCTAATTAGTGTATAAAAATCCCCTTTGGTACGATTGCTTGGTATATAAAACTCTATTTTCCGGCAGAGTTTGAAAATTATAAGTTAATATTAAAGGGAGTTACGGAGTGAGTGATGTGCGTAGCTCCGGAGATGAAATTTATCCTTTTTTCAGCTATTAATCCCACTTTCCCAAAGAAAAATAATTATTTTTATCTATATAACACTTTATTCACGTTGAAATATCGAAAAATAAATTTCAAAAAATAAAATAAGGCAAAGAGAAAAGAAAATACAAATTAATCCGTGATCTGGACCGAACCCCTGACCACCGCGTCTACAAACTTCTTTACCCATAGCGGTAACAACCACACCACGACTCACACGATGCTTCCACGAATATATGGCTTAAAAAAACTTCCTTCCGGTTAATTGACAAACTCTATTTTGGCTCTTTATGTGCCCCCTAATTAGTGTATAAAAATCCCCTTTGGTACGATTGTTTGGTATATAAAACTCTATTTTCTGGCAGAGTTTGAAAATTATAAGTTAATATTAAAGGGAGTTACGGAGTGAGTGGTGTACGTAGCTCCGGAGACGAAATTTATCCCTTTTTCAGCTATTAATCCCACTTTCCCAAAGAAAAATAATTATTTTTATCTATATAACACTTTATTCACGTTGAAATATCGAAGAATAAATTTCAAAAAATAAAATAAGGTAAATAGAAAAAAAAATTTAAAATTAATCCGTGACCTGGACCGAACCCCTGACCACCGCGTCTACAAACTTCTTTACCCGTAGCGGTAACAACCACACCACGACTCACACGATGCTTCCACGAATATATAGTTAAAAAAAACTTCCTTCCAGTTAAATGACAAACTCTCTTTTGGCCCTTTATGTGCCCCCTAATTAGTGTATAAAAATCCCCTTTGGTAAGATTGTTTGGTATATAAAACTCTATTTTCTCGCAGAGTTTGAAAATTATAAGTTAATATTAAAGGGAGTTACGGAGTGAGTGGTGTGCGCAGCTCCGGTGACAAAATTTATCCCCTTTTCAGCTATTAATCCCACTTTCCCAAAGAAAAATAATTATTTTTATCTATATAACACTTTATTCACGTTGAAATATCGAAGAATAAATTTCAAAAAATAAAATAAGGTAAATAGAAAAAAAAATTAAAAATTAATCCGTGACCTGGACCGAACCCCTGACCACCACGTCTACAAACTTCTTTACCCGTAGCGGTAACAACCACACCACGACTCACACGATGCTTCCACGAATATATAGCTTAAAAAAACTTCCTTCCGGTTAAATGACAAACTCTCTTTTGGCCCTTTATGTGCCCCCTAATTAGTGTATAAAAATCCCCTTTGGTACGATTGTTTGGTATATAAAACTCTATTTTCTGGCAGAGTTTGAAAATTATAAGTTAATATTAAAGGGAGTTACGGAGTGAGTGGTGTGCGTAGCTCCGGTGACAAAATTTATCCCTTTTTCAGCTATTAATCCCACTTTCCCAAAGAAAAATAATTATTTTCATCTATATAACACTTTATTCACGTTGAAATATCGAAGAATAAATTTCAAAAAATAAAATAAGGTAAATAGAAAAAAAAATTAAAAATTAATCCGTGACCTGGACGGAACTCCTAACCACCGCGTCTACAAACTTCTTTACCCATAGCGGTAACAACCACACCACGACTCACAAGATGCTTCCACGAATATATAGCTTAAAAAAACTTCCTTCCGGTTAAATGACAAACTCTCTTTTGGCCCTTTATGTGCCCCCTAATTAGTGTATAAAAATCCCCTTTGGTACGATTGTTTGGTATATAAAACTCTATTTTCTGGCAGAGTTTGAAAATTACAAGTTAATATTAAAGGGAGTTACGGAGTGAGTGGTGTACGTAGCTCCGGAGACGAAATTTATCCCTTTTTCAGCTATTAATCCCACTTTCCCAAAGAAAAATAATTATTTTTATCTATATAACACTTTATTCACGTTGAAATATCGAAAAATAAATTTCAAAAAATAAAATAAGGCAAAGAGAAAAAAAAAATACAAATTAATCCGTGATCTGGACCGAACCCCTGACCACCGCGTCTACAAACTTCTTTACCCATAGCGGTAACAACCACACCACGACTCACACGATGCTTCCACGAATATATGGCTTAAAAAAACTTCCTTCCGGTTAATTGACAAACTCTATTTTGGCTCTTTATGTGCCCCCTAATTAGTGTATAAAAATCCCCTTTGGTACGATTGTTTGGTATATAAAACTCTATTTTCTGGCAGAGTTTGAAAATTATAAGTTAATATTAAAGGGAGTCACGAGGTGAGTGGTGTGCGCAGCTCCGGTGACAAAATTTATCCCCTTTTCAGCTATTAATCCCACTTTCCCAAAGAAAAATAATTATTTTTATCTATATAACACTTTATTCACGTTGAAATATCGAAGAATAAATTTCAAAAAATAAAATAAGGTAAATAGAAAAAAAAATTAAAAATTAATCCGTGACCTGGACCGAACCCCTGACCACCACGTCTACAAACTTCTTTACCCGTAGCGGTAACAACCACACCACGACTCACACGAGTCTTCCACGAATATATAGCTTAAAAAAACTTCCTTCCGGTTAATTGACAAACTCTATTTTGGCCCTTTATGTGTCCCCTAATTAGTGTATAAAAATCCCCTTTGGTACGATTGCTTGGTATATAAAACTCTATTTTCCGGCAGAGTTTGAAAATTATAAGTTAATATTAAAGGGAGTTACGGAGTGAGTGATGTGCGTAGCTCCGGAGATGAAATTTATCCCTTTTTCAGCTATTAATCCCACTTTCCCAAAGAAAAATAATTATTTTTATCTATATAGCACTTTATTCACGATGAAATATCGAAAAATAAATTTCAAAAAATAAAATAAGGCAAAGAGAAAAAAAAAAATACAAATTAATCCGTGATCTGGACCGAACCCCTGACCACCGCGTCTACAACCTTCTTTACCCATAGCGGTAACAACCACACCACGACTCACACGATGCTTCCACGAATATTTAGCTTAAAAAAACTTCCTTCCGGTTAATTGACAAACTCTATTTTGGCTCTTTATGTGCCCCCTAATTAGTGTATAAAAATCCCCTTTGGTATGATTGTTTGGTATATAAAACTCTATTTTCTGTCAGAGTTTGAAAATTATAAGTTAATATTAAGGGAGTTACGGAGTGAGTGGTGTGCGTAGCTCCGGTGACAAAATTTATCCCTTTTTCAGCTATTAATGCCACTTTCCCAAAGAAAAATAATTATTTTCATCTATATAACACTCTATTCACGTTGAAATATCGAAGAATAAATTTCAAAAAATAAAATAAGGTAAATAGAAAAAAAAATTAAAAATTAATCCGTGACCTGGACGGAACCCCTGACCACCGCGTCTAAAAACTTCTTTACCCATAGCGGTAACAACCACACCACGACTCACACGATGCTTCCACGAATATATAGCTTAAAAAAACTTCCTTCCGGTTAAATGACAAACTCTCTTTTGGCCCTTTATGTGCCCCCTAATTAGTGTATAAAAATCCCCTTTGGTACGATTGTTTGGTATATAAAACTCTATTTTCTGGCAGAGTTTGAAAATTACAAGTTAATATTAAAGGGAGTTACGGAGTGAGTGGTGTACGTAGCTCCGGAGACGAAATTTATCCCTTTTTCAGCTATTAATCCCACTTTCCCAAAGAAAAATAATTATTTTTATCTATATAACACTTTATTCACGTTGAAATATCGAAAAATAAATTTCAAAAAATAAAATAAGGCAAAGAGAAAAAAAAATACAAATTAATCCGTGATCTGGACCGAACCCCTAACCACCGCGTCTACAAACTTCTTTACCCATAGCGGTAACAACCACACCACGACTCACACGATGCTTCCACGAATATATGGCTTAAAAAAACTTCCTTCCGGTTAATTGACAAACTCTATTTTGGCTCTTTATGTGCCCCCTAATTAGTGTATAAAAATCCCCTTTGGTACGATTGTTTGGTATATAAAACTCTATTTTCTGGCAGAGTTTGAAAATTATAAGTTAATATTAAAGGGAGTTACGGAGTGAGTGGTGTACGTAGCTCCGGAGACGAAATTTATCCCTTTTTCAGCTATTAATCCCACTATCCTAAAGAAAAATAATTATTTTTATCTATATAACACTTTATTCACGTTGAAATATCGAAGAATAAATTTCAAAAAATAAAATAAGGTAAATAGAAAAAAAAATTAAAAATTAATCCGTGACCTGGACCGAACCCCTGACCACCGCGTCTACAAACTTCTTTACCCGTAGCGGTAACAACCACACCACGACTCACACGATGCTTCCACGAATATATAGCTTAAAAAAACTTCCTTCCAGTTAAATGACAAACTCTCTTTTGGCCCTTTATGTGCCCCCTAATTAGTGTATAAAAATCCCCTTTGGTAAGATTGTTTGGTATATAAAACTCTATTTTCTCGCAGAGTTTGAAAATTATAAGTTAATATTAAAGGGAGTTACGGAGTGAGTGGTGTGCGCAGCTCCGGTGACAAAATTTATCCCCTTTTCAGCTATTAATCCCACTTTCCCAAAGAAAAATAATTATTTTTATCTATATAACACTTTATTCACGTTGAAATATCGAAGAATAAATTTCAAAAAATAAAATAAGGTAAATAGAAAAAAAAATTAAAAATTAATCCGTGACCTGGACCGAACCCCTGACCACCACGTCTACAAACTTCTTTACCCGTAGCGGTAACAACCACACCACGACTCACACGATGCTTCCACGAATATATAGCTTAAAAAAACTTCCTTCCGGTTAAATGACAAACTCTCTTTTGGCCCTTTATGTGCCCCCTAATTAGTGTATAAAAATCCCCTTTGGTACGATTGTTTGGTATATAAAACTCTATTTTCTGGCAGAGTTTGAAAATTATAAGTTAATATTAAAGGGAGTTACGGAGTGAGTGGTGTGCGTAGCTCCGGTGACAAAATTTATCCCTTTTTCAGCTATTAATCCCACTTTCCCAAAGAAAAATAATTATTTTCATCTATATAGCACTTTATTCACGATGAAATATCGAAAAATAAATTTCAAAAAATAAAATAAGGCAAAGAGAAAAAAAAAAAATACAAATTAATCCGTGATCTGGACCGAACCCCTGACCACCGCGTCTACAACCTTCTTTACCCATAGCGGTAACAACCACACCACGACTCACACGATGCTTCCACGAATATTTAGCTTAAAAAAACTTCCTTCCGGTTAATTGACAAACTCTATTTTGGCTCTTTATGTGCCCCCTAATTAGTGTATAAAAATCCCCTTTGGTATGATTGTTTGGTATATAAAACTCTATTTTCTGTCAGAGTTTGAAAATTATAAGTTAATATTAAGGGAGTTACGGAGTGAGTGGTGTGCGTAGCTCCGGTGACAAAATTTATCCCTTTTTCAGCTATTAATGCCACTTTCCCAAAGAAAAATAATTATTTTCATCTATATAACACTCTATTCACGTTGAAATATCGAAGAATAAATTTCAAAAAATAAAATAAGGTAAATAGAAAAAAAAATTAAAAATTAATCCGTGACCTGGACGGAACCCCTGACCACCGCGTCTAAAAACTTCTTTACCCATAGCGGTAACAACCACACCACGACTCACACGATGCTTCCACGAATATATAGCTTAAAAAAACTTCCTTCCGGTTAAATGACAAACTCTCTTTTGGCCCTTTATGTGCCCCCTAATTAGTGTATAAAAATCCCCTTTGGTACGATTGTTTGGTATATAAAACTCTATTTTCTGGCAGAGTTTGAAAATTACAAGTTAATATTAAAGGGAGTTACGGAGTGAGTGGTGTACGTAGCTCCGGAGACGAAATTTATCCCTTTTTCAGCTATTAATCCCACTTTCCCAAAGAAAAATAATTATTTTTATCTATATAACACTTTATTCACGTTGAAATATCGAAAAATAAATTTCAAAAAATAAAATAAGGCAAAGAGAAAAAAAAATACAAATTAATCCGTGATCTGGACCGAACCCCTAACCACCGCGTCTACAAACTTCTTTACCCATAGCGGTAACAACCACACCACGACTCACACGATGCTTCCACGAATATATGGCTTAAAAAAACTTCCTTCCGGTTAATTGACAAACTCTATTTTGGCTCTTTATGTGCCCCCTAATTAGTGTATAAAAATCCCCTTTGGTACGATTGTTTGGTATATAAAACTCTATTTTCTGGCAGAGTTTGAAAATTATAAGTTAATATTAAAGGGAGTTACGGAGTGAGTGGTGTACGTAGCTCCGGAGACGAAATTTATCCCTTTTTCAGCTATTAATCCCACTATCCTAAAGAAAAATAATTATTTTTATCTATATAACACTTTATTCACGTTGAAATATCGAAGAATAAATTTCAAAAAATAAAATAAGGTAAATAGAAAAAAAAATTAAAAATTAATCCGTGACCTGGACCGAACCCCTGACCACCGCGTCTACAAACTTCTTTACCCGTAGCGGTAACAACCACACCACGACTCACACGATGCTTCCACGAATATATAGCTTAAAAAAACTTCCTTCCAGTTAAATGACAAACTCTCTTTTGGCCCTTTATGTGCCCCCTAATTAGTGTATAAAAATCCCCTTTGGTAAGATTGTTTGGTATATAAAACTCTATTTTCTCGCAGAGTTTGAAAATTATAAGTTAATATTAAAGGGAGTTACGGAGTGAGTGGTGTGCGCAGCTCCGGTGACAAAATTTATCCCCTTTTCAGCTATTAATCCCACTTTCCCAAAGAAAAATAATTATTTTTATCTATATAACACTTTATTCACGTTGAAATATCGAAGAATAAATTTCAAAAAATAAAATAAGGTAAATAGAAAAAAAAATTAAAAATTAATCCGTGACCTGGACCGAACCCCTGACCACCACGTCTACAAACTTCTTTACCCGTAGCGGTAACAACCACACCACGACTCACACGATGCTTCCACGAATATATAGCTTAAAAAAACTTCCTTCCGGTTAAATGACAAACTCTCTTTTGGCCCTTTATGTGCCCCCTAATTAGTGTATAAAAATCCCCTTTGGTACGATTGTTTGGTATATAAAACTCTATTTTCTGGCAGAGTTTGAAAATTATAAGTTAATATTAAAGGGAGTTACGGAGTGAGTGGTGTGCGTAGCTCCGGTGACAAAATTTATCCCTTTTTCAGCTATTAATCCCACTTTCCCAAAGAAAAATAATTATTTTCATCTATATAACACTTTATTCACGTTGAAATATCGAAGAATAAATTTCAAAAAATAAAATAAGGTAAATAGAAAAAAAAATTAAAAATTAATCCGTGACCTGGACGGAACCCCTGACCACCGCGTCTACAAACTTCTTTACCCATAGCGGTAACAACCACACCACGACTCACACGATGCTTCCACGAATATATAGCTTAAAAAAACTTCCTTCCGGTTAAATGACAAACTCTCTTTTGGCCCTTTATGTGCCCCCTAATTAGTGTATAAAAATCCCCTTTGGTACGATTGTTTGGTATATAAAACTCTATTTTCTGGCAGAGTTTGAAAATTACAAGTTAATATTAAAGGGAGTTACGGAGTGAGTGGTGTACGTAGCTCCGGAGATGAAATTTATCCCTTTTTCAGCTATTAATCCCACTTTCCCAAAGAAAAATAATTATTTTTATCTATATAACACTTTATTCACGTTGAAATATCGAAAAATAAATTTCAAAAAATAAAATAAGGCAAAGAGAAAAAAAAATACAAATTAATCCGTGATCTGGACCGAACCCCTGACCACCGCGTCTACAAACTTCTTTACCTATAGCGGTAACAACCACACCACGACTCACACAATGCTTCCACGAATATATGGCTTAAAAAAACTTCCTTCCGGTTAATTGACAAACTCTATTTTGGCTCTTTATGTGCCCCCTAATTAGTGTATAAAAATCCCCTTTGGTACGATTGTTTGGTATATAAAACTCTATTTTCTGGCAGAGTTTGAAAATTATAAGTTAATATTAAAGGGAGTTACGGAGTGAGTGGTGTACGTAGCTCCGGAGACGAAATTTATCCCTTTTTCAGCTATTAATCCCACTTTCCCAAAGAAAAATAATTATTTTTATCTATATAACACTTTATTCACGTTGAAATATCGAAGAATAAATTTCAAAAAATAAAATAAGGTAAATAGAAAAAAAAATTAAAAATTAATCCGTGACCTGGACCGAACCCCTGACCACCGCGTCTACAAACTTCTTTACCCGTAGCGGTAACAACCACACCACGACTCACACGATGCTTCCACGAATATATAGCTTAAAAAAAATTCCTTCCAGTTAAATGACAAACTCTCTTTTGGCCCTTTATGTGCCCCCTAATTAGTGTATAAAAATCCCCTTTGGTACGATTGTTTGGTATATAAAACTCTATTTTCTCGCAGAGTTTGAAAATTATAAGTTAATATTAAAGGGAGTTACGAGGTGAGTGGTGTGCGCAGCTCCGGTGACAAAATTTATCCCATTTTCAGCTATTAATCCCACTTTCCCAAAGAAAAATAATTATTTTTATCTATATAACACTTTATTCACGTTGAAATATCGAAGAATAAATTTCAAAAAATAAAATAAGGTAAATAGAAAAAAAAATTAAAAATTAATCCGTGACCTGGACCGAACCCCTGACCACCACGTCTACAAACTTCTTTACCCGTAGCGGTAACAACCACACCACGACTCACACGATGCTTCCACGAGTATATAGCTTAAAAAAACTTCCTTCCGGTTAAATGACAAACTCTCTTTTGGCCCTTTATGTGCCCCCTAATTAGTGTATAAAAATCCCCTTTGGTACGATTGTTTGGTATATAAAACTCTATTTTCTGGCAGAGTTTGAAAATTATAAGTTAATATTAAAGGGAGTTACGGAGTGAGTGGTGTGCGTAGCTCCGGTGACAAAATTTATCCCTTTTTCAGCTATTAATCCCACTTTCCCAAAGAAAAATAATTATTTTCATCTATATAACACTTTATTCACGTTGAAATATCGAAGAATAAATTTCAAAAAATAAAATAAGGTAAATAGAAAAAAAAATTAAAAATTAATCCGTGACCTGGACGGAACCCCTGACCACCGCGTCTACAAACTTCTTTACCCATAGCGGTAACAACCACACCACGACTCACACGATGCTTCCACGAATATATAGCTTAAAAAAACTTCCTTCCGGTTAAATGACAAACTCTCTTTTGGCCCTTTATGTGCCCCCTAATTAGTGTATAAAAATCCCCTTTGGTACGATTGTTTGGTATATAAAACTCTATTTTCTGGCAGAGTTTGAAAATTATAAGTTAATATTAAAGGGAGTTACGGAGTGAGTGGTGTACGTAGCTCCGGAGACGAAATTTATCCCTTTTTCAGCTATTAATCCCACTTTCCCAAAGAAAAATAATTATTTTTATCTATATAACACTTTATTCACGTTGAAATATCGAAAAATAAATTTCAAAAAATAAAATAAGACAAAGAGAAAAAAAAAATACAAATTAATCCGTGATCTGGACCGAACCCCTGACCACCGCGTCTACAAACTTCTTTACCCGTAGCGGTAACAACCACACCACGACTCACACGATGCTTCCACGAATATATAGCTAAAAGAAACTTCCTTCCAGTTAAATGACAAACTCTCTTTTGGCCCTTTATGTGCCCCCTAATTAGTGTATAAAAATCCCCTTTGGTACGATTGTTTGGTATATAAAACTCTATTTTCTGGCAGAGTTTGAAAATTATAAGTTAATATTAAAGGGAGTTACGGAGTGAGTGGTGTGCGTAGCTCCGGTGACGAAATTTATCCCTTTTTCAGCTATTAATCCCACTTTCCCAAAGAAAAATAATTATTTTTATCTATATAACACTTTATTCACGTTGAAATATCGAAGAATAAATTTCAAAAAATAAAATAAGGTAAATAGAAAAAAAAATTAAAAATTAATCCGTGACCTGGACCGAACCCCTGACCACCACGTCTACAAACTTCTTTACCCGTAGCGGTAACAACCACACCAAGACTCACACGATGCTTCCACGAATATATAGCTTAAAAAAACTTCCTTCCGGTTAAATGACAAACTCTCTTTTGGCCCTTTATGTGCCCCCTAATTAGTGTATAAAAATCCCCTTTGGTACGATTGTTTGGTATATAAAACTCTATTTTCTGGCAGAGTTTGAAAATTATAAGTTAATATTAAAGGGAGTTGCGAAGTGAGTGGTGTGCGTAGCTCCGGAGACGAAATTTATCCCTTTTTCAGCTATTAATCCCTTTTTCCCAAAGAAAAATAATTATTTTTATCTATATAACACTTTATTCACGTTGAAATATCGAAAAATAAATTTCAAAAAATAAAATAAAGTAAAAAGAAAAAAAAAAATTTAAAAATTAATCCGTGACCTGGACCGAACCCCTGACCACCGCGTCTACAAAATTCTTTACCCATAGCGGTAACAACCACACCACGACTCACACGATGCTTCCACGAATATATAGCTTAAAAAAACTTCCTTCCGGTTAAATGACATACTCTCTTTTGGCCCTTTATGTGCCCCCTAATTAGTGTATAAAAATCCCCTTTGGTACGATTGTTTGGTATATAAAACTCTATTTTCTGGCAGAGCTTGAAAATTATAAGTTAATATTAAAGGGAGTTACGGAGTGAGTGGTGTACGTAGCTCCGGAGACGAAATTTATCCCTTTTTCAGCTATTAATCCCACTTTCCCAAAGAAAAATAATTATTTTTATCTATATAACACTTTATTCACGTTGAAATATCGAAGAATAAATTTCAAAAAATAAAATAAGGTAAATAGAAAAAAAAATTAAAAATTAATCCGTGACCTGGACCGAACCCCTGACCACCGCGTCTACAAACTTCTTTACCCGTAGCGGTAACAACCACACCACGACTCACACGATGCTTCCACGAATATATAGCTTAAAAAAACTTCCTTCCAGTTAAATGACAAACTCTCTTTTGGCCCTTTATGTGCCCCCTAATTAGTGTATAAAAATCCCCTTTGGTACGATTGTTTGGTATATAAAACTCTATTTTCTCGCAGAGTTTGAAAATTATAAGTTAATATTAAAGGGAGTTACGAGGTGAGTGGTGTGCGCAGCTCCGGTGACAAAATTTATCCCCTTTTCAGCTATTAATCCCACTTTCCCAAAGAAAAATAATTATTTTTATCTATATAACACTTTATTCACGTTGAAATATCGAAGAATAAATTTCAAAAAATAAAATAAGGTAAATAGAAAAAAAAATTAAAAATTAATCCGTGACCTGGATCGAACCCCTGACCACCACGTCTACAAACTTCTTTACCCGTAGCGGTAACAACCACACCACGACTCACACGATGCTTCCACGAATATATAGCTTAAAAAAACTTCCTTCCGGTTAAATGACAAACTCTCTTTTGGCCCTTTATGTGCCCCCTAATTAGTGTATAAAAATCCCCTTTGGTACGATTGTTTGGTATATAAAACTCTATTTTCTGGCAGAGTTTGAAAATTATAAGTTAATATTAAAGGGAGTTACGGAGTGAGTGGTGTGCGTAGCTCCGGTGACAAAATTTATCCCTTTTTCAGCTATTAATCCCACTTTCCCAAAGAAAAATAATTATTTTCATCTATATAACACTTTATTCACGTTGAAATATCGAAGAATAAATTTCAAAAAATAAAATAAGGTAAATAGAAAAAAAAATTAAAAATTAATCCGTGACCTGGACGGAACCCCTGACCACCGCGTCTACAAACTTCTTTACCCATAGCGGTAACAACCACACCACGACTCACACGATGCTTCCACGAATATATAGCTTAAAAAAACTTCCTTCCGGTTAAATGACAAACTCTCTTTTGGCCCTTTATGTGCCCCCTAATTAGTGTATAAAAATCCCCTTTGGTACGATTGTTTGGTATATAAAACTCTATTTTCTGGCAGAGTTTGAAAATTATAAGTTAATATTAAAGGGAGTTACGGAGTGAGTGGTGTACGTAGCTCCGGAGACGAAATTTATCCCTTTTTCAGCTATTAATCCCACTTTCCCAAAGAAAAATAATTATTTTTATCTATATAACACTTTATTCACGTTGAAATATCGAAAAATAAATTTCAAAAAATAAAATAAGACAAAGAGAAAAAAAAAATACAAATTAATCCGTGATCTGGACCGAACCCCTGACCACCGCGTCTACAAACTTCTTTACCCGTAGCGGTAACAACCACACCACGACTCACACGATGCTTCCACGAATATATAGCTAAAAGAAACTTCCTTCCAGTTAAATGACAAACTCTCTTTTGGCCCTTTATGTGCCCCCTAATTGGTGTATAAAAATCCCCTTTGGTACGATTGTTTGGTATATAAAACTCTATTTTCTGGCAGAGTTTGAAAATTATAAGTTAATATTAAAGGGAGTTACGGAGTGAGTGGTGTGCGTAGCTCCGGTGACGAAATTTATCCCTTTTTCAGCTATTAATCCCACTTTCCCAAAGAAAAATAATTATTTTTATCTATATAACACTTTATTCACGTTGAAATATCGAAGAATAAATTTCAAAAAATAAAATAAGGTAAATAGAAAAAAAAATTAAAAATTAATCCGTGACCTGGACCGAACCCCTGACCACCACGTCTACAAACTTCTTTACCCGTAGCGGTAACAACCACACCAAGACTCACACGTTGCTTCCACGAATATATAGCTTAAAAAAACTTCCTTCCGGTTAAATGACAAACTCTCTTTTGGCCCTTTATGTGCCCCCTAATTAGTGTATAAAAATCCCCTTTGGTACGATTGTTTGGTATATAAAACTCTATTTTCTGGCAGAGTTTGAAAATTATAAGTTAATATTAAAGGGAGTTGCGAAGTGAGTGGTGTGCGTAGCTCCGGAGACGAAATTTATCCCTTTTTCAGCTATTAATCCCTTTTTCCCAAAGAAAAATAATTATTTTTATCTATATAACACTTTATTCACGTTGAAATATCGAAAAATAAATTTCAAAAAATAAAATAAAGTAAAAAGAAAAAAAAAATTTAAAAAATAATCCGTGACCTGGACCGAACCCCTGACCACCGCGTCTACAAAATTCTTTACCCATAGCGGTAACAACCACACCACGACTCACACGATGCTTCCACGAATATATAGCTTAAAAAAACTTCCTTCCGGTTAAATGACATACTCTCTTTTGGCCCTTTATGTGCCCCCTAATTAGTGTATAAAAATCCCCTTTGGTACGATTGTTTGGTATATAAAACTCTATTTTCTGGCAGAGCTTGAAAATTATAAGTTAATATTAAAGGGAGTTACGGAGTGAGTGGTGTGCGTAGCTCCGGTCACAAAATTTATCCCTTTTTCAGCTATTAATCCCACTTTCCCAAAGAAAAATAATTATTTTCATCTATATAACACTTTATTCACGTTGAAATATCGAAGAATAAATTTTAAAAAATAAAATAAGGTAAATAGAAAAAAAAATTAAAAATTAATCCGTGACCTGGACGGAACCCCTGACCACCGCGTCTACAAACTTCTTTAACCATAGCGGTAACAACCACACCACGACTCACACGATGCTTCCACGAATATATAGCTTAAAAAAACTTCCTTCCGGTTAAATGACAAACTCTCTTTTGGCCCTTTATGTGCCCCGTAATTAGTGTATAAAAATCCCCTTTGGTACGATTGTTTGGTATATAAAACTCTATTTTCTGGCAGAGTTTGAAAATTATAAGTTAATATTAAAGGGAGTTACGGAGTGAGTGGTGTACGTAGCTCCGGAGACGAAATTTATCCCTTTTTCAGCTATTAATCCCACTTTCCCAAAGAAAAATAATTATTTTTATCTATATAACACTTTATTCACGTTGAAATATCGAAAAATAAATTTCAAAAAATAAAATAAGGCAAGGAGAAAAAAAAAATACAAATTAATCCGTGATCTTTACCGAACCCCTGACCACCGCGTCTACAAACTTTTTTACCCATAGCGGTAACAACCACACCACGACTCACACGATGCTTCCACGAATATATGGCTTAAAAAAACTTCCTTCCGATTAATTGACAAACTCTCTTTTGGCCCTTTATGTGCCCCCTAATTAGTGTATAAAAATCCCCTTTGGTACGATTGTTTGGTATATAAAACTCTATTTTCTGGCAGAGTTTGAAAATTATAAGTTAATATTAAAGGGAGTTGCGGAGTGAGTGGTGTGCGTAGCTCCGGTGACGAAATTTATCCCTTTTTCAGCTATTAATCCCACTTTCCCAAAGAAAAATAATTATTTTTATCTATATAACACTTTATTCACGTTGAAATATCGAAGAATAAATTTCAAAAAATAAAATAAGGTAAATAGAAAAAAAAATTAAAAATTAATCCGTGACCTGGACCGAACCCCTGACCACCACGTCTACAAACTTCTTTACCCGTAGCGGTAACAACCACACCACGACTCACACGATGCTTCCACGAATATATAGCTTAAAAAAACTTCCTTCCGGTTAAATGACAAACTCTCTTTTGGCCCTTTATGTGCCCCCTAATTAGTGTATAAAAATCCCCTTTGGTACGATTGTTTGGTATATAAAACTCTATTTTCTGGCAGAGTTTGAAAATTATAAGTTAATGTTAAAGGGAGTTACGAAGTGAGTGGTGTGCGTAGCTCCGGAGACAAAATTTATCCCTTTTTCAGCTATTAATCCCTTTTTCCCAAAGAAAAATAATTATTTTTATCTATATAACACTTTATTCACGTTGAAATATCGAAAAATAAATTTCAAAAAATAAAATAAAGTAAAAAGAAAAAAAAAAAATTTAAAAATTAATCCGTGACCTTTACCGAACCCCTGACCACCGCGTCTACAAAATTCTTTACCCATAGCGGTAACAACCACACCACGACTCACACGATGCTTCCACGAATATATAGCTTAAAAAAACTTCCTTCCGGTTAAATGACATACTCTCTTTTGGCCCTTTATGTGCCCCCTAATTAGTGTATAAAAATCCCCTTTGGTACGATTGTTTGGTATATAAAACTCTATTTTCTGGCAGAGCTTGAAAATTATAAGTTAATATTAAAGGGAGTTACGGAGTGAGTGGTGTGCGTAGCTCCGGTGACAAAATTTATCCCTTTTTCAGCTATTAATCCCACTTTCCCAAAGAAAAATAATTATTTTCATCTATATAACACTTTATTCACGTTGAAATATCGAAGAATAAATTTTAAAAAATAAAATAAGGTATATAGAAAAAAAAATTAAAAATTAATCCGTGACCTGGACGGAACCCCTGACCACCGCGTCTACAAACTTCTTTAACCATAGCGGTAACAACCACACCACGACTCACACGATGCTTCCACGAATATATAGCTTAAAAAAACTTCCTTCCGGTTAAATGACAAACTCTCTTTTGGCCCTTTATGTGCCCCCTAATTAGTGTATAAAAATCCCCTTTGGTACGATTGTTTGGTATATAAAACTCTATTTTCTGGCAGAGTTTGAAAATTATAAGTTAATATTAAAGGGAGTTACGGAGTGAGTGGTGTACGTAGCTCCGGAGACGAAATTTATCCCTTTTTCAGCTATTAATCCCACTTTCCCAAAGAAAAATAATTATTTTTATCTATATAACACTTTATTCACGTTGAAATATCGAAAAATAAATTTCAAAAAATAAAATAAGGCAAGGAGAAAAAAAAAATACAAATTAATCCGTGATCTTTACCGAACCCCTGACCACCGCGTCTACAAACTTTTTTACCCATAGCGGTAACAACCACACCACGACTCACACGATGCTTCCACGAATATATAACTTAAAAAAACTTCCTTCCGGTTAAATGACAAACTCTCTTTTGGCCCTTTATGTGCCCCCTAATTAGTGTATAAAAATCCCCTTTGGTACGATTGTTTGGTATATAAAACTCTATTTTCTGGCAGAGTTTGAAAATTATAAGTTAATATTAAAGGGAGTAACGAAGTGAGTGGTGTGCGTAGCTCCGGTGACGAAATTTATCCCTTTTTCAGCTATTAATCCCACTTTCCCAAAGAAAAATAATTATTTTTATCTATATAACACTTTATTCACGTTGAAATATCGAAGAATATATTTCAGAAAATAAAATAAGGTAAATAGAAAAAAAAATTAAAAATTAATCCGTGACCTGGACCGAACCCCTGACCACCTCGTCTACAAACTTCTTTACCCATAGCGGTAACAACCACACCACGACTCACACGATGCTTCCACGAATATATAGCTTAAAAAAACTTACTTCCGGTTAAATGACAAACTCTATTTTGGCCCTTTATATGGCCCCTAATTAGTGTATAAAAATCCCCTTTGGTACGATTGTTTGGTATATAAAACTCTATTTTCTGGCAGAGTTTGAAAATTATAAGTTAATATTAAAGGGAGTTACGAAGTGGGTGATGTGCGTAGCTCCGGAGACAAAATTTATCCCTTTTTCAGCTATTAATCTCACTTTCCCAAAGAAAAATAATTATTTTTATCTATATAACACTGTATTCACGTTGAAATATCGAAAAATAAATTTCAAAAAATAAAATAATGCAAATAGAAGAAAAAAATTAAAAATTAATCCGTGACCTGGTCCGAACCCCTGACCTCTGCGTCTACAAACTTCTTTACCCACAGCGGTAACAACCACACCACGACTCACACGATGCTTCCACGAATATATAGCTTAAAAAAAACTTCCTTCCGGTTAATTGACAAACTCTGTTTTGGCCCTTTATGTGCCCCCTAATTAATGTATAAAAATCCCCTTTGGTATGATTGTTTGGTATATAAAAATCTATTTTCTGGCAGAGTTTGAAAATTATAAGTTAATATTAAAGGGAGTTACGGAATGAGTGGTGTGCGTAGCTCCGGAGACGAAATTTATCCCTTTTTCAGCTATTAATCCCACTTTCCCAAAGAAAAATAATTATTTTTATGTATATAACACTTTATTCACGTTGAAATATCGAAGAATAAATTTCAAAAAATAAAATAAGGTAAATAGAAAAAAAAATTAAAAATTAATCCGTGACCTGGACCGAACTCCTGACCACCGCGTCTACAAACTTCTTTACCCATAGCGGTAACAACCACACCACGACTCATGCTTCCACGAATATATAGCTTAAAAAAACTTCCTTCCGGTTAATTGACAAACTCTATTTTGGCCCTTTATGTGCCCCCTAATTAGTGTATAAAAATCCCCTTTGGTACGATTGTTTGGTATATAAAACTCTATTTTCTGGCAGAGTTTGAAAATTATAAGTTGAGAAATGTGTTCTGTGTTTGAAATCAAATGTCTTTCTTGGTTAAAGAACGCATAATGGAATAAAAAATAAAATAAAATAAAATGACGGGAGATAGGTTCAAATTTCAAGTCCGTCTATCTCCCTCTAATATTAAGCTATAAATTTCAAACTCTGGCGGAAATTTGGCCTCTGTGAGCCGAACCACCCTACAATGGAAAATATTTATAGACCTATTAGGAGGGGGGGCCGCATACGCCCCTTAAGTCTTTTCTTTAGCTCACCGGGAGAGAGAACTTGAAGCTATGAAGTAGCCTGATCTCCGTATAAACGTATTTCAACGGCTAAGACTGCATGCTAGTGACTTGCGCCTTAAGCGATGGGGTGCGGGTTCGAACCCCATCTGAGGATAATTTTTAAAAATTTTTATATTTTTTTATTTTTTTTTTTTTTTGACATTATATTATTTATTTATTGTGTTTTTCGATATATTAATGAATTTTATACAAAAAAATAATTTTTTTTATTCGGTAAATTTCAAATAATGCTTAGAAAATTCCTGGAAAATTAGTTTATTTTTATTATATTTTTTTTTAAAACTCCTTGTACAATATTTTCACGATAGTTTAGCATTCGAAATGTGTTCCATGCTTAAAATAAAGTGTCTTTCTTGGTGAAAGAACGCATAATGGAATAAAAAATAAAATAAAATGGCGGGAAAAAGATTCAAATTTTAAGTCCATCTAACTCTCTTTAATATTAAGCTATAAATTTCAAACTCGGATCGAAAGTTGGCCTCGATGAGCCAAATAACCCTACCATTGGAAATTTTTATAGACCAATTAGAGGGGCCAGAAAGGCCCCTCAAGTCTTTTGTTTAGCTAACCGAGGGAAGGTACTTGAATCTATGTAGTAGCTCGATGACCGTGTAAACGTGGTTCAACGGCTAAGACCGCTTGCTAGTGGCTTACGCCTTAAGCGAGGTGGTGCAGGTTCGAACCCCTGCCGAGGGCAATTTTTAAAATTTCGTATATTTTTTTCTTTTGTCTTTTTTTTACTTTATATTATTTATTTAATGTGTTTTTCGATATATTAAAGGATCCTATATGTAAAAAATAATTTTTTTTTTCCTGGAAATTTCAAATAATGCTCAAAAACTCGAAAAATTAGTTTATTTTCATGATATTATTTTTTTAAATTTCTTTTACAATATTTTCACGATTGTTTAGTATGCGAAATGTGTTCTGTGTTTGAAATCAAGTGTCTTTCTTGGTGAAAGAACGCGTAATGGAATAAAAAATAAAATAAAATGGCGGGAAAAAGATTCAAATTTCAAGTCCATCTAACTCCCCTTAATTTAAAGCTATAAATTTAAATCTCGGGCGGAAAGTTGGCCTCTATGAGCCAAACCAACCTACCAAGAAAATTTTTTATACACCATATAGGGGGGGGGCAGAAAATGCCCCTTAAGTTTTTTGTTTAGCTAACCGGGAGAGGGTGCTTGAAGCTATGTAGTAGCCTGATCCCCGTATAAACGTGGTTCAACGGCTAAGACCGCGTGCTAGTGACTTACGCCTTAAGATAGGGGGTGCAGGTTCGAACCCAGGCAGAGGTCAATTTTTAAAATTGTTTACATTTTTTTCTTTTGGTTTTTTTTTACATTATATTATTTATTTAATGTGTTTTTCGATATATTACAGGATCCTATGTGTAAAAAATATTTTTTTTATTCTTGCAATTTCAAATAATGCTTAAAAACTCGAAAAATTAGTTTATTTTTATCATATTATTTTTTTTAAACTTCTTTTACAATATTTTCACGATAGTTTAGCATGCGAAATGTATTCCGTGTTTGAAATCAAGTGTCTTTCTTAGTGAAAGAACCCATAATGGAATAAAAAATAAAATAAAATGGCGGGAAAAAGTTCAAATTTACAGTCCGTCTAACTCCCTTCAATTGAAAGCTATAATTTTAAAACTCGGGCGGAGAGTTTGCCTCTATGGGCCAAACCACACTACCAAGAAAACTTTTTATAGACCATATAGGGGGGCAGAAAATGCCCCTTAAGTTTTTTGTTTAGCTAACCGGGAGAGGGTACTTGAATCTATGTAGTAGCACGATCCCCGTATAAACGTGGTTCAACGGCTAAGACCGCATGCGAGTGACTTACGCCTTAAGCGAGGGGGCGCGAGTTCGAACCCCGGTTGTAGTCAATTTTTTTTAAAAAAATTTTCTTTTGTTTCTTTCGCTTTTTATTATTTATTTAATGTGTTTTTCGATATATTATAGGATCCTATATGTAAAAAATATTTTTTTTAATCGTGCAATTTCAAACAATGCTTAAAAACTCGAAAAATTAGTTTATTTTTATCATATTATTTTTTTAAACTTCTTTTGCAATATTTTCACGATAGTTTTGCATGCGAAATGTGTTCTGTGTTTAAAATCAAGTGTCTTTCTTAGTGAAAGATCGCATAATGGAATAAAAAATAAAGAGCAAGGAACTAACGCTTCACCGTTATAAATTTTGAACATTTTATGCCAGTGATATAAACGAAAAAGAACTAGAGCTATAATTAGAACATTTCAAGCATGATTTGGCCTAGTAGAATAAGTTAGATAAATTTGGAATAGATGCATAAAATAGTAAAAAACAACAATCTCGGAGACACGTTTCCATACATTGACGTTTGTCATATTTTTTTCAAGCGTGACATTGGACAATTGTCACTCATGATAACTAGATGTAGTGGCGCACGTTCATTCTCCATACTAAACTTGATAAAAAATGAACTAAAAATGACTTAAATAATGATTTTCAATGATCATTGAAAATGATGTGTAGGAAATAGATTTTAGCAATGTAATAGAAGGCTTCACCTCTCAAAACGCGTAAAAAGTATTGCTACCTTAAACTTTTGGTGAAAAAAATGTAGTTAAAACTTTTATAATAATGTATCAATGTTTTATTTTCTTAAACCAAAAATTATTCAAAAGTAAAATTTTTTCTTTGAAATTACTCATAAAGAGCCCGAGGGCCCCCAAAACGGTTCTGCTTTTTGGATTATACATTTTCAATTTAAAAAGTTTTATATATTACCTTAACGCTAGTTTCGTGTACAAAATGAATAAATAATGAAAATGTGACCGAGCTTACACTTTATCGTTCTCATTTATCTGCTATATAACTAAAGTTTTTCTGGAGAGTATGCATAGCGCTATCGAAAGACGGAGCTCCAAAACTAGCACAGCAGTACGTTGTAGTTTTGGGAGGTAATGTCCCAATAGTTTCGTCAAGAGAGCAGTCCAAAGTTTAAAACAATTATTGTTAATTTTACTTTCTGTGTATTTCACTATATCTCAAAAAATTATAAAAAGAATTTGAAACATTTTTGTTCTCAGTTATAAAATTCGTTTATCCAAAAGAAAATTCTATGCAAAATATAACTTATAGTAAATGCTCATTATTTTATATAATAATAGTCGAAAAATATTTATAATATTATATATTAATAACTGCAAGGTAGAAATTTTTTTCAAAATTTAACTTTTCACTAATTGACCGATTTAACTGAAATTTTGCTATTTAAAATTGCATTCCTTAAAATGATGTAAAAAAATTTTCTACTATACAATTCAAAAATTTTAAGACTTATGTTAAATAAAAAAACAATGATCATTTACTAAAAGATATATTTTGAGTGGAATTAAATTTAAATAAACGAATTTTACAATTGTGAACAAAAATCTTTCAATTCGTTTAAAAAGTAAAAAAAAGAAAAGTAGTCAAAAAAAAATTAACATGAAGGGATCCAAATTTTGGAATTCTCTTCTGTCCAAACTATTGGAACCGTATCTCCAGAGCTCCGGTTGCCCCCAATATCTTGGGGGCCAGACATTTACATCACTAAAAAAAAAAAAAAGCTGGCTTATTCAGAGAAAGTGCATTTTTGTGTCTGATTTCGTAAAATATTGTTACTGTAAGACTGTCTTTTTTGTGTTAAAAGGGCATTTATATTCTATTCCTTTACTATTTGATTAAAAGGGGCCACATACTGTCTTTGGAGATTACTGACCTCATTTCAAATCAACTTAAATAGAGTTTAATACTCATTATATGAATTATTTGTGTTTGCTTATGCTTTACTGCTATTTTATAGCCTGAATTAATAATGCTTTGTTTTTTTAATAAAGTGGAAAACAGTATTCTTTCTTCTTAGAATAAATCAATTATATTTTAAATGGGAATAAAAAGTACATTGAATGCTTAATTTCTGAATCATTTTGATCAATATTAATGTACTTAAGTGTGTACTCAATAAAAGTTAATTTAAAAAAAGGAGCTGTTATGGTACATTGTTTTCAAAAATGCTGCAAATCAAGTTTCGTTTCTTTTTTGCCTACTATGGCAGGTAACACAACTTTTTTTTTATTATAATTAATTTAAGACAGAAAGTAAGATTTGTATACTATTGAATTTGTAATCTTTGTTGAGAAGAATATAATTACATGTATAGAATTGGCATGTGATGTGAAGATGTGATGATGAATTGGCATGTGAAATGTAAGATACATAATATGTATCTTCAAGAAATGATAAATAAATAAGATACATTTTATTTTGATAATTTTTATTTTTACCTTTTTAATTATTTCTTAGTGGTAAGTAAGAGCACAGCATATATGTAAAAAGTACAAAATAGGACACACAAAAAAAAAATATGTTAGTTGGATCAGAAAATTTGAAGCATGTCTATTTTTTTTTTTGTTCTTATACAATAGAGAAAGAGTATTGGTAGACAGCTTGACTCTATGATGGTGCAATCACATAAGGTTTATGACAGCTACTAGTGGCAACATCCTGAGAAAAGGAGCAGCTAAAAGTCTTGTCTGCTTATTCAGCTGTAAAATAGAAGCATTTTTCTTGATAAAAAAAATTGAAATCATGTTACCTTAAAGTTCTGCAGTGGGTCAGAATCTAATCTAAGACATACATTATATTAATATCAGACAACTATGCTAAATAATAAAGAGCTTAATTATTTTTTATGAATTTAAAAAATTTACAATTATATCTATTACATATAACAAAATTAATGACTAAATTTTGACTTGTTATGGCACAGAGATATTCTTCAAAGTGAATGAGTATCTGCATAAATCATAGTAGAAACATGAAGTCCTGGTAAACATATCTCACAGAAAAGCTTTAAGCAGACAATGCTGTGAGATTATTCTCCGGGACAAATGTAAATCATCAGTAAAACAAACAGCAATGTAAATACTAACAAATTTTTTTATTAAAAACAAATTATATTAAATATTTAAAGAATAATTCCTTAAAAAATCTAGGTAAAAGCTAGAAGAGAACAAGTTGCTTCAAATTAGTATTGCACTCAAGATACCTTGTGAAAATTTCAATGGATGGCTAAGTATATAACTTAAAGCACAGCTTTTTAAATTGTAAATCTAAAAAAGATTGAAAACATTACTTTGAATCAACTTGAGTAACAGAGTGAAAGGGGACATTTAACACAAAAGTATACATTTTAAGAGAAAATTTTTAATAACCAGGAAAGTATTATAAGCATGCACACATACAATTATATATATATAAAATAAAAAATGCCCACGATTTATTAAACCTGGCTCATCCAACATCTTCTGGGACTACTTGCGACACCGTCAGAGTAGTTTCACTACACTTTTGGGTGGAAGTGCTACTCCAACTCATACTTTGGGATTTGGTGCATTCGTCACTTAAAAAATCTAAACATAAAAAAGGAGTTGAAAAGGGTGTTAATATCTGAAGGCATGTTGACGCAGTTAACAGAACATTGGAGCACACATCCACAATTAGGAAATCGCTCTCGTGCTTTGCTAGTCGACCAAAAAGCTTTTATTAACAATAAAAAATTGGCCCACTTCCTCCATGCATGTTTAACTTGTCATGAGGTTGAACTAATTCTCTCAACTCAATCTTCTAGCATTCAGGTGTTCACTCAAGTATTATAGTTATAATGGGTTTTGCAAAAATGAATTTTTGAATCACATAGTTACAGTCTAGTAAAAGAAGTAAAAACTAAAGGAAGATAGTTCTCATTGTTACAATTTTAAGTTATGTCTAAGTGTTGATAGGTTACTGGGTTACAAAGTTACATTGAGAGTTAAATTGTTAAAATTAAATAAATTATTGTTACGAGAGGTTTGATGCTCGGTTTCTTATTTTCAATTCTTTTGCAGGTTTTCCATTTAATCAGGTTATTTACGACTGAAAGAGAGGGGTAGTGTCTGATTAATCTTATTTAATATTTCTATTGCAGAATCCATCAGAGTTTAGACATAAATAACAGCATTTAAAGAACAAGACAATCACAGGATATTACATCACAACATTTAATAGTTAGTCACAGCACAGATTTTTTAAAAATTTATTTTCTTTGCATATGACATAAATGAGCTCACGGCCAACTGCTTGATCGGCGGGTGCACTGCCTACGGTAGAACTTAGTTGCAGAACTGTGGTGAACAATAATTTTGTACAAAATAAGAGGTAAACAGCAGAGCAACAATTTCGTGCTTTTGTATAAACAACTGAAGTTTATTTAAAAATGATAAAAGATTTCGCTTTTGTAAGAGATAATAAGTCTGTGTATAGTTCATTTTGTAAATATACATCTTTAACCTTAGCTGATAATTGTCTTTGCCAGGTCCTGTGAATGTGCCATTTACATAGCAAACGTGAAACCTTTTCAAAAATCGTATTGAATGGATCAGCTGTAAATTTATTATTAGTCATTATACAATAACAATTTAGGTTTGGAATTTTAGATTTAAGAGAAAGAAATACTTAATGGTTTCTGCATCTAAACTGCTAGTAATAAAATGTGCAACTGGATAACTATGTCAAAACTCTGTAACTGAAGTTTATCTAAAAATATGATAAATATTTGTGTTATGAATTAAGCTAAAGAGACTTTACTACATCATCAAGTAAAACTTAAATAGAACATTAAACAAGGAAACCCATATTTCTTTTAGACTGCTCTTATATCTCACAACTTGCAAACTTAATTCTTTATTTTGATCTTTTAGAACAGACACATTTACAGACTGATGGCAGAAATAACTAACTTTTTAAAAAATTAACATAAGCAACTAACTTAACTTTCTGATACAAGAACAATGTTAACCTTAAAGGACAAAAAATAAATCTTCAAAAAATAACTAAAGCATTACACCAATATTAACAAAAATATGGTTTAATAACACAAGCCTGCGAAATTGAAGTTTTTGAAAAATACAAGAGAAGTTATTGTTGATTTATATGTTATTTGATGTGCTGATTTCGAAAATGATCTTCATTTTTCCTAATCACATTAGGATTTTTTGTAAAATCGATATTAATGTTTTTACTAAAATCCTATTTGGAAAGGAATTTTCTCAAACAAATTTTCAAGTACTATCCAGTAACTGCTCTCTTCATTCATTTTGATCTATGTAAAATTTAATCTTGTGAAAGAAAATTGATTTTTGAGCTATCAGCTAATTTTTTATAGGTCAAAATGAATAAAAAATACTGTTACCAGACCGCACAAGTCACCTCTGGTCGAGGGAAAAACAATAAGTTCCTTGCGTTTAAACTTTTTATATCAGTTTCTGGAAAAAATCACCAACATACAATTTTAATTAATTTTTTTTTATTAAGATAGCTTACGTAAAATTGACGATTGACCAAAAATAGCAAATATTGTGTATGTGTACATGAAAGTTTGAAACAAATACAAAACAAGCAAAAAACTTATTGGTAATTTAAAGGTAACGTAAAAAAGAGAAAAGTTTCTATTTAAGGATATACTCGTTTTCCTCTGAAACTTATTTTTGGTGATCTTCTTTTATGCTAAATCTCAGATCTATCCCGAGCTATCATCGAACAGTAGTCGGCGAGCATGTTCTTGTCCCATCTTCCTTGATATTTACGCTCCATATATCTGATATCTTGATGGAACCTTTCTTCTTGTTCTTCGCTGACTGCTCCTAAATTATCGGGTAAAAAGTTCACATGTGAGCAAAGGAAATGCATTTTTACACTCATGAAGCTACCCAAAGTTTTAAATTTGTCCAGCATTTTCATTACAATTTCCTAATAATCAGGATCCTTGTAATTACCCAGAAATTTACTGACGACATCTTTGAAAGCAACCCAAGTTTCTTTTTCCGTTGCTGCCGTGTCTCAAATTCTTTATCCTTCATGAGTTTGCGGATATCTGGACCAACAAAGATTCCTCCGTTCAACTTGGCTTGGGATAAACCTGAAAACTTTTCGAACGGGTATTTGAAACAATCGCCATATTTTGAAACAGCCTTGACAAACTGCTTCATTACACCTTATTTTATATGTAGCGGAAGTAACAATACTTTTTTCGAATCAACTTAGCTGTTTCGAATAACGTTCTTGGTGCCTGAGTCAAGATTTTGTCTTTTCAGTCATTCTTTTTTTTACCCAATGTTGAGTCTTGTCACGGCTGTCCCATTCACAAATGAAACATGGGAACTTTGTAAATCCACCTTGTTGACCAAGAAGCATGGAGATAACTTTCAAATCACAGGAGATGGTCCAACTGTGATCGATGTATTTTAGTTTGTCTAGGACGAATACCAGGTTTTCATAGCATTCTTTTAAATATACTGAGTGTCCAACTGGTACAGATGCATACTGGCTCCCATGATGAACAGCTTTGAGGCTTCTTTTAGATGAATCTATAAACAGCCTCCACTCATCTTTTTCGTAGATGACATTAAATTTGCTCATCAATCCAGGAACATCAGAACAATATACAAAGTTCTCCTCTTCATCAAAGTACTTAATAAATTCCTTTTCACGATTCCTGTACTAATAAAATGATGTTCCTTTGGCCAATAAGTTTTTTTTTCTTTCTGTCTGGAGCCTAACAATTCATCTGCCTCTTTCAAAAGGCCAAGATCACTGCTCAGATAATTAAGTTCAACCTGAGAGAAGGGCTGAGGTGAACTGGCTACAGGTGGCTTATATTCAATATCGGAGTCTTGAACTTCTGGATGTTTCAAGTCTGAAGAGATGATTGGCAATTCAGTTGGAGGCGCAGGCTCACCAGGTCCATAAGGAACGAGGCATATAGCCGATTTAATACTATCAGGATAAGATATTAGCCTTTGATTGTTCTGGTTATACCCACGAACATAGCAGGAACAAAAATAACAATCATCAAAGTGGTTTTTGGGCCCCCTCCATGTCATAGGAATTCCAAATGAAACACTACACACAAACTTTATAGAGAGCCCACGATTTGTTCTGGTCTCCTAATTTCATGCCAAAATATGCTCCATTAGTTGTCTTACATAGTCTGTAATGCTCCTCATGCAATTTTTAACAACACTATACTCGCCGCATACATAACAAAAGCCACCTGGGAAAGTTTTACAATGTCTCGAACTCGAAGTCATGTTTCACGAAACACACAGAAAAAAAGCAGACGTTAAAGTCACTCCCTATTACGTTTGCTAGTGTTTCTGAGAGGTCAGCGAACCTAGATAAAAATTCTCGCGACGCTATTGTTAGAGAGAGATTGTGACAGAGTAGTCATAGAGGGCTGCTTTTGTAGATTTAACCTAAGTAGAATGCTGGTCAGTCAAGAAGTTAAGCAATTCAAAAACGAAATTTTTTTATGATAAATGTTCATAAAAATTCCAGTAAAACTGAATTTTTCAAAAAAACGCAACGTGATAGAAAGTTTTCATTATTATTTTCCATTTCAGCACCAAAAAATACATTAAGTTCAGCTATCAGACCCCTTGAATTTTTTTCATCGAAGGCCTGTGTAATAAAAGTTTATTAACTTCCAGACATAGTTTTTTTCTTCCTCTCTTCTTCAGCCCGCATTTGATTTAGAGTGAAAAAGAGAGACCTTATATTATTTTGAATGTTTTATAAGTCAAAATCAATCCTACTGAATACATGACAATTCATCATTTATTATGAAGTAAGATTTAAATACTTTTAAAAATGACATTAATTAATTTTATTTCTCCCTATTGATAGAAATTGAATGCTAAAATAATAAATTTTTAAAAATTGATGAAGAAAAAAGAAATAATTTTTTTAAAATAATCAATATAATACATTTATTGTTTATTAATAAAGGAGGAAGATACTAACCAGCCTTTCTTTCTAACCAACCAGCTTAATGTCTTTTTCTTAGCCTGCATTTGATTAAAGAAAAATACTGGGAAACATCAAAAGATAATTATTCTGAACTTAATTATTTTATTAAAATTTTAATTTACAAACAGAACACTATAACAATACAGTTTTAAAAAAAACACTTAAGGTAAAATGCCACCGTTAATAATATTCAATTGCACAATGTCAGATTTGATTTAAGCGAAATCTTTCAAGTCTTGAAAAGTGATTTCACGTCACTCTCTGAAACCGAATTTAGGACGAGGGTCAGGGAGAGACTGACCGAGATGTGTTATCGGTCGATTAGAGAGAAATTCAAATTGGAATGTAGAATCGCAGTCAAAATAGTGTTGAATCAACTTGCACCTAAACAAGTTGATCTTATTCTGGGAAAGGAAAACAACATTCATCCGAACATTGTTAAGCTCACTTGGTGGTCGAGTTACACAAAGTTTATTCTAAACAAAAATTTTAGAATTTCAAGTCGAGCGCATCAGTACAGAAAACTATATTACGATAAGGAAAGCTTTGTTATCGTAAGGGAAGAGGATGTGAAGTATGCAAGAAAGGCTATAAAGCGATTGCATAAACTTAAAGTCATTGTTCAGAAGGATAATACGCTATCTTCCATAAGTCATTTAAATTCTTGTAAAAATAGCTTACTGATAGAAAGTACATGAAAAGAAATTGCAACATTTAAGTGATTTAACTATTATTTAAATTTTGCCTATTCTACTTTTCAGTGTAGATTCAAATTCAGTGCCTGTCATTGGAAAAAAAAAAACTTTTTAGTCTGATTATACGAGCTAATAATTCATAATACATTTATTACTTTAATTGAAATACAGTAGGGAACCGATTACCCGGAACGGTCGGGACGATCGCTTTTCCGGATAACTGATTTTTCCGGTTTTCTGAATCGCTACAAAAAACCGTTTTTTTAATTGTTAAACCCAACTAAAAAAAATAATAAAATTGGAAATAATCTTAAAAATATGAAAAAACGATGAAGTAATACACTAATGATTATTTCCAAAATGATGGTAAGGTAAACATCTTTAAAAAAAGAAAGAAAAATGAAAATTTTTTTTAAAAAATGGCGAGAAAACTTATCGAATTTCGTTCCGGTTTTTGGGTTTTCCGGTTTTCTGATTTCCGGATAACGGGTTCTGTACTGTAATTAAGTATAATTAAGCTATGTAACAAAATATTGCTAGCTGTTGAGTAAATAATACATGAAATTCATTCAAAATGATGTTATGTAAAGCATTACTCTATAATAGGATTTTAAATAATTTATGATTTGAAATCTTTTAGGGAGAAAGAGAGATATTTTCTAATTATGCTATTTACAATCACCCAGGCACTAATTAAGTTAATTTCTATTAGATGTCTAGTATGTTTTTAAGATCTCACAGTACCTTTGCAACAATTATTTTAAATAAAGATATAATAATTCATTTTGTGGATGCTTTACATGCTCATTTAACTTATAATCAATAATTTATTTTCAAAAAGTAATTAAACTGTTTAATTTTTTTAACATTTTAAAAAAATTTGAAAAAATTCAAAAATTTTAAATCCCTAAGGCTTTTTTATTTGAACATATTTTCAAAAAAATTTTTTTCCCTTGGTGCTTACCATATTCATCTTAACAATTTGTGCATTTATTTGTTGATTAATCAATTAGAATATTTTTGATAGATTATTTTGTAAAAATGTAGAAAAAAAGGTTAAAAATTCCTGTTAGGTATATATAACATGCTGTAAAAATTTTAATACCTTATAAAATGCTTATTCCATGCACAGTTTAAATAAGTGTATTATACTCAAGATAAAAAAGTAATAATACTTAAATAGAAAAAATTCCTTAGGGATTTAATTAAGATTAAAACACAAAATTATCATCAATGAGGAAAAGCACTCTAAAATCTGTCTGCTGTGCAAGTTTCTGTATTAGGACAATCTAAAATCAGTCATAACTTTTTTAAAAATGTAGATAGATAGATGACTTTTTTTCAGTGAATTTGAAATAGTTTAAAGTTTTATTATAAGCAATAAAAAAATTCGATACTTTGGTCATTTTTTGGGTACTGTGACCTCTTAAAAATATTAAATTTTTTTTGCAGACATAAAGCATGTGATTGAAATGGAAAGTAATGAACATAAAAGAATAAATGTATTTTAAATGCAATTGAAATATTTGACTAAAATTTCAAGTATTACTCAAAGCTCTTAGAAATAATATTTCTTTTAAATATACATGTATTAAAATAATTTAAATATCACATTATAAAGTTAACTATTTGATAATAGTAATTATTGTCCAATATGTCATTTGCAATATTGATAAAAACTAATAAAAATTTCATAGCAAATCAAATAATTCAGATGCATTTAGTTTATTCTAAAAATAATTAAGGAGTGGACTTTAAATTAAAAATATTATCTTCCTGGCTTTTTCATTTTCCACTTTATTTTTCATTTGAGTATACTAGGACATTTATCAAAATTAAAAAAGGAAGCCTCTCACAGAGATATAAGTAAGCTTTTCTTCTGTTATCTGTTCAATATTAGATGGCTAAATATATGGTTCATCATTAAATTGGAAGCATTTGAGATGCAACAACATCCTCAAAAATATTCATAGAAAAGATCTGCATAATAAATGTTATTGTGATTTCATAATTAATGTCATGAAATTACTAAAATATTTCTTGTGAACTTAGCTAAAAAATTTTTTTTTCCTTTTAACTCTGAAATGTAAACTAATTATAATAATTATAATAAAAGGCTAAGAAATAGAAGTCCTATCACTTTTTCTTTTTTATTTGTAGTGAAGAGCAGTTCTGGTATGATAACAACAAATGAAAAGGAACAATTCTGGCACCGCCGCTGGAATAGAACACATGAAGAGAAAGGTATTTTGTTGCCGTTGAACATAAAAGAATTTGAAAATGGTTTACCCTACCTTCCAAAAATATATAAACTTATAAATATAGATTTTATATGAATGATAAATAGGTTTAAGTAGCATTCAATTTTACTCAAAAATGATAACTAGCTACAAATTAGATTTAAAAAAAATTTTAAATTTAAATCAGTGACATTTAAAAAAAAAAATTCAAGTGGTTTAAATTATGATTTTTCCTCTTTCAATACCTATTCATGTTAAATAATTCCTTGTTAACAATGTTTGATATTTCTGATTCATACCGAAATAAAGACAATAATGTTATCTTTTTAACATATTAATAACTGGTACATTCATATATTTTAAATAGGCATTAAGAAAAGATGTTGGTGCATGCAAAAGTCTCATTCAGACATGTATTCTTTAATCCAACATGCTAAGCAGGGCATGTATTAAAATGTTGAAATTTTTTAAGCACTAGGAGATCCTGAATAACACACAAAAATAATGGGTTAGCGTTATTTTTAAAAAATATCTATAAATTTATTAAAGAAAATTATTTAGAGTCATATAATAATAATAAGAACAAACAGGTATGAAAGTTACAACAATAAATTTAACATGTTAAGCAACATACCGAGCTGGTTCTAAGAGTTTTTTAGCAGTTACACCATCTCCCTGCTTTAACTTGATCAATGCCAATTCAGTCATAGTGAAAGGTATCAAATACATATCATCTTTAACTCACTTTTCACTGAAATATTTCCAATTGTTTAGGATCACAAAAAATATAATTAAACAACCAAAAAATCCTAAAGGACTTTTGAAATGAAATCATAAGTTTTTCTGTATTGTTTAGCTTTATTCATTCACATATAGCACGAAATAATTATTTCTTATATTTTAGTATTTTTATTATTCTTTTGAGGTCAAAATGCAGCAAATTTACATTTTGTTTGAAAATATTCATAAAAATTCATAAAAAGAAGTTTTTAAATAATAACATGTAATATAAGTCTTATAATGTATAATGTTAATCCTTCACTAAATAGTTTTTTTCTTCCTCTTTTTTGAATCAAATTTTCACTTAATCATAATACTTCATTAGAAATTAGAAATTTTTCTCCACTTCCATAAACTTTCTTGTCTTTAGTTAAATAAACTCAGTAAATATTAATGGTTACCTTTTGTAGAAAAATATCCAACATTCGTTTTCTTATCTAGGGAAAAACTATTATTTGGAAAGGAAGTAAAAAGTTTCTTTTAAAACAAAATTTCTTAAAACTTTATGTTAATAAGTAAATCAAAATCAACCAACTACTTTGTGATTCATATGTTTATGCTTATTATCATCTTTTTTAGAGTATAACAAAAGTTTGAAAAAATAATGGACATCAAATATAGCTTAAAAACATAGAAAAAATATTACAAAAATAGAAATTAAATTTTCAAAGCATGAAAATTAATAAAGTCTATTTCAACAAGATATTTTTAAATAATGCAACAACCATTTTTAAACTTTTATCAACATTAATTTTACTAATATAAATCTTTATATCAAGAAGCTGGGAGAAAGCTGTGCACAATTCTTATTAAAATGTAAATTGTGGAAAACACTTTGATTAAAATTTATAAGAAAGCTAATATGAACTAATTTATTTAAGTAATGAATCACAAATTAAAAACTGCCAGTAATTACATAGGTGTCAGAATCTAATAAAACAAATGGGATTGATGAATTAGTCACATCAATTATAAATTAGCTATCAATAATTTTAAAATAAATTTCATTCAACGTATTTTATTTTAATACACAAATTAACAAAAAAACAAACACTGGTTTTCATTATTGTAATAATTGTAATTTAATTGAGACAATTATCAGTCAAGATCAGTAGACTACTGATGGACTCTGGTCTACTGATTGAACTATATTTTAGAGTGAATATTTTTAAAGATACATTCTCTTGTAATTAAATTGTTACTGCAGAAATTGTTATTGTTAGAAATTGATCAACTTGTATTAAAGATTTTAAAATTTTGCAATATGATCTACAGATTTAGTTTTTAGCCAAGTTATAGAAATAAGCACCTGTACATTGTTTCTAGATTATATTAATTGAACTGTATTTGTGCTTTTATTTTTATTCGTCAATTTGTAAATCACTCTAGTATTCAGCGGTAAATTACGTGCATGTTAACTAAAGACTATAATACTTACGTAGTTTTATACAGTATTTTAAACCGAGTTTTTATTTAAACCCAAACAGCCAACAATCAATATAAGGACTCTTGCTGACTTAAACAGAGCACTTAAATTATAGTATAGTGAGGTAACATATATAAAATAAAGTTTCTAAAAATTTAATTGTTAATAATTCTTGCGAGGTAGATACATTTTTTTCTGTAATTTAAAAAATAGATTTAACACTTCTCTTTAAATACTTCTTTTAGGAATGAAGACATTTAATTTTAAATGCTATTATGGAAAGTTTCATGGAACCAGGTGTGCCAAAAATTACGTATGATTCGAAAAATTAAGCAAAGAACGGAGGATATTTACTAAAACATTTTTCTTGTTTAATTTCAAAATTAGATACTAAGATTGTCAGCAGATGGAATCTATGGCTACAAACACCATTGTTCCAACTAAAAAAGTATTTGCAAGAATGTCATGTCTAAATTAATGTCCTTAAACTTGGCCAGGTTTTGCTGCATATGGTAGTCATTTAGAAAAATTTCCTTCTGTTGTCTTTTAATATTATCAGAACTTTTGTTCAATTATGTGCAACTAATTTTGAAACTAAAAAATTACCTAGTTTCTTAAGAACAGTAGAAAAGCAAGTAATTCTATCACCTTCATTTTTTCTTTAGTTAATATTTCAAATTCTAGGTCATTTTTCTGACAGCAAGTATAATGAACAGTAAAATAACATTGCATGCATCAAATGGGACTTTCATATCTTACATTTTAATGAAGAGGTCTATGCAATAGGGAAGCCTACAAAAAAGAATGTAAGCTATTTATAAAAACGCAAATGAAATTAGTCAGTCTATAATATTGCATGTGCAAATAAAAAAACACACAATAGCAAATAAAGCTAATTACCAATAATTTATTCATTCAAATTATTTTAAAATACAGTCGTTTAAAATCGTATCAAGAAATGACTCCACGGAAACAATCTTCAACTTGATTGATGCGACCCAAATTAGTACCGCTGACTCGACCAAATTATATACACCTCTCAGTAATATTAATCATGTCGTGTGCCCGCTATATCTAGATAAATATGATTATGAAAAAAATTAGAGACAATAACTAAAAACACACAAAATTCACTGAATTGGTTAAGTAAGAACATTTTAAAAAGTGCAATGTCATTAATTTTGAAACTTCACAAGAAACTTGATTTATGAGTATTTTACAAGATGAAGTTTTAAATAAATTTTATCTAAAACTGATTTTGCCAGCTAAGTGTTACACAATGAGTCAAGATGCAACAAGTTTTCAACTGTGATAAAACTAGTGCTTATATATATATATATATATATATAATTTCTTAGGGACAATTTCACTTCGATATTCAACGTTTTTGATATAAGTTTAAAATCTATTTTTTATCACAATCAGGCTGAGTTATGAGAGCGAATGCAAAATATATGCCTATTGTGGCAAAATGACCGATGCACAAAAACTAAGTGACAGTACAATAGACTACACATAAATATTTTTGAAAATTAAAAAGAATAAAACAATTTTAGTACTTAAAAAATTTAAAAAAATAAGAATCAAGGAGGAAAAATGTTTTAAGAAATTAAAAAGAATGCATGAAGAAAGATTTTAAGGAATAAGAACTTTAAAAAAAATGAGCCCCACACCAGACTCCAAAGAATGGAAATTAGTACTTGATAACAATACTGTATTTTTCACTGAGGAACCAAAGTATCAATCTCAGACATGATAAATGTTAATGTTTTTTTTTTATTTATAAGATAGACAAATGATTCCTGAAAGAAGAAATTATCTGAATTTTCTTCAATGTTGTTTTCTTTTAGTGCTTAATTTTTTATCTTTTCGTATATAAAAAATAAATAAAAGACTTACAGACAAAAGAAACATTAAAACAAACAAATTCCACCATAGTTGAACTAAGTGTGGCTTTAAAAAAAAGAAGAAAAAAAGATATTAAAGTTTGTAAAATCTATTGCAATAACTGAAAAAAGATTGATGATAAAAACTTCAAGTATTTACTACGAAATCGCACAAATTGAGCAGGTGAAAAAGAAGTTAATCAAATGTATGTTTCGAGATTCACATATTATAATTAATAACACTGTACTAAAAATATTGAGATTTTAAAAATATTCAAAATTTAGCAGTGACAACTGCTGAAAAATTGATAGAAAAAAAACAGTAGAATTATCGTATAAGATTATTAATATTCAGTTGCGCAATTTGAATTTTCTGTATCATAGTAATATCTGTGTTTTAAGATATCATGTCCTCCATGAACTCCAAAAAAAAAAAACTTAAATCAAGTCTGCGAAAAATCAATTACACAAATAAATACGTGATTAGAATTTCTCGCTTCTTAATAATATTGTATGAAAATATCACGATTTAAAAAATCCTGACGATATCAAGTAGCAAAAACTTTAAAAACCTCAACTAAAACTTGGTAGTGTCCTCGTAAAACAAACGATAATAATAAATACATGAATTGAATTTTGCGTGTCACAATAATATTGGAATTTTAAGAACCATGAGAAAATCAGTAGCAGTAACTGCAAAAGAAAAAATAAAACATCGGAATCAGGAATTATAATGATATCCAGCGAGTTGAAATCTCCATCTACAGTTATCATATGAAAAATTCAATCTAATTGCACCCAATTAAAAAACGAGAGCAAATATATAATATTGACTAAATAATTCCTTTATTACAAATCGGAATTTATGACATATTTAAAATCAAAGTTTAAAAGGAATGAAAAAAAAAAACACCATTTTTTTTTCTAGGGAACGATAATTGAAATGTTTCCATTTCAGAATTACTTTGAAGACCGTCAACTTAATTATTTTTCTATTCGCCTCCGTGGTTCATTAATTTTTACCGAAGAAGTTATTACAGATGCAAAGTTTTATAAGAGTTAGTTATTACAGATATAAAGCATAGAAACTCAAACAAATCTGCTGAAAAAAAGTTTTTTTGGATCTCATTAAGTACTCAAAAAGAAAAAAAGAGGTGCTTGTAAAGGAGGTATAAATTTCATGTTAACTAGATTTTGTGTAAGTGGTAAAATTTAAGTTTTTGATTAGCGAAATTCCGAGAAAATTTTGTTGAAATATAAATTATTGATTTACGAAAGTCCGTGAATCAATAATCTTGAGATTCGCGGAATTCTGCAAATTAACAGAAGAAACACATGCCTAATAAGAACAAAAATTCCAAATAATCTACCTATACATTATTAGCCCTTACTGTTTACATTCAAAACTGAAATGAATTTATCTTAAAAAAAACATACCTTTGGCATCTCAAAGACTAGAAAATATAGTTTTGATTTTGCAAAGAATATTTTCAGTAAGTTCGCGAGATTTTGCTATCATTGGAAAACTGTTCCAATTATACACCAATTCCTAAAAGAAACAATATATAGCTGTAATGAAATATTACAAGTTACAAAATTATAATGTTATGAATAAATGTTAAAATAATTTATAGTGTAATTAATAAAACAGTTTAACACATTTAATCAGCAATATATATATATATATATATATATATATATATATATATATATATATATATATATATATATATATATATATATAACGAGTGTATTCTAGAGATTAAAAATGCAATTTGAATATTTAGTAAAAACGGCAGCTCTAGACACATTAGTTACCCATAAGATTTCTTTTTGTGTGTAATGCAGATTTTTGCTGAACATTTTTAAATAAAAAAAAATTACATTAATAAAAATAAATTCTGCACAAAAAAAATCAAATTCAATTTAACAAAAAATAGATCAAAAATAATATTGACCCACCGGGGGAAAGATTAGGTAACAAGCAATTGTCCTTAATTAAGACAAATAACCTATTAAAAATACACATAAAGCATGTAAAAAATTTCGCCAAATAATTTTTTTTTTTTCTGAAAAAGTTCCCCCCAGAAATTTTTTTTTACGTAAATGAAAAATTTTTTTTGGAAATATCAACTTTGCCATTATCTCATAAAAAATAGAAGTATATTAAATTTAGAAATATTTTCATAATACTCTTTGTTATCTTGTTTTCTCATTTATAACTAAAATAATACTAAACATTTACATTCATTATGTAAAACATTTACAACAAAAAAATGGATAGTTTTAAATCACATATTGAATAAAAATAAGGTAATTATTTATACTTAATTCATGAATTCATTAAAATAAATAATACAGATCTCAGTGAGCAATGAAGTGAACTCAGTGAACTGATGTGTCAAAATAATTACTGTTTTTTGAAATAAATTTCCCTTCAAAGTACAGTATTTTTCTCTAGATACATCAAAAATAAATCTGAAAGCTAATTTAGATTATAGTTTAAAAAGTCTTTATTAACAAATTTCCTAACATAAATTTCTTTTTCTTCAATTTTCTAAAGTTGTAACACCTAATATTTTCTTCATGTTTCTCATGGCCAATCATAAAAAATAAATCATATGACCAGAATAAAAATTGCAATTTAAATATTATTTTAAAATCACTGAGGTTTAAAGTAATTATTTCCGTAATTAAAACTTATCTTTAAAAATTATACTTACATTTAAATTATAATTATATTTTGTTAAAAAATTCATCAACAAAAAAATTGTAGTTGGGTATAATATTAGGCAGGTGAAAAACTGAAAACTTTAGCCAAAACGCCATCTTCTTCATGTATGAATAAACACCAAATTTACAAAATACAGAATATGAAACTTCTCACTGAAAAACAAATTATGAAAATAATTTTAGAAACTAACAAGTAGTAGGTAATGAAATTTTTTTAAAAAAACTAATTATAAAGCTTAAGAACACAGATTCTTTTCTTTTAAAAAAAATAAGTGATATAATTTAAAGATGATATGAAAAACTTGTGATACCTATGGTATACTAAAAAAAACTCATGATATACTAAAAATTTAGAAATGCAATAAATATTTCTTTACATTTTCATTTTAATATTTATCTGTGTTTAGAAATAAAAACTTGTTATTAAACGAAATTTGAAAATATTTACAACATTTAGATAAATGACTTAGTTTAAAAGAAAGAATGTGTGTAAAATATTCAATTTACAAATTTTTTTACAACAATGAGCTCATAAGTAAATAATCAATTTATTTAAAAAAAAAATCGATATCAAGAATCTTTATTTAAATAATGATAGTAGAAAATAAAGAGAGTAGAACGTGTAAAATGTAAACTTTTTAAAATTGTTTGATATTTTAAGAATGTAACAGAAAATAATCAAAGTTTAATTAGGCTAAACTTAAAAGTTTAAAAATAATGTTTGCAAACAAAAAATTATTTTAACTTAGGCAAATATACTTTCAAAGAAATTCATTATACTACACTTAATTTTAAAATATTTAATTTTCACTTTTTTCTTAAGCAATCAATTTCATTTTTAAAAACAAAATAATTTGCCATTATTTGAAAGGTACCAAATATTAAAATAAAAAATTAGATTGTAACTAAAGTAATAATAAATAAGCTTTCACTAAACAAGTTTTTTTAAATCTAATTCAATAAAATCTTAACAATTACAATTAATAACTAACAGATTTTAATTTTGATATTTCAATTTGATTTTAACAAAAAAATTTAATTTATGAAATATGGTATAATTAAAATAAAAGCTAAAAATAAACATAAGATAATTGTTACATTTTTATATAAATTGACATCACATGAAGAATATATGTTAAAAAATACTGAAACTGAATATAAACAGACTCATTGAATATTTTTGACTGGTAATTTAATAGCCAATATAAAGAAATAAAGAGTTTATAACAAAGGAATATGGTTAAACAGGGTTCCCACTCTATAATGAGATTGAAATTCAAGAACTTTCCAGGACTTTTCAAGGACCTCAACAAAATTTTCAAGGACCTTAATCTAAGACCAATTTTAAAAATTCTTCTCTTCTATTTTACTAGAAGCAACAATGCTTGTTGTGGCAATAATTAATTTCAAATATAATACCTAAATGCTTTGCCTATATAGAGAGAAGAGAGTATATGTATTATGGACTAAAATTTATATTTTTTTAAAAACAACCCTACTGGTTTTACATATTAATTCACAAAATCATTTTCAGCACAATCTATAACTAATGGTAATGAGGTGTTAATGGGGAAATCCTTTAATCCTGCGTATTTCCATGTGAAGGCTGCATGAAAGACAGAGCTAAATCTTAGGTATTCCATATTCCATGACTATTCCATAATCCCCTCCTCTATTAAACATCGTTTCTGAAATTATTCATCCATAATTTACACAACCTTCTCTAAATGTTATGCAGCAACAATTCTTTCTGAAAATAAAAATTAGAAGGAACATATCCCATTTTCACCATGTTTAAAAGCATTATTCGTTATGTGTAATCCACAACTGCCAATGAATATGACCTGGTGGGAATATTTCTCTTAATTCACACTGAAGCTTCTAATAGAATTTCCAATTGACATAGGGTCCATCCATGGATAATTGAAGTATTTTAGAGAGATTTTAACCATCATCCATGCATTTGTAAAAAGAGGACAAAATATTTTCTGCAGTTCCATGACCCATAAATTGGGAGGTAAGATACTTAGTGCAAACTTTATTATCAATTCCTTACCATAATGTCCATCTGCTTAAATTGTAGAGACTGATTTAACGTCTCATCAAAGAGTACAGTGTAGCAATCAACATTCTTCAGCTCATTTATTAGAATCCCTTTGAAGTATAGTGCCAATCCAAAGGAGCCCAAATAGGCTCACTTTGTGGCACTACAAAAAAATTGTCTCGCTATACAGCTATCAGCAAACATTTTGGAGAACAATTTATTAATCCCTTCACAGGAGTTACATGAATAATTACTAGTGATGCACTTCAGACTCCAGAGAATTTCAGCATCAAGCACATTCCTTTTGACCAGATAAGAAGACAAGGTTACCTCGGCCACTAAAGTCTCTGTTTCACTTGGGGCACACGATGTTGAAGGAGTATTTACACCAGATGAATTAGATGTTGATGTCTTTGGAAAAAGAGAAGTATTTACTTTTTTGTTTTACCTTTCTTTCATGTGTGACTTCAGAGCAGATTCTTCCATTTTTGCGATATCGATCTCCTTCATGCATAATCGGCACTTGGCTCTGAACTTCTTTTCGGGCATCGATAAAATCCATTCTTTATAAGCTTGATTATCCATCCATTGGGGATTAAAATAGCACTTCCCAGGCATAACTAGTCTAAACTACATAACACAAATACAAAGCCGTGCCTTTGCGAATACACTTTACAATAAAGTTTTGAAATGATGCAAACATAAGGACAAGTGCGGATGGTAAAACGGCAAATTTATTGAAAACTACAAGGTACATATTGTTACGAAATTCGAGAGTATTCCAGTTTCGATAAGAAAAAAGATCTAAGCATATGCGACAGAAGATGAAGTGGAGTCCCGCCCCGAACGCATTGATTGTCTGCTGTGCTCCGCGTGCTTGGCAGACACCAAGACGCTAGGCCCGGTTAGAAACGGTGGCGTTAAAAACCATGTGAGAGAGCTCAGGAACAAAACAGAAAGAACGAGAAAGATCCGCGGGTGTTTATAAAAAGGGCCGCCTGCAGTATTTAACAAATTCAAGGACCTATCAAGTTTTTCAAGGACCTAAGACGTTTTTCAAGCACTTTCAAGGACCTAAATATAGCACACAAAAAATTCAAGGACTTTCAAGGACTCTCAAGGACCGTGGGAACCCTGTTAAATGATATTTAGAAAAAAGAATTTAAAAAAAACAGGGTCAAAGATTATATTCTTTTATTTTCAAAAAGTTAATATAAAAACTAAACTTTAATTTTTTTCAAAAATTTTTTTCTTTCAAAAAATGAAGTAGAAATAACAAGAGAAATAGTTCACACTACCTTTTGTATATAAAAATAATTACTTATAATTATTTATTTTTTATTTATAATTTTGATTTATTATTAAATTATAAATACAAATATCATGTGTATCAGATATTAATATCATCATGTGTATCAAATATTGGTTTTGGATTTACCAATGAAAATAATGTTTTAAGTCATTAAACTTAATAATGCTTAATAATCAGACGACCTTTCTGGGACACAAACTTGACAGATTTTCATACTACATACTTTTCTAAAGGTATTGATTTACCAGCTAATCGCTGTTTTAAGCTTGGAACTTTCCTAAAACAGCACATAAAATAAACTGCTTAATATTTTTAAAATTCAAGAAAAATAATTTAAATGCTACGTTGCAGAAAAAAAGAGCTAAAGTTCCAAAATGAGATAAAATTATATTACTTTAAAAACTTATGATCATAAAAAGCTTTCCGCAATGATATTTAAATGTAGTCTTGTTTTATAAGCAAGACCTTTAATGGAAAATAAGAATAACCTAACATAGAATGGAAATTAAAAAAATAATTAACATAAGCACTTATTTTTGTAACTGCCTGAATAATTGCTTCATAATATATATTTCAGTTCTTAAACAATAGCCCTAACCAACTTAAATAATAGTGTTTTTAAACTTTACTATCAATTATAAATTGTTGATGACCACATAATCAATGATGAACAAGTAAGGATATGACGAAATAAACAACATTGCAAGTACATAAAATATACACAACAGCAGTAGTTTACTTTTCCTCAAACTTCTTTTATTTATAACACAGCTATAAAGGTATAATTGGAAGGCATATCAGCCTGGTAATTTATGAACATAAAAAACAAACAGAAAAAAATTAAATTCTAAAAATATTTTAATGTTTTTTTCAGTTTAAATTATTCAAATTTCAAATAATCACCGAACGCATGTTAACAAACAATATTTGAGAACAAATTTTTTTTTTTAAATAAAAAAAGATCATCAGAATCATGCTCCTCTAAATTACTTATGTCATTATGAGTGTCCTAAGAACCTGTTTGTATAATTAGAAAACATTTTTAATTATTTTAACATTTTTAATTATGCTTGTATAGTTCGAAATTTTTTTTAATTTTTTAATTCTTTAAAAAAAAAACAAAGATTAAGCAGTTTCAAGAAAATTCGAAAATATTATTCATTTATTAACAAAGATATCTAAGAAACTATGTAAGATGCAAGAATTCTAAATAGATTACATTTACAGATAAAGACAAGCATTTCTGTAATCATTACTAAAATAAATCTCACTCCACGATTTCTGAAATAGTACCTTGTAATTCTGTTTTTCCTTCTTCTACCATCATAAAGAGAATTGAAGCATGAACATAAGTATAAACCACCGGAGACCACTCTAATCTCAATATATCAGAGCATTTTGCTGCTTCTTTCCAATCACATTCAAAGCTAATCGAAATATAATAAAGTTTATCATATAAACAATGTATGTTCACAATTATAAAAGCAAGAAGGTAATTAATTCTGAATGTTACCGGTGGCACCACACCAATTCCCAATAACCAAGATAATGACATTTTTTACACTCTTGCTGAACATTAATAGACAGTTGATATGTGTCAATGGCCTAAATACCCAAAATGTAATTTTTAGTACAAGATGATAAATACTACCTACACTGGTGGACAAAATTAAATGATGGAAAGCATTTTCGCATATTTCTATGATGCTATATTCTTCTACGACGCACATTTTTATGACGCTATTTCTGGACGGTTATTGATATGGAGGGAACCTGGAACCCGATACCATCCCAGGAACATTATCGAAAGGGACCATTATGCTGGTGGAGGACTCATGGCTTGGGCAGGGATCATGCAAGATACCCGCACACCGCTCCTATGTGCTTGACAATTGATCCGTTAATGCCCAGAGGTACAGGTAGGAGAACCTAGAGCCCTATGCGCATTTTTTCAGGGACGCTGATGGCCCTGAGTTCATTTTTATGGAGGACAATGCGCGACCACATAGGGCTCTCATGGTTGATGAGTATCTGGAAAGCGAGGATATTCAACGAATGGATTGGCCAGCCAAATCCCCTGACCTGAATCCTATTGAACATGCTTGGGATGCTCTTGGGAGAGCTATAGCGATGCGCCAACCTCCCCCAGAACCATTCTGGAGTTCAAAATTCCTCTGGTGGAAGAATGGGAGGGTCTTCCACAAGTCCTCCTTAACTCCCTTATTAACAGCATGCATACTTGTTGTACATGCTGTCTGTTTGTCAGGGGTGAAAATACACCATACTAGAGGCAACACACACTCTACACGCCTCACTTTTATAGTCATCTTTTATCCTTAAGTTCAGACTACATTGGATTTATTGGCAATAGGTCTTGCCAGTGAATGGCACTTTCATTTTTGTTTCGCATACTTTATTATCATGGAATAAGCTATAACCATACCAAATTTCATTTATTTATATTTAGTATTTTTTTTAGATATTTGGGAAAATGTCTTCCATCTCTTAATTTTGTCGACCAGTGTATTTTAGATAATTTATCATCTATAATTATGTGAATAATAATAAGCATGATTAATTAAAAAATCTCAACTTCTGAAAGTAAGGAATATAAATATTAATAAAAATGATATAATGAAAAAATAATCATTAAAATGCATATTATTAAAAGTAACAACTAAAAGGAGAGTTATTTTAATAGGACATAATTATTTTTCACATCAGTAACTAAGAGTTGATAGAAAATAAAAGAAAAACTTGATATATCAGCAAAGCAGTGACTTATGTTTTTGCTTGTCTTCAACTTTGAGATAAAGGACTAAATTAAAACTTTGTTTTTTCATATTCCCAATTTTAGGCAAGAAGGAAAAATAGCTGATAGTAAAAATATGATTATTGATATAATCATTTGCTTGGGATTTTTCCTTAGTTCATGTTATCCTCTAAAATATAGTGCACTTAAGAATTCTAAATTATAGAGATTTAGTGTTGCAGTATCAATTTATGCAAAGTAACAGAATTGCTCAAATTACATACTTAATATTTTAGATTGGGGCAAAAGAACAGTAAATAACGATGAGAAATAAGAGCAAATCCACATACATTTATCTCAGGCATAAGAGTAGAAAAAAAATCTTAAATGACCTATCAACTAAAATCATTAAAAAAAAAAAAAAAAAACAATATTTGCGTAATAATTTGCGCAAAAGAAAACATTTAAATTATTTGCATACTTATTTAAAGCCTTTTTACTTTGTACTTAGACAGTCAAACAAACTGTTAACTTTCAAAAGTAAATTATGATTAAAGAGAATAAAATAATAACAGAGTAATAAAGTCTAAAGTTTAGAAAGTTGAAGCCAAAATCTGAAATATCTAGTGCATGTGTTCTATGGTGAATGGCCAATTTTATCTGTGACATATGCATGAATGCAATTATTTAACACCGTAAGTTTAAGTAAAACATTCTTAAATGAATGTAAATAAGACAATTCTCATATGAAATTACAATAAATTCACAGATCATTATTTAAAACGTAATTTAAATCATGAATTAATTGATAAATATACAAATGATTTACCTCATTAATTTGCCCTTTCTGCATTTTTATTCAGTCAGATAAGAAAATGAACAAAGCTGCCTAAATAAAGAACAAATTCTTACTATAAATTATAATTGTTTTTCAGCAAGAAAATCTTGTTTTATATAAATTATAATTATACAACAACATATTTTATTGTAACCAAAAAAATTAAAGTTAAAATTTTTAAATCATTTCTCAAATGTTAAAATAATTAAATGAGTGGGGAAAAAATTCTTGTTTCAAAAAAATATGCACACTTTATATGAAAAATAAAACATTTATGTAAAAAAAAAAAAAAAAGAAAAAAGAAAACAGGCAAAACCAATAGTTTTAAACATCACATGAATCACTGATATGAACAGAATACAAATATTCGTCGATTACAAAAAAAAAAGAAAGAAAAAGAAACTTTTTTTTAATGATTGATCAGCGATTTTATGAACTTATGATGATGAACTCTGAATCCTTCAGAAACTTCTGATTTTCCAAAAACATGTAATTATAATTTTAATATTAGTAAAAGAATTTTGGTTTAAAAAATTAAGTAGCTCTGTATTTTACACCAATTATTTCGTATAATCTGAGTTTTACTTTGTTTCAAAAATCAGAAAAAATAATTATTCAAAATTTAGAGTTTAAATTGTAAAACAGAAATATCCAAAAATTAAAAGTTGGATGAAAACTTACTTCTGAGTATCTGGAGAGCATTTCTTGTACTATTTTCTCTGATGTTTCTATATTGCCATCTCCACAGTCTGGAATAAACATCAATATTGAATTTTATAACTTCAAATTACATTGAATAAATGTTGTTCTGAAATAAAATCTGAAAGTATAAAACATTCAAAATAAAAACCTTACATATGGTCATATAAATGAATATAAACAAATCTTAAGGAAATTACAACTTTTTTAAAAAAATGCCAAATTTAAAAATTATATAGTATAACCAAAAGATTTTTTTTTTTTTTTAAGATTTAGAGTTGCATTTGTCATAATAAAGAAAATGAAATTTAAAATATACATAGTTAAACATGTTAGTATAAAAATGTGATACATTTTGAAATGCATGTAAAAGTGTTTAATATAGAGAATGGCCAAAAATAATGCTTCCTAAACTGAAAATTACATAAAAAGAGAGTTAAAGTCAGGTTAATATTACAAGCTACATTAATGTTATTCTTATATAGAACGTCACTCTTTGCGCAATTTTGATAAGAGAAAAATTTGAATTTCTAGGAGACCAAAATAGAAACATAAATTGAGCTAAAAAGGTAAAGCCCTCATAATCATAACTCAGGGTGGCCACTCAAATCATGTTTCAAATTCCCCTGATTTTTCCAGTAAAAATCTGACAATTTCCGGGTCAGCGTGTTTTTTTCCCTCCTGGAGTGTAGTACAAGAAAAGTGTCAATATTAGTGTATTAGTCAGTATAATAGCGTAGTATTTCATTTAAAATGTTATGTTTTAAATATATCATCTCGAATAGATGTGAAGGAAACAATATGTCTAGCTTGAAGAACGCTTTTAATGAATAAAATTTTTTTTATGTGTTAGATAGTTTTTGCACAAAATGTACCTAATAGCAATGACCCAAAGCAACTTTGGATAAGTACTGTTTAATATATTTTTATTAAGCAAAAGAAAATAATTCCACGTGATTAGAAACCAATAAATTTTTACATTTCTTTACTTTCAATATAGAGCCATTTTATACTTAATTTTATCCAGACAATGCTCTTTATAAAATTCACTGAAATAATTTTCTTTAAACCAATATCATAAGTCAAATGTTTAAATAAAATTGTTTATTTCAAATTAGCATTATTATTTTGAAAAATTTTTCAATTTCTTGTTGTACATTCTATAGAAAAAAAAAAACAAGATAAAATTCCTTAAATTTTATTCTTTTTTCTTTCTTTCTTATTAGAAATTAGAATATATTAAAAATTCCAATCTAACATAGTTTCCTAGTTCAGATGAGTTAAATAGTTTTGTTTTTACATCTGGGCAATTCCATGGTGTCAGAAAAAAATGTACATACATTTCTGAGAAAAACTATCCTATAAAACAAAAGTTTATAATCAAACTTTTACATTAAATATTTAGTATATCATAACTTATCAAAAAACAATTTGTTTTATAAAAACTGATTATTAACAGTTCAAATTAAATGGGTTAAATTGTTGCTGTCAGATGTGAATCGTGCAAAAGCAAAAATGATTACTAATTTGCAAAACTCTGAATTTGTTTGTAATTTAAATGTAAACTTGTCTGAATTTTGAAGCTGACATTTGAACAAAAAATTCTATGCAGTTGTTTGTGAAATAGGATACATAATTTATTTGAAATTTTTTACTTCTGTGCCAGACGTAAATTACTCAAATTGGATAGAAATTTAAGTCAATGCTAACCATTATAATGACTGAAAATTACTTTAATTTTAATCTTAATGCTACAAATATTATTTTTTAATTAAATAGCTTCTTTAAATTGTCTTCTATTTCCTGTTGGAATGGTCAGATTAATATGTTTTATAACATTTTCCACCTTATAAAAGTTAGTTAAAAAATCACTCATTTTAGCTATGCAACATATATTAACAACAATGTAATATATTAGCATCAATGTAATATATTAACATCAATGTAATATATTAACAGCAATATAAATAAAACTCATATTTAAGCAATATCATTTTAAAAAACATGGAATAAAAAACTTTTTTTTTAAATATGGGAAAAATTGTATACTGTATTGTTAGCAGCCTATAACAAATTTTTCTGGGCACAGGAAAAATTATAATCATAGCTTTATTTATTGCCTGCATAAAATTAAATAATCTTTTTGTAGCAGACAATATTAACCGATATGGCTTTTACTTCCATTTAGTGGCATAGCTAGCATTGAACAAGAAAGAACATATGTCCGGCTGTAGTATAAAAGATGGGTCAAATTTTTGGAATAAATTTTTATATGAATTCCCGAATAAATTTTTGTCTCTTTTTAATACCCCTTCTCCAGTTTTGTTGACCAATTACAGGCCCAATAAATAACTAATAATTTTTACCCCATTTACCTAAAGATTGAATAGGATGTGAGTTATTGTTGTAGTTTGCTATGCAAGTAGGTTTAATATTTTTCCCCCATAAAATTATTTCTCTTCTTTACTCAAAATAAATAAATAAATAACTATAGAATGTTCTGAAATTATTTTTTCTCTCAATACACACATGTTTCAAGCTCTAAGCAAAATGATTGATTTAAAATGTTCTAAATGAAATTTAATTGTTACTAAAAAAATTAAAACCGAGATGCTTATCTTTAAATAAATAAAATTAAATTAAAACTGAGATAGTTACCTTAAATAAATAAATTAAATTAAATTAAAAAAATATATTAAAACTTCATTGATCAATTTTAAGTTATAACATAAATAACTCAAAGTACAACATAGTTGCAAAAATCAGGTTACTGAGGTGAAATACATTATTTTAAATTAACCTTAAGGAATATTTATATTGTTTCTCTTCATATTTTACTTCATTTTATAAAGAAAAGGTGAAATAAAAGATGAAAATAAATAAAAAACAAATGCAATGAAAAAAAAAAGCAGTGGTGTCTGAGTGGTGTGTAAAAATAATTAACTATTAATTTAAAATAAACATATATATTATTATCAAATCTTGCTTTAAACAGAAATTTTTTTTTAATTATATTAAATCCTAGTGCTACAGTACAATTAATGATGTGTTTTGGTATAACATGAAAAACATCAAAAGTATATCTTGAGAAATTTTTTTGTAAATCAAAATAAGAAATGTTTCTACATATTTGTGCAAGATAACCTGTTTTGTTATAGTTTACTTTAATTATTATTCTTTCTATTTTCTCTTATTAGTGTGAATTCTTTTAAAAAAAACTGTACTTTGTTACAGATTCTCTTTCCATGGATGAAAATTTCAAATGATGTTGCCCTTCATTTAACAGCCTATGACTTATTGAAAACTGATATTTATAAGTTAAAAATCTTTATTTCTAAATCTTCAACTTTTTACCTTGGAAATAATACTTAGTTCACTTAATATTAAGTTTAAAATTTTGGTCATCTGGTTGCCCAACTTGAAACCTGTCCCTGTACAGTGCAGAACAAAAAAGCAAAGTCTTGTTTTCCTTCTTTCTAACAAACAAATATAAATAAAAAAAATTCCATTCTAAGTTTATATGTCATTTAACATGTTTTCCATACATTCCTTGGTTTCGGCAGCTTTACAGGGTAAAAGGAGAAACAATTTCAGAAATATCAAAATAAAATTTATCATGAAATCCAGAAAAAAATAATTTAATGGACAAAAGCTTTCAAAAAAAGATAAAAATCTTTTCAAGATTTCAATTTCATCTTTTTCTACTTTTCAAATTTTCAAGATAAAATCTCTAATTAAATTATGAACAATTATTTTTTGGAGAATTTTATAAAGTTAAAAATACTAAAACATTTTGAATAATTTTGTTAAAAGAAAAAAATACTCCGAAAGTATCGGAACAAACTTGAACAATTAATGAATTCAGCCCACAGATTAAAAGAAGATTTAAAGAAAAAAAAATTAAACGCTACTTTTATAAACAGAAGCAAATATCCTAATCCTTTCTTCCACATTTTTGCCTTTCTTAAACTGCATAGTCCCATAATCTCCAAAGAGGAAAAAGATTTCTCCATTCATTTCCCAACACAAAAGAGTTTGCAATGGTATTCCAGTTTCGCAGGAATTTTAATGAAGAGAATTTTAATGCAAGAAAAGTATTACTGAGTTGATGATATTTCAACTTTTTTACGATAAATTTACGTCTAAATAAGCGTGGATGTAATGGATGGTAAAATAATTTTAATTAAGAGAAAAATTCCAGCTTTTCTTTGGAATTCCCTGATTTTTCCAGGTCTTAATCCAAATTTCCCTGACTTTTCCAGTTTTTTTCCAGTATAAAAAAATTCCCTCATAATTCCAGGTTTTCGAGGTGGGTGGTCACTCTGGTTTGAGTCCCATTGCGGCCAGATTAACAGTGGGAGGTTTTAGTGGTTTTCTTCGCCGTGTAACGCAAATGCGGTTTAGTTTTATCAAAAAAAGTCCTCGATGGAGGCAATTTCCCCCTATACTTGGTATCTTGTTTTCTGGATTGGGCGCAAAATTACAAATCTACGTAGTTGAACATTGATAGTCGTAAATCCAAAACTGGATCTGCTGTTTCATGACTGTATCAAATGACAATATAAAATAAAATTGTCAAGGAGGAATCACGATGGCGCAGCGGAAAAGAAATTCCCCTCGCAATGAGGTGTCCCGGGTTCAATGATTGGTCTATGTGGGTTTTACTCCCGGTTTGCACCGACCAGAAAGTTAAGTGTAAGATTATCACTGTTAATGGGTCAAGGGTTAAAATCGTTGGGCTAATCATATAAGGTTTTCTGTTTAGGTAAAAAAAAATATTTAACATTTATTGTCATTTATTGGAACTTCGGGAAGCATGTTGAAAATATCTTTTAAACAGTTAACAAAAACAGCAAAAATATCACATTTGGAACAAAAAGTTACTTATTACTATATTGTACTAAATCCTTTCTTCATAAAATGGGAAACATATAAATAATAGTAATTAAATAAATTTATCAAGCCTCTGATTGAAAGTATAATGACATTCTGTTAACAAACAGTTCTGTAAACCTATTTCTTGAATAAACAAATATGTAATATATGAAGCATATTTTTCTCATTTGTAATGTGTACCAATGTTATGGAGTAAAAAATATTTTTTCTTTTACATAAAATTTTAAATTTTTTTACAATTTTTACAGACAATTTCAATCTTAAATTTCATATTACAATTTTTAAATAATGTCAATCATGCAATATACAATGTAATTTTTTTTCCTAAGTGTGATATAAAAAATTTTAGGATAGTTTTCGGTATTCAAAGTACAAATCGAAGATTAGGTTAAGCCGAATAATATACTGCAGGGAACAATACTCAGCTACTTTTTTTAAACTTCTAAATTAATACCAATTTATTTTAAGATCGTCAATAAATTATTGTATTACGAATTAAAATGCCTATTAAATCTTTGAATGAGCGAAATGCTATAAACAAAAAAATGAAGAATATTTTTATCAATGCAAATTGATAAAAATAAAAAAAAAGCATGAATCAACTAGTATTATTCATTTATTGAATTCTATCACAGATAAAATTTTGGAAGGGGAATAATGTGGCGTAACTACCACTACAAATATCAAATACCAAAGCACTAGTATATAAGACTTGTTAACTTGAATCTATCTTGAGGTACCTTCTGATAGATGACATAGTCTACTAAATAAATTTACTTCAGTATCTCATGAACTTAACTACTATCCTCGATAACAACAACTGGAGAAAAAGATATAATTTTGAAATATATAAGATCCTTAATAGTGATGATATCATTAAATCTATTAAACTAAGTAGAATGAGATGGGCTGGGCATGCAGTGAGAATGAGCCCAGAACGTACAGCATAAAGAGTCTTTATTGTAACCCCCTCCAATAAAAGGCCAAGAGGAAGGCCTAAAAAGGGATAGAAAGATGGTGTAGATGAGGATTTTGCCATCCTAAAAGTAAAGAACTGGAAATCAATTGCTGGGAGAAGGGCAGAATGGGAAAAGCTTCTGAGTAAGGCCCAAGCTCACAAAGAGCTGTTGTGCCAATACTGATGCTTGATTTAATGATCCAATATTATATAGACATAATTTTATTTCCTAGCGACGTTATTGAAATTTAAAATAACTTTTATGTCTGGAAAAATGAGTACTTACATCATATTTACTCCGTTAATCACAAAGCTATGGGACTAGTAAAAATAGGAGTCTTTATTACTTAAAATTGGAAAAAAATTTCTAAAATAATTCTACCAAAATAAGTGAACATGAAAATATTTAGAGTAAAGCTGTTAATTGTTTCAAAAGTTATAGAAAAATTTAGATATTTTAAGTTCAATGTGAGCTTTTGAAGCTATCTTGAATTTACAGAAGAGGTCAGAGTGGTACAAAACTTAAACTATGCTATCTAGACAGGGAGGTGTAGTTTCTGATGAATTTGTTCATGTCAATAGAACCAAAAGTTTAATAGTTAATATGATTTAATGAAGAAAAAAACAATACAAATTTAGACTGATAAATATTTAAGCATCAGACGCTGCTGTCTGAGCAAGTCAGGTAATGTTTCGTAAGTTTCCTTTATTCTAAATTGAACATGATCAAAAGAAAATAAATAATTAAAAATGTTGTTTTCAAATCCGAACCAAGTAGTTGGCGCCAGAACAGAATTTGAAGACATTCAAATAGTCAATGATGAAATAATAATTTCTCTCAAAAGACAAGAGCTTTAAATGCTTTGTATTTTAATTTGCACTTTTCAACGCTTAGCTGTCAAGCGAAGTTATGTATTTTTTCATGTGCTTTTTTTTAAAGTAATATCAAAAAAGGCAAGACCCAAAAACCTAGATTTTAAAATTTAGAAGTAATAAGAAAATAAGAGAGAAAAGAAATAAGTGTGTAAAAAAATACAATTTTACACATTTGTGTGCTTAAAATTGCTATTAAATAGGTCCTGCATATTGTTTTGTTCTGAATATGATTTAAAAAAAAGCCAAGAATACAAAACTAAAAGTTTACGTATAAAAACCTTTAAATTACTATTTATCTAAAAAAAATTAATTAATATGCATCAGATATAAAAACAAGTAAAGGTATTGAAGTTTGAAAGTTTCATAGTTTGGAAGTTATAAGGGTTTTTATATGCAAATAGGTTTAACTAAACATATTTACTTTTTGTGCACAGGTTTGGATTTAGCAATTTTTATTGTACTATGATCATTTTAAGTACTCAACGAACTTTTCCAGGGTGTGTAGCCAAACATCTCAAAAATAAGTGAAAAAAGTACTTTTTAAGCACTCAAAAAATATTTTTAAGCCCTATATACTTTCACAAAATGTGAAATAATTTTTAAAGACCTTACATGATCCAGATAAAATAACTAGTTTCTAACAAAGAACTCCAAATTTTAAAATTATTATCATCCTCATTACTTTTCCCCATATCTCATAAGGATAGATCCCATATCTTGTAAAGATAGGAACACAAATCCACAACTTTCTTCCAGTTGGCATTCTAAGTAATATAATCATGCAGTACCTGCCTATTTTACAATACCTAGACACTTTAATAGCTGCAGACATTTTAAAATAGCTGCAGCTGTTTGGAAGTTAAAAGGGTGCATTAAAACTTTAACTTTACTGAGCACTATGTATATATACTGTATTAGTTTATTTCGTTATATAGAAGCTCCCCTGATTTTGATGTACTTTAATTTAGGACAAAATAAACATATGCCAAACATTTAAATGGTTTAATAATATCTGACTCTTATTAAATAAAAATTATCCATTAAAAGTTATACATTTAATTAGTATTTGAATACAGACTTATAAGTTTAGAAATCTAACAAAAAGTTTTTATAAAAAAAATTTAGGGTAAGTCAATTTTCAAATAAACTTTTCTTTTGAAGGTAGATATTTTTTGCAAAATAAGCTTGTTTAACTAGTAAAGTACATGATTATTATAATTTTATGTTGGAATATTTTCTTAATATTTCATTTAAAATCATATGATCGATTATCTTGACTTGAAAAATAGTAGACTGCACTTGAGAAAAAATAAATTAAAATGTAGGAAAACAGAATATGTCATACAATACAGGCTTTATAGTGAGCTAAGGAAAAATTTAAGAAAAAATAAGAAAATTATTTTGAACAGAAGACATATGTTAGACTACTTTTAAAAAAGACAAAGGGCAAACTAAAAAACATATAATTTGGTCTACAGAAATATATAAAAAAATAATTTATTGATTTGTAAAAAATTAATTTGATTTTCTGTGTTTTATGCTTGTTTCAAAATTGAAAGTTTTTCCTGATATTTCAGAATCAATAAAACTCAGAGTTAATGACTCATATCAAACAGGTAAAATTCAAACATATATAGCTAACAATTCAGATTATTCTCATCTTGAATCATATAACAGTATTTGTAGAGTAAATAGAAATAATCATTTTAATGTAAATTAGACATATGCATATTTTTTAGTACAAATCTATTTTTAGAGTAATGATGGTTAATGTATAAATGTAATTTTTAGTAATGAAAAGCAAAAAAAAAAAAATAATAATAATTAAAAAGAAATAGCAAATATAATGTATGCTTTTCAACAAAGCTTTTAAAATAAAAGAGGAATTATTAATAGAAAATTTGAGAAACTTCACAATAAAAAGGAAATTTTATAAGAAAAAATAAATCCAATTCTTTAACAATTGCAGCAGGCCTTAAAGTTCATCAAAATATTATGAACAAAACAGTAATTTAAGCACAGTTGCTGGAGAAAATAATTTTAACAAAATAATTTTATAAATCATAAATGAATTCATACTTTTAAAATATGCTTAAAAATGCAGTTAATTATATTATTTTAACTAAACTCTTTTCAGAAATTAAATAGTTATAATTCATAATTAAGGAAGCTTTTTTAATGCTTCATACACCATATGACAAATATTAGGCACAGTCATTAAATGTAGCAACAGCTACTTCATAAAATTTATTTGATGAAACTAAAAATGATTATCAAAAAGGCATTGTAAATTTCAATGGCATATGGTCCATTTTTGGCCTACAACATATTATAGTTAAAATAAAGATATTGACGGCATTTACAGTTTTGGATACTTCTGCAATATTAGAGAAAGTTTTTCAATTTTTGGGGCACATTATTTGTTTCTGGAAGGTAATTTTTCCTGGAAGGTACAGTCTGGAAGTACAGTCTGGTTTTTTTCTGGAAGGTACAGTCTATTTAAATATGAATCTAAACCCTCTAAATCTAGCCTTTTGTGAAAGTTTATTTATGAACAATGTTTAATGGTGCACATGTATCAAAACAAATTTTCTTTCTTCAGTCTTTTGTTATTTTAGATCTTCATATTAATTTTAAAGTATAATGGAAATTACATCTCATTTTTTTCAAGTATTTAAATACAAGTGTATGTTATATGAAAGTTCAGAAAAGAAACCATGTCTCAGATTAAAATTTTTATTTAATTACAAAGGATTTATTTATTTCATTGTAAGAGCATTTATGGGCATTTTTTATTAACAGAAAATTACTTTTAGAAATAACAGAAATGATTTGGTCATTTTTCTAAACTCTAAAAGGGAGTATGACACTGGATTAAAAAAAAAAAACAATCGAAAAAAGTCATGTTAGTATACAACCGTGAAATGAGTCAAAAACAAGCAAAAAAAAATTTCAAGAAATTTCCTTCAACAAAATCATACCTCTTTTTTGCCTATGTTCAGATCTATATAATTTTCTGTTAATCAGATATTCTGTTATTATTACAATAAAAAATTATTATTTATAAACTGCTTACATACATTCTATACTTCCCCCCAAAAAATTTTTTACTATCTCAAGCAAAAAGGGAGTGAAAGACTATACGAGGACTTACAATAACTGAGAAATATATACGAGAATCAAAGTCATATCCAAACAAGGGCTAGGGGGAGGACGATTTCATAACGTTAAAAACTTTGAGTGAGGACAGCAAAATAGAAAGGAGGGAAATATTGATGAAGATAGTGAAGATTTTTTTCACCTCTCTGTTTGACATGTTTCACAGGTTACATTTTCTACAAAATTTTGAAACATTCCTTGTGAATGATTATAACCCAATGTGACAATTTAGTGTGATTGCCACAGACCTCTAATATCATACAATAAATTACAAATTTTATTAAACTTTGAGTTAATACCATTATTGATTACATTTTAAAATGATTTTGTACACTTAAAAATTTAAACGTTTTTACCGTTTTAGAATGAATGATTTTAAAATTATATGTGATTAAAATGCATGCTAAGTTTCAAAAACCATTTTCCTGGCATGGCACCAGCGATCTTTTCAATAATTACTGTTGTAAAATTGCATACATGTCTGTCTGATTTTTTATTTCTTAACTGCTAAAGACCTTTCTGAACAAGGAATGATTTCCAAAATATTTTTTAAAAATAAGTTTTTCAGACAAATTTTTGTTTACCAATTAAAAACTCTTGCCCTACAAGATTAAGAGTGTTTTCGGAAATTCTTTTACAAAGGAAAATAAATAAAATCCAGTGCAGCAAACATGAAAGTTATAATTTTAAATGCTATAAAATTTCAAAATCCATAGAAAATTACCTAATGTGCATTGCATAAACCAATAAACAGAGCACCCTGAATAACTTTTTATCTAATGATCAGATCTTCATATTCTAGGACTCAATAGTTTGAGTGGGTGACCTCAAATATGCTAAATTATTTGAGCAGATAATATTTTAGGTCACAAAATCAGACACATAAACATACTTTCTCTGAACAAACACACCCTTTTTCAGACGAATTAGAATTATTTACCCCCTAAATGAAGGGGAATATTTCTCGCTATCTCGGAAATATGGTCACTAAAGTTTGATCAGGAGAGCAGTCTAAATTTGGACCCTTAATGTTAATTTTACTATTTGCATATTTCCCCATAGGAACAGAAATTGTTATGCAAATTAAAAAATTGTTGGACGCAATTATAAAATCCGTTTAGACACAGATAATTCCATGCAAAAAATAAATTTTAGCAAGTATTTACTACTTTTTATTATTTTATTTAATAGTCAAGAAACTTATGAATTGTAAGGTATACAGTTATTTGCATTAATTTAAAGAATGTAATTTTAAAAGCCAAACAAGGCAGTGAAATCGGTCCAATGGTTTCCGAGAAATCCTCCTCTGAAAATTTTGTATTTTTAAAATTCGATTTCTCAGGAACCATTTGACCAAATTTGCTCAAATGTTGTAATTTGCAATTCAAAAATACATTCTTAAAAACAATGTAAAAAATTGCATGTCTTAATGTTAAATTTTTTTCCAATTATTATTAAATAAAGTAATAAAAATTTATAAATATTCCCTAAATATTATTGCTTACACGGACTTATCTAAGGCTAAACGAACTTTATAACTGCGAGCAAATTTTTTCCTTTTTTCACTTAAAACTTTCTCCAGATATGGCGAATTAAGCAAAAAGGTAAAATATTAAGGGGTTCAAATCTTTGGAGCGTTCTCTTGTCAAACTATTGAGACCATATTGTGGGTACCCCCAATAATTTTGGGGGACAGAAATTTTAATTCATCGAAAAAGATATGTTTATTTAGAGAAAGTACATTTTTGTGTCTTATTTCATAATTTAAAATATCATTTGCACTAATTAATTAGCATAATTGAAGTCCCTTTTTGAAGTCATTAAGATTAACCCCTAGAATGTGAAGATCTGAATCATCAAATCAAAAATTATTCAGGGTGGTTTGTCTTTTATTTTGCGCACTGCAATCTACAGTAATTTTTCAAATATTAAAAAATTAGATTACAATTGCTTTATATTTCCATTAACTGTGACTCTTCTTCATATTGACATTTTGTCCCATTTTCATAATTAGCATAAAGAATGCAGACTAAGAATACTCAAATGGTGAACTAACAGTTGTTCTGTCTTTGTGAAAGCGAAAGAAAAAAAATTCAGAACATTTTTTTTGCAAAGTATTTATATACCAAACTATTAAAAAAAAAAAAAAAAAAAAAAAAAGCAAATTTTGATTAACTTAAATACATTAAAAGTGAATTTTATAGCAAAAGAATTACACAATATACTATTTTTAATTTCAAAACTTTGTTTAGTCAGATAGTTTAACAGTATCCAGTATAATTCCATTAATGGAGTACTGAACAATTCATAAGATTTAGAGATCAAAACATATACAATTTTACAGTGCTGTTACATTGAAATAAAAAAATAAATAATCAGTATCAATCTGTTAACATTTTCTCATACCAATGTTTAATTAAATTTTATAATAGAGTTCAAGACTTCCTTAACACATAGACACGTATTTACAGTGAAATCACCTTCACGCCATGAGTAAAGTGTATTCTGCTTCCAATGATATTTTAATAACGTGAGTCTCTGGAGATCACGAGAATAATATATCGCTCTGTGTGTTTCCATAGTATCATGTCTGTTTATTTGTGTCCGTTGCTTCTTATCTCGCCACTTTACACAATCAGTTCGGATCAATGAGGAATATTACTTAAAATCTTTACTCTAACTAGTAAAACTTTCGAAAAGAAAATGGAAAACTTATTTCTTAGCGAGTCAAATAGAAGTGAAGAAGAAAGCTTTTATGAGGCTCACAATAATTTCCTTTAATAAATCATTTTTGTACTACTTTTATAAAAATTCGGTGGTTTTGTTACGTCCTGTGAAATATCTTTTCAAATACATACGAATATCCTTCACAAAGAGTTAAATAAGCGTCACCCCAATATGGGTGACGTGGTCTGATCAGAAACCAAGCTGATATCTGAATATGGGTGATGAGGCAGTCAACATATTAAACAAATAAGTTTAAAGTAGGGTTTCTTAATACAAATCTTGAAACAAAAGCGCAGTGAATGTGTTTCTTAACACTTTTGTGCAAAAGTAATTTAGTGGATAATACCTCAATTTCCCATTTGAAAATGTTACGACATGATAAGTATTGATTATTTTTTAAATTAGATGAAAGAGATAAATCAATATAACTTTTAAAACTACAAAAATCAACACTTTAATGTTTGTTATTGTATTTGCATAAATAAGTTTATGGACCGCGAATTATTTACCATAAAAATTTGATACTACATAAGATTTATTGAGTATCTTTCTTAAAAGTGACTGCATTCCTAAATAATTTGAAACAAAGTATCCTGCAGGTAAGGTTGTATGACTTAATAGTGTATATAAGTTAGTGGTTCATAAATTTGAACCATCGAATAGTGTGCGTTTTAAAAGATGCTGGATTGAAAATTCAATTTTTTCAAAATAATTTAACCATTCCCAAAATAATAGAAAATTCAAACTCTCTTATGGGCAGTTCAGTAATTATAAACATGATTTGTATTTGTAAAAAAATGGAATATTCTGAACACACAAAAATCAGGAATATCATGACAAAGTAGATAAAAATCAGGACAATATATGATCAAAAATATCAAGAATATCAGGACAACTAAGAACCCTGAGATGTTCCAAACTCTTAATAGTTATAAAAATAGCATATTATTCATTAAAAAGCATTATTTTGTTCAAGACTTTAAAAGAAAGAAAATCAAGCAAATATTTGACCTTTCCAGCAGGATACACCTTTCAAGTATCATGATCATAAAAAGGGAAGAGAATGCCAGAAGGAGTATCAGAGGAGTGTCCAAATTGTGCTGAAAACATAAACATTTTTTAGTTGACAATTCAAACATTATTAATGAACTTTTTAAGGTGAAATATTTTATAGGAGGTGAGGGTTTGGTTATGTGTGTTAACATACACCCTTCCGGTGGTTAGTTTTGGAGAGATACATTTCTTACAAATTTGTCTAAAAATCTTATTAAATATAGTTTTTAACTAGTCAAGAATTTTTTTCAATAATAATCTGAACCTGTATTCTGGTTTATATCTAGAATTACAAAGTTGTTTAAGTTTTCTGTAGTAATTTCCCCCCTCGCTATCTTTACTACACCAGACTAATGTGGACAAGTTAAGGTGCTAGTTACAAATTTGATAATTTATTAAGTAGTCATTTATCATAACTCAGAATGGTATATGTAAAGCAAAAATGAAATCAATTACAATCTAAGCCTTATTGGAGGGCATTTCACTTAACTAAAAAAGACACTTTAAACAAAATCAATACATTAAAAATTACTATTTAATTCGATTTATTTGATAGCATTGAATCAACTTAAAATTGAATCAGTTTTAATAACCATAATTTTAACTTGATGATGTAATGGTTTGAATGGATAACACTAGGAGCGCATGGTTTAGTGATATTTCCCTCACTGGGGTAATGAAAACCACTGGCAAAAGAGAACCATTTGTTGCTTTAATTTAACGTATGGCAAAAATTCTTTAATTTATCTATATTGAATGGTATTCTTTTATAAAACTTGATAAAACACCACCTTTAAATTTTCTTAAAACTTTTAAGGGATGAATTAATCTAAAGGTTTTGTGCTAAATATTGAAATCATTAATTGTAAAGGTATATTATTTTGCAAAATCATTTTGATTTAGGAAATGAATGAATTATATATTTAATCAATATCAAATAAATTATATATTTAACCAATATCAAATGAATTATATATTTAACCAATAAACATTTATTCCATTGGAAGTTGAACAGAGTCATTGTCCACACTACCCATACCACCATTTGTCTACACTAGTAGCATGAAGACATGTTGTATTTGTTTAAGCTTAATACTGGTTAATTGAAAATATACAGAGCAAAAGGTAATATCAAAATAGGCAAAAATGTATAATTTTAAACTTATTGGCACCTCTTTTAAAAATAATGAAAATAAAATATGCTATAAAAGAGAAAATATAAAAGTTTCTTTTGCACCTTAAAAACCCTCTTTTACAAATTTAAACAAAAATATTCAGTCTAACTTTACAATTGCATGGAAGTGTACAGTCCGCAAAAAAAAGAAGAATCACCCTGAATAACTTTCGTTCTAATGATCAGATTTTCACGAACTAAGTGTCAATCTTAATGGTTTCTGGGGGTGACCTCAAATATGCTAATTAATTAGTGCTAACTATTAATTAAGTTGTGAAATCGGACACAAAAACGCACTTTCTCTGAATAAATATATATTTTTTTTTACATATTTCGAATCTAGACATGTAAATTAGGGGGGGGGTAGACAAAATTTTTAAAAAATTGGGTGGTAAATTGGGTCGCAATAAAGGTTTATATATTTGGCGATAGTCCAGAAAACCGCCAAAAAAAGTCGCCTGCGCAAATGATTATTTTAAGATAACCCATTGACTAATTCAAAAGAGGAATGCTTAATTTTACTAGATTGCTAGGCAACCAATCCCTGACAGTAGAAAAAATGAAATAATGTTTCGTGATTGCTCGGAGAGGTTTAATTAGTTGTTAATAGTAAATATCTCGTAGTTTCTAGGCAATAGACAATTTTTAAGCTGATTTCTGTCCAAAATGCAAAAAAAATAATTTTTTAATCCTATTTGAAAAGAAAATTTGAATTGATTTATAAATTATTTATGATTTTCTAAGTTTTTAGAATTTAAATACATGAACTTTTTATCTGATATTATTTAGATTATGCTGCTTTTGCTATATTTATTAGAGGATCTCATACTAAAATCAAATTAACATAACTTATTATAGCTATATACAAAATTTTAGGGATAATCATTTTTACAGCTTTAATAGAGTCTTCGAGGCAAGAAAGTTTGAAGGAAAAAAGTGCTTGAAAATTAAATGTAGATTGTATAGTAATTCTAATGCACATTAACAAGGTTTTCTGTAATTTAGGATATTTCTTTTTTCTATAACTCAAGGAATTGCGGAATGTTTAGTGGCATTTTAAAAACATTGAAATATGTTATGTTTAAGAATAAGATATTGAAATAATGTTGCATATTGTAAGATTCATTGTTTAAAAAATCGCTTCATTCTGCTAGATATTTAGGTTACATGGTTTTCTTTGGATAAAGATGATTAGCAAATAGCATCCTCATGTTTCGATACATTCCGAAACTTACGCTCGTAAATTCACCATAAAATGTCACACAGCATATTCTTCAATTACGATAAGCTACATTTACCACCAAATACTGTACTATGATTATTTCCGTTTTCTTATACAGGGTGATTCTAAAAAGATGGGTAAAATTTTAGAAAGTGATAGTACACACCCAAGCAAACAATTTTTATCAAAGAATGCATGGTCGAAAACAAAACGCAAAGGTGCTGGCGCATTTGGAAAGTTGTTTGATGCAAACGTCTTATGCATAAGACTCCCATTGAAACTGCAGATGAACTTGTCGCCAAGCTTTCGGCCGCTGCAGGGAAAGTTCGTGATATGCCTGGTGTGTTTCAGAATGTTCAACTATCTTTTCTTCGCTGTTGTACTGCGTGCATAGTCGCTGCCGGCCACTGTTTTGAACATTTATTGTAATAACATGCCATTAAATTTGCTTTTATAACTTAATTTCATCGTTCTTTGTGTGTTTTTGCCTCATATAAGAACATGAACTTTGACGCCCTTTAGCGGTTTTGCGTTTTGTTTTCGACCATGCATCCTTTGATGAAAATTGTTTGCTTGGGTGTGTACTATCACTTACTAAAATTTTGCCCATCTTTTTAGAATCACCCTGTATATATCTGATACTCTCTTTTTAAACAGAGCTCGTAAGATCCTTAAGATACTGAAATGGGGGCACAAAAACTTAAAAGTTAAAATATTTAATTTCATTCACTCAAAGTATCTGGTCTCAAAATTTTAATTTTTAAGTTAAATATAACTTTTACAATATTGATGCTCTTACGTTTTTAAAGACCACATGAATCCTATTAAAATATTAAAATGCATATGTTTACTTTAACGAGTGTAAAATCCTTATCAAAATAATGATCAAGATCCAAATGTAAAACAGTATAATTGACGATAAAAACTCAACTGGCTTTTATCGTATATTTCAATATCTTATTCTTAAACATAACATATTTCAATGTTTTTAAAATGCCACTAAGCATTCAGCAATTCTTTGAGTTATAGAAAAAAGAAATATCGTAGATTATAGAAAACCTTACAAATGTGCATTAGAATATGAAGAGGGAAGTAAAAGTTGACATGTTTCGAGAGTTCAAATATAATCACCCATTCTCAAGACTTGTCAGGCTTAAATAACTTCAGAAAAGAATTCAAAAGAATAAAAGAATTATTGAAGAATTATTTGAGATATTACAGAATCAGTCCCTGCTAAATATTTCATTGGAAAAAGCGATTCATGAAATAAAACGATAACTGCAGCAACATTTTACAAATATATTGCAAATGTTACTACCCATGGGTAATTAAAAATGCTATTAAATTCCCTATTCCCTAGGTATAAATCTCATATCAATTTGAAACTGAGCAAGTTTCGTTCATCAAAACAAATTTTCTGGTTTAGTTTTCTACCTAATTCATGGAAATCTCCCGTTAGATCTTGAAAACAAAAGAATTGTAAAACAATATGTCGAGAACATTTTACATCCATTTTTAAATAAGATTTTGAGGTATCAACTGATGAAGTTAAAATGCTTTTATGAAATGCGATATTTTTCCATTCGATGTAGAAAACTTTGACTTTAACAAATGCATGCAAAACAGACACCAAGATTTAATGAGCAAGACAGCTTATCAACAAAACACGTGCTTCGAGAGTAACGATGCACTATTTCTTCAGGAGCTTGAGAAGGAAATCTCACAAGTTCTGTTGCAAATTTTTAAAAGAACATTGACAGAAAAGTTTAATCTCCCAAATATCCAATAGCCTGTGCTTTTCTCCATATGGAAGAATTTATTTCAAAAAGAACATTTGGTTAATCAAATTTTGGCACTGAAGCTGATACAACTAGCATTGATAATGAAAGTATCTTGAAAACTGATTTTGAGATAAGTCCTCTTAAGGCATTGTTAGTTGCAAAAACAATTGGTTCCATAAGTAAATGGTAAGTACTGCTGAAGACCTACTAGATATAAATCAATGAGAGATGGATTTTACTCAAACTTCGAAACTCCTTTTTCTCATTTATTATCCAGTGAGGAATTCTAGAAATGGTACTGAAAAATCAAAAGAAATTTCGAAGATATATTTACATTAGCCAAAAATTTGGAAAAAAGAAGGTTAAATCAAAAGAAAAAGAAATAAATTACTTTTTTGCATTAACTTCAGAAAAAGAACGAAAATTTAAAGAGCTGAAAAAAAGTTAAAGCAGAAAGTATGACAAAGAGAAAAAAAATACTTAAAAAGATTAAAAAAAAGCTTCAAAAAATATGGGAAAAAGAGTAAACAAAAAAATAAACATTCATAATTTAGAATAGACTATTAAACTGTGAGAAAAAAAAAATGAAATATTTTTTTTTTTTTAATTATGTATTCAAACATATTTTACTTTCCATTCCACGACTGAAAAAAAAGTAACATTTTCCACGTTAACTGTGGTTATATGTTGTAATTCCAAGTAAAATCTTGTTTTTAGACACTTGTGTGGCCTATGAATTCCTAACGAGCATCAAACATTCTCAAAATTAAGTGTTCATTCACTGGAAAATTTAGTGTTTATTCACTGGTAAGAACTGTTCCTTCACTTGGTTATCTTACCACCAAAAGCTTAAAACAATATTATGTAAGTTATCTAATTTTTTTTTTTTTTTACCTAATTCTCATTTAATAACAAATATGTTGACAACATCATTTAGCTAAAATTAAAAATTTTGAAATGTTCATGATTTTTTTTAAAGGCAAGCTAAGCTTAAATGTTCCTTCATTGGTTAGTTTACCCTATAAGATGTTGAGAAATTTGTGATGTGAGACATGCTTAAAAATGTTGACTGTGTATTTTTATTAGTATTTATGAAATATATATTCAAGAAATTGATAAATATATTATTCCAAATCTATGCATACGTATGTATATTATTGAAATTGTATCAGTGTTTGAAAAACAAAATCAAAAAATAAAAAATAATCACATTAAATAAGCACAATCTGATGTAAAATCATATTCTATCAGATGCATGCTTTTATAAACCTAGGCATTCGTTGAATAAAGTGTTTTTTATTCAAAATGCTTCATTCAAATTTCTTTACTAAATTGTAAATAAATTATTAAACGAATAAAAAAGAAATATTATATCTTATGGTTTGAAAGAAATTAAAATAAAAAGATTAGCAAACGATTATTAGGGGAAAAAATATGAATGAAATTTTACGCTACGCGCGCGAAGTCAAGTTCCTCGCAAGTTTATATTTTAATATTAATCGCCTCATTTAATCATTTCTTTATCGTCGCCAAATTATTTTTTTAGAAATAATTAATTTTAATTTTTCTCAGCTTCTAATAAATAAAAACAGTTGAAACTTTAGATTTTTCAATTGAAAAATATGTAGATTAATATGGCATAAAAAAATTCATACCTTATAATTCAAAATTTTGTCATCCTCAATTTAATTAAATAATAAAAAATAATTAATAATTATTAAAAATTATTTTTGTCATGAAATTATCTTTGGGTAAGTGAGTTTTATGACTGGGTGCAATTTTCTTTGAATTGCTTCATTAGTTTTAAAAATATGACTAAAAACGTAAAAACTGAAATTAACATTAAGGGGTACGAACCTTGGATCGCTCTCCTGATCAGACTATGGGGATCATGTTTCCCAGATTGCGGCTACCCCCCATATTTCGAAGGTTAAGAATCCAAATATGTAAAAAAAAAAATTGTTTAGTCAGAGAAAGTACGTTTTTGTGTCTGATTTCGTAACTTAATTGATAGTTAGCACTAATTAATTAGCATATTTGAGGTCACCCCCTGGAACCTTTAAGATTGACACTTAGTTCGTGAAAATCCAATCATTAGAACAAAAGTTATTCAGGGTGATTCTTTTTTTTTTTTTTTTTTTTTTTTTTTGTGGTTTGTATATCAATGTACATTTCACTTTGACATTTTGCATTTTAAATTTTTATTTTTACATTTTGATCATTCAAAATTTAAATTTTGATGACTAAAAATACTTTGTTTAATCAGCAAATCAAATAAATAACGAAATAAATAATCAAGTAATCAAATATATAATGAACTAAAACATTTTCTTTTGAGTTTTAAAAAAAATCTAAATCAATGAGGCAGATTTTACATTTATTTTAATCTATTTTGAAAAAAATGGGTTTTTGAAGTTTCTTCTTAATTCTGAGAAAACATAAACTATCTTTTAAGTTTTCCTGTTCTGTTACACAAATTAACAAAATTAGTACTTAAGATTTTTCTGCATTAGTAATTTTAGTAAAAAAAAAGAAAATAAGAATTAACTTATGCTATGTACATTTTATCAGTGTTAAAATCATGTTTTGTTTAAGAAATACAGATTTAACAGTGTAACATTTTATTTCAATCAGAATTTTTTTTAAATTCTTTTTGTGTTTAATGATTAAAATTCTAATAAGATGTATAAATACTAAATACCATTTAACTATAAAACTACACTAAAATTCTTAATATTAGTAATAAAAAAAAGGTTAATATTATTTAATTAATGCAAACCATTTAAAACTAATTAACCAAAATCAACCCGATTTATTAACAATGATATATAAAGAACTTTTTTTTATAAGGTCTCTCTGCCGAAGTAGTTTTAGCAAACAAATAATTAACTTGCTAAGCAAAGAAATATACCAGGTGATTTCGTGTTTAGGGTTGTAGCAGCCTTGAACGAAACATCGGAGGACAATTTTATCAGGGTACATAAAAATCAGATTTTGTTTAAAAGAAAGATATATATATTAAATATTATAAATTTTACTTCAATAAGATTTTTTATTTTAAATTATTTTAACAATTAAGGATCTGAACTCTAAAATGCACAAATATTATTTAATATTACTTAACAGTAATGCAATGGATTTCCCAAAAACTAATCGAACAATTTTGCTAAATTTTTGCATTTCGCAATTTACAACTGCATTCTTTAAAATGATCTAAAAACTTATATACCTTACAATCCAATAGTTTTTTGACTATTACTATTAAATTTAAAAAAAAGTTATATATACTAAAAGTTGTATTTTGTATAGAATCTTCATAAATTTTTTTTAACATAATTATAAGCAAAAACTTTTGAATTCGCTTAAAAAGTTCTAAGACTGATGGTGAAATACGTAAAAAGTAAAATTAACATTAAGGGGTTCAAACTCTGGTAGTGACTCCTGCCCAGGCTATCCAGAATATATTTTCCAGAATACCGTTAGATCCTATATTCTGGGGGTTTGAAATTCGAAACCATCAACAAAGAAAAGTATGTTTATACAGAGAAAATACATTTATGTGTGTAACTTAAATTTTTGCCTGCATTAATTAATCAGCATATTTGAGGTCACGCCCTTGAACCATTAAGATTGAGTCCTAAAAGGTAAAGATCCGATAATATTAAATCAAAAGCTACTTAGGGTTGTCCTTTTTATTTTGCGCACTATACATAAGGAAATCTAGTTAAAATCTTTCATGTAAAAATTAACTAAAATGAGTCATAAAATAATGTAGAACATAAAAAGTTTGTGGCTTCAAAAAGTAAGAATTTCCTTTTCTTCTCTACAAAAGTTTATGATTAATACCTTATAAAATGCATAAATTAATTTAGCGTAAAAATGCTCTTTAATTTAGTTGAATTCGGATTAGATAATTGTTGGCTGACCACCAAAAAATCAAGAAAGCTATTGTTTAAATTACAATAAGAAAAAAAAATCTTATGAAAAAAAATTTTTTTTTCTATAATGGAATAAGAAAAAGCCTTTAGAATTAAATTTAAAAAAAAAATAGACAAATAACTAACTTACTTCTGACTCTGCCTGGAGGTAAGGATACAGAAGAAGACATTGACCAGCAAGAGGAACTGGTAGACGGAGGGCTGGGATTCAAATGCTGATCTGTTAGAAGCGAATCAGTGTAGCTCGCCTGCTGAAAAACATAAAATATTTTCAAGCAATGAATGTCAGATACATGAAAATACAATTTGAAGAAAAATATAACCTTCAGAACAAGAATACTTTTAAATAAAAGGCATTTTTGGAGAATCGCACTATCTTATAATTTTTGGGTTTCATTATCAGCCAGTTTAACATTTATAACAGTAACGTTTCTTGTGCCTTGCAAGACAAATTAACTATAAAATTTGTCGCTTGCTTATCCCGCTTGAACAGTTCGTCATAGAATGCAATTAATATGTGTCAGACATAAAGACAAGTAAAGATAATGAAGTTTGAAAGTTTCATAGTTTGGAAGTTATAAGGGTTTTTATGTGCAAATAGGTTTAACTAAACATATTTACTTTTTATGAAAGAGTTGGGATTTAGCAATTTTTACTGTACTGTGATCAGTTTAAGTACTCAAAGAGCTTTTCCAGGGTGTGTAGCGTAATCACAAAAAAATAAGTAAAAAAAGTAATTTTTAAGCACTTAAAAAATATTTTTAAGCACTATATACGTTATCAAAATGAGAAATAATTTTCAAAGACTTTACATGATCATTACTTTTCCCCTAATCTCTTAAAGATAGAGCGCATATCTTGTCGAGACAAATCCCCAACTTTCTTCGGGTTGGCATTCTAAATAATATAATCATGCAGTACTAGCTATTTTACAATACCTAGACACAATAATAGCCACAGAGATTTTAAAATAGCTGCAGCTGTTTGAAAGTTAAAAGGGTGCATAGAGACTTCAAATTTACTGAGTTTCAGGTATATATACTGCATTAGTTTATTACTTTATAATGGAGCTCCTCTGATTTTGATGTACTTCAATTTAGGACAAAATAAACATAAGTCAAACATTTAAATGGAATATCTGACCCTTACTGAATAAAAATTATAAATTTAAAGTTATACATTTAGTTAGTATTTGAATACGGACTTATAAGTTTAGAAATCTAACAAAAAGTTTTTATAATAAAAATTTAGGGTAAGTCAATTTTCAAATAAACTTTTCTTTTGAAGGTATATATTTTTTGCAAAATAAGCTTATTTTACTAGTCAAATACATAGTTATTATAATTTTATGTTAGAATAGTTTCTTAATATTTTATTTATAACGATATGAACAATGTATTTTATTTATAATGATCTTGACTTGAAAAGTGAGACTGTACTCGAGAAAAAATAAATTAAAACATAGGAAAACAGAATATGTCATACAATACAGGCTTTATAATGGGCTAAGGAAAAATTAAAGAAAAAAATAAGGAAATTTTTTATAACAGCAGATATATGCCAGACTACGTTTAAAAAAGACAAAGGGCAATCTAAAAAAAAATTTTTTTTACTGAAATATATATTAAATATCCAAGAAAAAAACTAATTTATTGATTTGTTAAACGATTATTTTGATTTTCTGTGTTTTGTGCTTGTTTCAAAAGGGAACGTTTTTCCTGATATTTCAGAATCAATAAAACTTAGAGCTAATAACTCATATCAAACAAGTAAAATTCAAATATATATAGCTAACAGTTCAGATTATTCTCACCAAGAATCATATAGCAGTATCAGTAGAATAAAAAGAAATAATAATTTTAATGGTTACCAAAAATCAAACACAAATTGAAAAAAAAAAAAAAAAAACTGAATGGTGAAGATAAAAAAAAATCAATTCAGCACCTTCAATTTCATATTTTTCTCAAACAAAACTATTTAAGACTATAAAACAAAAGCTTAAAAGAAAGTGATGATACAAATCAAGTTTGTTATGGGGATTGAAAGACTGAAAGAAAATATTAGTGACGAAACTATGTTCTGTGCCTCTTATGAAAATCAAGGCATTTGAGTTTGGATATGCATTTATACAATAGTATCGGAAAAAGTGCATGAAGCTGGTGTGATATTATGGAATTGCATGAGCACAAATGAAGATGATTTTATTTTTCAACTAGCTTTACACCATACACTAAAATATTTCAAGATCTTGCTTAATACAAAATCACAATGGCACCGTAGCCAGTTAATTCCCCAGATCTTACCAAACTGATAGTTTATGGATAATAAAGAAAGAACTATAAGAAGTTGCTCTAATTAACAAAAAGCGAAAAGCATTAGGACTACTAAGACTTGAAAGAAAATTGTCAAACACTTGTTTATTTCATGTAATTGTTTATATGCAGTGATCAAAGCTAAAGGTGATGCTAAAAAATAAGTAATTTGTTTTTCTCCTTTTATAAATGAATTGTAGTGCTTTTAATAAAATATTTTAATATTTTGGACCACATCAATTTTTATTCTTATGTTATGTTATTATTTCTTTCAAAAATACATTGTGCAATGTTATTTTTAATTTTCATGTTACTTTTTAATTTTTTCAATGTTTAAAAATAACATATATATATATATATATATATATATACAGACACAATACATTCTTTATATAGTTGTGAACTCAGCTTTAAAGAAACAAAACTGGAAATTACACCTATGAAATTCATACATTGGAATTAATTAAGATCAAGTACTTGTATAAACACAACAAAAAATTTGTTCCCTAGGGTATAATTATTTTATTATGAGTTATTTAATAAAAGGAATAAAAAATATCACAATTTTGACCAGAATAGGTTATGAATATTAGTAGTTCAAATGTAGAAGCCACTTTTTAATAAAACTTCTTTTTAATAGCGAATTTTGCAATTTTAACTACTACTTGGTTTCTGTAAATGATAAACTAAAAACTAGTTTGGCTGTGTTTTTATTTATTAATTTATTTTTTTGGTGTCAACTTTTCCAAAACAGAGAAAGGAAATTAAATTTTATTATTTTAAAAAAATTTAAAGCTTTAATATTTACATTTAAGTAAAAAATAATTTTTTTCATAGTTTAGCTATGCTACATGCCATAAAATGCTCTGAAAATCTTAACAAAATATCACACAATTTAGCTCTCTAGGTCAACTCTCTATCTATTAATTTACAAATTGTAAAAAATTTGTAAATTTTCAAAATTTCAAACATGTTTAGCTTATCCAAATTATTGACCTTAATTTTTTATTGAATGATTGATGTAGAAATGCCCATTACTCTCAAGAGTACATAGAAAATCTGCTACAAAATTAATTTTATTTAAAAGTAGGCAACATAAGTTATATAGATATATGGAACAAGTTATTAAAGAATTAAAATATACAAGTGGGCTGCGCCCCCTGCTCGCTAACGCTCACCAACCCCCGAAAATTGCTACGCAATCTTAAATGGTTTGCTTCGCAAGCCAAGCTCGTTTTGCTCGCTACTAACTTAAGTACATTGCAAATGCGCAAAATTCTCAAAACAATCATTCAAATCCATATTGTTGTTTATTTATACCTCGACCCGCCCTATTCAGGGCACACGAGAGTAGAACAAACATTCTACTGACAAAACATACATAAAACACATAAAACACAAAAATTTACATTAGCAACTAGTATAAATGACATATAAAGAAAAAATTAAATTTTGAAAATATTTACACTCTAAAATACAAAGGCATAGAGAAATGCCTTAAACAAATAGCATAGAAATTAATTTTAACTTAATAATAATGAAATTACATGGCAGATAAGTAACTGGAAAACAAAAGAAGATTTTGACAGCTGTCGAAAGTGTAAGGCTCTCAAGGAGGCTGGATAGCAAGAATTTAGAAAGGAAATACGAAATAAGAAAAATAAAAATAAGAGTCATCTACAAAAAGTCTGCAATGAGGAAAAAATGTTTATAGAGTTTCTCTAGCGATCGGTATATTCAACAAACATATGTGAATAGATTGAGTAGAAACTGAGAAGTTATAGCTAGAAGGTGGTAACTGTTAATACTCATTAGAACGTGATCGTAATTCAAGGAGGGCATGGCGATGCGCAGGGCAAGTGATGTCTGAGGCTTGATGATAAGGATTATGGCTGGTTCCAAGAAAGGTATTGGTGTGCCAGCAGTTGATGCAATATTTTTCGTCGGAGTGACATTCATTTGTGTGATGGTTGCCTCCGCAGTTAGAGCAAGTGGCGAATTCTTGAGTGCAAGAGTGGGTGGAATGATCAAGACCTTGACACCATGAGCAGCGTCGAAGTAGAATTCTTTTTTTGATAATGCATCTGTTAAGGCCTATATAGATGTGTTTTGTCCTCAGGAGTTGTTGAGCAAGTTTACGCGATACATTGACAATGAGATGTTTTTTGTCATTATGTTTTTTGTGAGGTATTGACTTTGTGTAGGTGATGGTATTATTGTCAAATGATGATTCTCTGAAATGCTGGAGGATGTTGGATATACTGCTGCCATCAAAGAGAGCTGGTGCATTCAGAATTATAAGTGAGGTAAGGCGTTGTTCTTTGTCGTGGAATTCGAGCTTATTTTTGATGCTATTTGTTAATCTAGTCTTTGCCTCATGATCGTGAAACTTTATTTCGACGAAATTCTTTGTCTTGTAAACCTTCTTCACAATTGGTAGCGTTGTAGAATCATTTATGATTTTGATGATGTCATCACCAGATTTCTCGTCTTCAGCAGTGATGATAATAGGTGCGGGAGGAAGCTGTTTCTGGGTGATATTCCTGTAAGTTGAAGTATGGCAAGATTGTTTAAGTTCGTTGAGCTGATCTGATATCCTAATAATTTGTCGCTCTAAGTTCTTAATATGTGTTGGATCAACTTTATCTGAGAGTATAGAAATACGATGATTTAGTTTTTCTAGTTGTTGAACTTGTATGTGTGATGAAGAGGACTGGCAGCTGAACAAGGTTTTAATTTTTTGGATTGCCTCATTGCAAGCTTGTCTCTGAGTAATTGAGAGTTTGAACTTATCACCAGATTTGCTCTCTACATTTTTAACAATTATGCTGATTAATGTGTCTAATTCGTGAGAATTGTCAGGAGCTGGCAAAATTGAAGCAGATGTAATGGTAGTGTTGGCCGTTGTCGGTAATGGGGAAGATGGAGAGGTAAACTTATGATCGATGTTTGTGTTTATAACGTTGTGGATTGTTTCGCTGAGTGGGGATAAATTAGCCCGTGGTAGAGAATTTGCAGGACTATTCAGCACTGATTGTTGTGACATAGATAATAGATCGGCCTGAAGAGGTGAATTTTCTTGAAAAGGATTAAATGGCGATTTAGCCGATATTTGGGATGAAGAGGATGTTCGTGTTTTGCTAACGCCTTTTGCTTCTGTTTGTTCTATGTTAATTGGAGAATGATGGCCAGTTCTGGGTAAGCCTGCTAGTTTGCTGTTTTGTTGACTTTGGCTGATTCTTACAGCTTGCTTAAAAGGAGACTCAGTCGAATTGTGAGCTGAAGGGAGATAACTTTTAAGACGTGTTAATGAGATGTCACGAGGCGGTCTAGATCTGCCAGAATTGTTCTCTGGTGTTTGTTGATCAAATATAGTGCTTACTGTGTTCATGTTGGAAGATGTTGGTGTAGCACTGATGCCTTTTGCCTCTATTTGGTCTCTGCAGACTGGAGAAAGGCTACGAGTTCTCGATGAGCCACTTAGATTACTAGGAGGTGGAACACTAGCATTTGAAGTGTGCAGTGGTGGCTCCCCTCTACCATAAAGTCGTGGAGTGTTATCCACAGCAATTGTCCGATAAGAGTGCTTAGAGTTGTTTAGCTTTGGAAATCTGTTTCGTTTGTTCATGTTCCAGAAGAAAGTACTTGGTTGTTTACAAGGAGATGGACAAGTTATAGGAGTCAAAATAAAGATTTATGAGAAAATAAAGTAATAATTTTTTTTTTAAGATCTAATGGCGAGGGTGAGTCTTGACCGAGCCCCCAAAGAGACCCATTTCCGAAAGATTATTAGGATAATTATTAAGAACAGATGTTCCAAGAGCGTAAAGAAAATTTTTAATGATTTTTGATGATATTTGATGATTTCCGATGTTCCATTGATGAAATTGCATGCCACCGCCAGTTTAACAAATAGCAATGTCTAATGGGCCCTGTTAGCCTCAAACTAGAAAGTACGATATTTAATTTTGTTAAGTTTGTTGAAAAATGGCCAGATCAGTAGTTAGTTAGTGAAATAGTTGATAAAGACTATTAGAAAGCAAAAAAAAAAAGAGAAAAATTTTTTTTGTTGATACAAACGAGAATGATAATGAAATAGCAATAGATGTGCAGAAATCCTAATAGAAAACAAGAAACGTTAAAAGTGGCGGAGATTGAAAACTCCATTGGTTGATGCGTAATGCTCAAACATTAATGTATAAACTGGCAGCGGCGTACAAGTATAGAGAATTGCCTGATGAAAGATTGACGAGATACAGTAATGATAAATTAAGATAACTAATTATGCATCAAAATTGGCGATAGATAAATGATATGCAGGATAGGTAGTGGTTGGTATTCAAATCCATATAACAACTTTTTTTTTTATTAAAAATTACATCTTTGTAGTAAATACTAAGTCATTAAAATAAATTTGAATTCAAATAAATGACATGTAATTCGTTAAGCCCATTAGAAATGTGCTATAGTATAAAATCTTAAGATAAAATTTCTAAAACTGATATCTCTTTAAAAAGGTTAAAATTTTGGCTATAATTAAGTCTATTAAAAATTGAAATAAGTGAATTGCAATGGAAAAACCTGCATAAACAAAACATTATGTTTTTTTAAAAAATAATAACCATGAACGATTCACAACTTTGTTAAAAACATAAGAATAAATCTTTGAACTTTGACATACATAAGAAAAACTTGCAGATACTAAACATTAATTTGAAATAAATACTAAATACGAACAAATACTGAGAAAGATTAAGGGCTTTGTTAATAACAAAAAATAATTACTATTAAAGATTAAGAACTTCTTTAAACACACAATTATAAATTTCTGGACTTGGAGCTATCACTGTTAGGCTGTCAAATGATCTAACCCTAGAGAGGACAACATAAAGTTGCCCATGACTAAAAACTGGTTCAGTCTATATAAATTCGTGAAAAAAAGCGCTTTTGACAAAATATTAAAATGGAGATCTATCAACAAAGACTACTCACTTCTGCCTAGCTTAATAGTATGAGATTGCCGCAGCTGAATTGAACAACCTGCTGATGCTCTCTCTGGTTATTCCAGTTTCCGTTTTTAAAAGGGCTATATGTTTAGCCACTTCAGCTAGATTTGGCATGTGACATTTTTAGCGGCAATCATTGGTTGATTTTCTAGCGTTGCCATTCGGGAAGTTGTAATGAGGCTTTTTTTGTCGCCGTGTAAGAGAAATATATATATATATAGAGATTTACAAATAAATCAGTTTCCTGAGTTATAACTTAATTAAAAAAAGAAAAAATTTTAAATATTGCATAAGAATTTCGAAAAATTCATTAAATCCTTTAATAAAAAAAAAATTATACTAAAAATAAACAATATTAAACAATGAGAAATAAGTTTTATTTCTTTTAGAATTCATAATTTAAATAGTGAAAAGTAAACTATTTCATTCATGTAAATGTTAATATAACTGAAAAAATGATTTTTATGAATAATTTTTTTTTTTAATGTGTGATATACATTTTGTAAGTTGCATAGTAAGAAAGGAAAGTTATTTTGATATTAGTAACTATATTAAAATTAACTAAACTTATTGGCAAATAGCATAAGATATTTAAATTTTTTTTTCTTGCCAGAAGAGATTCAAAATATCAAAATTGTACTATGTTAAGAGAAATTCAGCAGAGTTTAAAATGAAGATTTGATTTTGCTCATTTTTCAGGTATCCACAGAATATTACTTAAGATTTCAGGAGACAAAATATATTTCAATTCTTCAGATTTAATTACAATTTTTTAAATAAAGATTTAACCCCTAGCAAGCTTATCAATAATTATGATCAAAGTGAATGAATAAATATTAAATTTGACTTTAAGGCAATAGAATAAAGAATTGTTTGATATTTGCACTACTTTAACTAATATTTAAAGTTTCCCTGTATTTGATTTTGCTTAACACAATTAATTAAATGTATTACATTACTATTTCATGAAAATTTTATATTGATTTATTGAAAAAAGGTAGCATGCTTAAAAAATAATGAAAAGTAATGGAATCTTATTAAAGTGATAGAAAAAAATTTTCACAAAAAAATATTCTATTATTATTTACAAAATAAACAAATTTTAAAGAACTGTAAAAAACTTAGTAGAAGGGTTAAATCTTGTTTATATTGATGCTTTATAATCAGCAGGGAAATCGTGTCACCAAATTCATAAATGTCAAAAATTAAAAGAGTCATTTTTCTCAATTCTTTTCCTTAACTTGTCCATGCTAAAGCATTCTTTTTTATTTGTCTTATTTTTTTAATTACTATTATTTCATGTTAAACTGTGATTAAAAATTCTAAATGAGCAAAAAAAAATATGCACCAATTACACTTTGTATTTAAATTATATTTTTAAGAAAATAATGCAAATGAAATATCATAACTGTTCCCTTGTTCCCAAAATGGAATTTTTAACTTTTAAGTAATTTATTACATTAATCAAGAAATCTATAGATGAATTCACATCTAATCTGATTTAGTATGAATTTCTAATTGATTTAAGTATACATGATTCATATTCATAGATTAATTTGAGTATTTTGTTCTACACATAATTTTGAATATATCCCCAATATTTGTGTATAAACTATCCCAAATACATAAAGTGGCAATAAAACTCAATTGGTGGCTTTAGATGAATAAAATAAAATTCCCGGGTTATAAAGAGCATTTTTCTTGAAAGAATATTAAAGTTTGCTTTTATAGTATATAAGTTTTACTTAATCTTAAAAACTCAATGTGTTACTTTATTGAGTGTAATTACTGTCCCCCTAGCTTTCTTCAATAAATTGGGAGTAAAAAAAAAATTAATTTGCACAAACTATATAATAACTTACTTTTATAGCAATTTCTTTCAATGCATAATTACCGAAATAATTACATTAGGAAAATGACTGCCGAATAAGGGATTGTATTCAAATAAGATATAAATATTATTAATTGAGAAAACGTTAAAAAAATTTAAATAAAAGTGTTTGGATAATTATGAATACATTATTTTTTGTGTACCACAGATAGTTTTGATTTAAAAACGTGAGCTTTGTAAAAAACAAATATTGCTAAAAAAACTATATCCAAAATTAGATGTATATTTTAAAATTTATTTTCATAATTTTTATTGGAAGTTTGCTCAACATATATTTCTTTCTTTTTTGCACCAAAAAAAATTTCGAATATTTGCATAAAAAGTTTCACTTATAGATTTAACTAGATTAAGATCTAAATGTTGTAATTTCAATTTGGATCTTTTAGTTAGCTCTACTTATAAAAAGTTATTAATATTATATATTTTTTATTTTTACATATAATAAACAAAGATTCGGTTCTTTAAAAAAAAGAAAAACAATTTCCCCATGACCTAGAAGTTAGCAATTTCAGCATTAGTAATTTGTTGATAGTTTTTAACTATACAGTAACCTCCCAATTATTTACTGACTTGAGTGACCCCTGAAGCGCGGATAAGCAAATTTGGGGATAATCTGTTAAGGGTTCCAAGAATGTGTTGACTAAATAAATGACCATGAGGATAAGACATTCCCAGTCATCAAATTAAGGCAAGATGGAAAAACTTTGCTATCAATATTATTGCTTTGAATAGCAACAATACCATCCAGGAGAAGAAACTGCTTTGATGGAATCTATTCATTGAAATTTGAACTTCATCCTGTATTCGTAGTTCCACAACTGTAAATCATGACTCACATTGTTTTGCTGTTTCTCACCATTTTCAGTGCTCCTTATTACTAATTTATTGCACTTGAAGCTGCAATGTTTCAGTGTAGACCTATTATTTGATTAGTTGCGAACATCTAGACTACAAACATGAATCTTTGCTAGTATGTTGTTCTCAAAAGTCTTGAAATAGTTTCATCTCTCTAATAGTTTCATCTCTCTAGTCTCAATTCTAAACGTTATGTTGTTTGTCCTTGTGAAAAAAAGGTGAAGCGCTGATGATCTGAATTCTCTACCTGTGGATAATCGGAAGTTTACTGTAAAACAATTGCATAAATATGGGTAATAAAATCAATATCAAGAATAAAAGTTCTAGTTATGCCAAAAGTGAAGAACAAACGTGGCATAAATAAAAAGATTACACAAAGCATGCATATTTATCAAAACTCAATAAAGAGTTAACTTATGAGCTTCTAAGTTAACATATAAATAGGAAGAATCCACAATGTGCTAGTTTGGAAAAAAAAAGAGTAGCAAGAATTGTTAGAAAAAAATAGGCTAGGCCCTTTAAGAATAAGTTAACATTAATATCCTCATAAAAATTGATGCAAATACCTGCATAGTTAATTAGAGGTATGACTTTTTACAGTAACGAAGAATGGCACTGAAAATCCTGAGTCATTATTGCCAAATGAACTTTATTCTAAACATCCTGAAACTCCAACAGATAGTATGGAATAAAGCAAATAAATCAGTGTTAGGTTTGCAAGTACTCACTTGGAAAATGATTTTAATTTATAAACATTATTACATTACACATTATGCTTTACTTTCATCAAAAGTCTACATTTTATTCAAGAAATAATAATAATACAGTGAACCTGGGATATAGTGAACACTCGGATATAGTGAACTTTTTTAGCGGTCCCGTCCGTATTCCTATTTAAATAATGTTATTTTTAACGCTTATAGTGAACAGCTTAGAACTCGGAAACTCGGTTATAGTGGACTCAAATTTCATTTCTTTAAATATCTTTTTCAGTCCTCCATCTTTAACACCTTTGAAAATGAATGCATTCCAATAAAATGTGTCATATTACTCTCCTTTATGGTTATCACTTTTAACTATACTGTAATAAATGTCAAACAGATCATTTATCTTATACTCCCCCCTCCCTGACAAGCCTCGCTTTATCTCTTTTCCCCAAGCTTGCTCTACAACTAGTTAACTTGGCCACCTGCTGAATTTTTGGAATTTTCTTATCTTTACAAATCACCCCTTGACAATCAAGAAGGGGAACAATTTAACTCATTCTACAGCTGCTCTCTTCATATTCTTACATTATCTATTTGAGACAAGATTTTTATTTCAAAAGCAGTGAAAATGGCAAATTCTCTAAAGAGAAAAGCGTTTTCGATAGAGGACAAAGTTAAAATTGTAAAGCGTATTGATGATGGAACCAATCAATCGACACTGTGTAATGAAATTTCCTTGTCAAAATCTACAGTTTCAAACATTTGGAAAAATCGAAGTGCAATTCTTGCAGCATACGACAAAAACATGGTTTCATCGAAAAAACTGTGTGGAGATGAAAGAGAAAACGTAGAAGATACTTAGTTAAGATGGTTCGAAATCTTGTTCAAAATGTAAATATCTTGCATTCTTCGCACATTGTAGATAAGAAAATTGATGAACTCAATTTAAAATCAAATTGTATTCAATCAAAAATCACAAGTTTTTTTCATAAAAAGTGAAAATAAAACTAATATTTAGCGACGTAATTACTTTTTTCATCAATTTTTGCTTTATTATCCGTTAATTAGTTAATAATTTTTTAAATAACTTATGCAAAATTGCAAAGCCAATTTTCAATCATTCAACTGTCTTATGCAAAAAATATTCTTCAAAAAATTTGGATATAGTGAACCATCGGTTATAGTGGACACATTACTGAGTCCGCAGACGGTTAACTATTCGGGGTTCGACTGTAATTGGAAATAATAATAATAATAGGAATTGGTTTTCAAGAATATATTGTAATAAATTCAAAAATATTTTTTTCATTTTTAAGAAAAAATATGTGGTTAGTGGTTGTGATTATTTATGATAGCAATTTGTAATCAAGTACTTAGTAATACAGATTCAAAAACATTCTTATTTTTTTATAATAAATTGTTTAGACAATAAAGTAAAAGTATATTTTACTATGTGTTTAGGTATTGTGGATAATGCAAAAGAAAATTATGGAGATAAGATTATCATTAATGGGTTGTTTGAATGAAAATGTTTACTGGTTGTAGGCACAAAATGTATGACAAATTTTCAAAAAGTGAGATGAACTGTCATTTACATATTTCCTAGCAATATTATTTATTTTCTTAAAAATATTCAATAACTTTTCAAAAAAATATCATTTAAAATATTTTTCATGTTTTTTTAATAAATTATTTATTGATAAGAAAAAAGTTAATTATTTTCTTTGTATGTTTTAAAAGCATTTAAGTGAGCATGCAGTAATTAATTACATTTTCTCATGCAATGGCAATTTAAAACTTTAACTAAATTTTTGTTTTAAAGTTTCTTTATTGCTAGTCATTGATTTGCAGACTTCAATCAACAGTTTTAATGTAAAAATTATCAACATTTAGTTAATTATGATATGAATTCCTAATTGACTGAGAATGACATATAGGGTACATGGGTGGAAAAAGATGCAAAGAGTGAACTCATATTATATTGCAAAATATGAAAACATTTACAGAAGTAAATTGAATGATGAATTTTATATAATCAATTAAAAAAAAATTTGTACCAGATTACAGTTACTCTTGTACATGCTATTAAACAGAGCAAATGCTGGGCTGAATAAAGTTCAGCAACAAGGGCTACACTACATGGAATTTAATATATAATTTGTATGTAATAATGTAGTACAATTTTACAAAAGTAATTGAATGAATTTTAAAAAAAATATTCAAATGTACTTAATACAGGATTCCCACTCTTTTAAGAAAGCAAAAATAAAGGACTTTAAAAATAATAGGATTATTTATCATCGAATATGCATATATACCACCAGTGACAGTGCCAATTATTGACCTTTCTTGAAAAAGAAAATCAATCAATAAAAAAAAAAACAATAAAAGGCAACTTTATTATAATATAAGTACTGATAAAATTGTATTTACTAACAGGGCTCGTCGAAGTGAGACCGAGTAATTTTTGCAAACCTAAGTCGGATTTTTGAAGGGGAAAAAAAAACATTTTCAGACTGTTAACGGTTAAAAATATCTATGAAACTAATCAGTATTCCATCTTTAATAATTTCATTGAAATTGAATCGTAAAATTAATTGGTGAAATCAAGATTTGCAATTTTCTTTTCATATATTTAAAAAAATAAAGTTGAGAAAAAATTATTACAACAAGTTTTTATATTGCGGTTTCTAGAAAATAGCTGCCTACTTGTTAAAAAAAAAAGAGGAACACAAAGCTTGATAAGCTAATCATGGGAAATTATGACACAAAGTGAAAACAAAATATCAAAAACTAAACTATTGATATAAAAATATCAATTTATAAATGTTTCATGCTGAAAATAATTTTTTGAGCTAACAGTTTTAATTAAATTACTTACTAATAAAGAATATCACATGTTTATAGTAATTAATTCAAGAAAAAACTTACTTCTTACATAAATCATAATACTTGATTTTAAAAATTGAGTGAATATGAATCGTGAAATTGGATTTTAAAAAAGCGAAAATACAAATTACAATACTGAATTTTTAAATCGCGTAAATGGGAATCATGATGCATAACTTTTAAATCACGAGAATATGAATCACATCGCATAACTTTTAAATTAGCTAAATATCAAAATTGAAGATTGATATTAAAATCGTGTGAATGAGAATCGTGATATTAGCAGATTCCGATGGAGTTCCTAATATTCAGAATGGCGAAAATCAGCCAAATCAAAGGAATCAAATTGGCAGAAGAATCATAAACGTCTCGTCAATGTGATTTAGCAATAGTTTCAAAATCTCGTCGGATTATAAAACTTTGATTCGCGAAGCGCGCTAACCAATGGTCTAACAGAATTCCGTGATATTTGCGGAAAAATCACATGCCCTGCTTCTCGTTTTTAGACCTGCCCTGGGTTGAAAGAAAATTGGTATAAGGAGTGAAAAGGCACTAGAATGTCGAAAAATCAGAACATTTTGGCCAAAAACCGTAGTTTCAAAACAAAGCTAAAAAATCGGAACAAACGCGATTTAACCGGAACAGTTGGCAACTATGCTAGACATGCATCACATATTTAGTTGTGGGCCAATCTTGCTAAATATTCAGTTATGCCGAAAAAATTCTTTCTTTTCCATTAATAAAATGTTTCAAATGAATATTAAAAGAATTAATACTAAAAAGTATAATTAGAGTCATGCATGATAGTAGTTTTCTTAATATATCATGTCAAATTAAGTCCTTTTTCAAGTAAAAACAGACAACGCTGGTATTTAAGCACCTTAAATCATTCACTTTTTTTCATTTGGTTTGAACTTTTTTTTTTTAAATTTACTGAAATAAATATTTTTATGAAATTTTTATAGAATAAAAACACAATTATGTTCAGAAGACTTATAATTTTCAAACCAATGCTTTTCAGTGAAACTTATTAATAAAAGGCTCTAAAACCATTTTTTAAGGGTATCAACACATTCCTTAGGCAGAAAATTGATAAGGTTACTTAATTAATAAGTACTGGTAAATTATTTAATTTTTAATCATTTATAGACATTTACTTGTAATATTTTTTATTATCCTCTATCACTCTTAATATTACTCTCTACTATTACTATGATTTGATATTTTATTTTTATTGCAAATTAACAGTTTAAAACAAAACAGTATTCTTCATTATTAGTGGCATTTTCTTATCCTGCAATATCACCTTATCATATTATGTTTATGGTACCTCAACTTTTATAATGAGGATTACATAAAATTTTTTCCAGCCAAAACTGTTATTAGGAATTAACTTTACATAGGATTACTAAACAATCTGATGAAAAACATGAACTAATTTTGCTACCAAAAGTTAATTAGAAATTTTAAAAGAAGAAGAAACATTTTAAGTTGCAATGTTAACTCAATAAAATGATTATTAAAATCTAAGTTAGAATTTTATTCTAATCCACATTTATAACAAAAGGTTTGGGACAGATTTTAGACAAAATGCAGAATATATTAATGAAAGAACCAGTATATGAATGAAATATGCTTACCCCCCTTGCCTGTAGCCCCCTCAGACACACCCTTTCTTGTCTCTCTTAAATGCTCTACCATAGTCTAATTCTAGGTGATAAAAGATCAACTTTTTGTTTTAAAAAATTGACCTGAAAAAATTGTTCCCATCAACTATAGTGATGCTGAAAAATTAAATATTTTTAAAAACCTTGTACCAAAATTAAGTACTTTTAATAGCCCTTATTTCCCAAAATAAAAATTAAGCAGTTTTTAAGGACTTCTAAGGAGTGTGGGGATATTGTAATAAGGAGGTCACCCAAGTCTGCACAACACGTGGGTTATCTGTATAAGTAATAAAGAAATTTACAAGTTTTATATTATTTAAAACTTACTGTAGAGGTATTCTACATCCTCTCCCAGACTGTTTCATGATTAATCTCAAGTTGATCATCTTTTTCCAACAAAACAATTTAATTATAGGTGAAGCAGGACTGTGAAGATGAGTCCTACAAGTAATTAATATTATGATATAAAGATTGATAAGTATAAAAGAGATACAAAAAATCAAAACAAATTAAAACCATGAAAATAACACACAAGCATCAAAACTATGATGGAGCATTATATTTGGTAAAAAGCACATTACAGAAAAATTATACAGAAAAACATTACAAATAGGTATAAAAAATTTTGAAAACAAATATAACTGAATTTAAAAATAATAAAAAGAGCAGTAAAAAAAAATTTAGGCTGATTTTTCTTAAGTATTTAAGCCCTTTCTCATAGGCTGATTAAAATATTCCACACTATTTGTAACATTTGTTTTTGCAATGTTTTCTGCATTGTACTTTGCATTAAAGATGATTTAATGTAACTGTATACAATTGTGCACTCTAATTGAAACTTGCATACAATTTTCAATTTGTAACATGTATTTTTGATTTTTTGATATTTATACTATTTATAATATTCAAACAAATGTAACAGAATCAAAAAATGTCATCAAGCTCTCTGTTAGCAGTGTTTAAACCCCTCTCTAAAAAGTATTTAAGAGAAATTTTAAAATATATTTTAAATGTTTCTTTGAATATCAGTTTAAGAATCTACCAGTTATTTAAAATTCAACTAAAATTTACTGCAAACATAGAAAATAAGAAGCTTTTGATAAATGTGAAACTTTACAGCTTGTTATTAAATATATATATATATATATATATATATATATATATATATATATATATATATATACATACATACATACACACAAATTAACATGAAAAACATGAATAAAATAAAAATAAAAAACTAAATGGTAGAGAAACAAGAATGGTAAAGGCAAATAGTCGTTGTCAAGACACATCTAATTGCCATAAATAATGCGATATTTCTGAATAAAGAATAATTATCCTAAGATAAAAATTATTCTTTATATGTGTCGATATCGCAAAAACCTAATGTTGTAAAAAATCATGAAATAAAAGAAAAATGTAAAAGGAAATCAAACTTACCGGCGTGAATTAAAACGCGGTTTAGGTTTAAAAGTACAATAATAAAACAGTTAACAAAAATCGCGAAGATGTCAAATATTGCTTATAGCTTGAATCGAATATAATAAAATTAAAAAAACATTTGATCGAAGAAGAAGAAAAAAAAATGTTTAGGTAAAATATTAGTGCTGCCATCTATGAGAAACAATTAGTAAAAAGGTAATAAAATTGAAATAATAATAAAAATGTTTAACGGATTGAATAAATTAGCAGTCTTAAAAAAAAAAAAAAAAAAAAAAAAAAAACATTAATAGGGAAATTAATTTAAAAGTCAGTCTGTCAGGATAGAAAGTCGTTTATAGACTTATCCTTCATTCATAAAATCTAACATAATTTTACAGAATACACATATCCATCTTTCATAGGGTGACTTATTTAAAAATCAGAGCCTGCATACAGGAATAGAAAACCGTTTATAGGTTTTATTCTTCATTCATACAACCTTACATAATTTTAAAGTATACACGTATCACCTGCATTCATTTGGGGTGGTTCTTTACGAACCAGAGCCCATTCCACTTATACAAAAATAAAAATAATTAAATAAATAAATAAATAAATAAATAAACTGTTTATTATACTGGACAATTAAAATTAAATTAATTTTAAGAGGCTACAAATATTAAAAAGTAACTAAAAATATTTAACTAATCCAGTATAAAAGGTCATACATCCAAACTATTCCGTCCAGTGGCTTTAGGAATAGTTTATCATAGTTAGTTCCTACCTTGAAAAAATCAGAGCTTATTCTTAAAACAGAAAAATTAAATAAAAATTAAAAATTAATGTACCAAGTTTTTTAAGATTTTTTTAAAATAGAAATTAAGAAATGAACTAGGAAAATGGCTATTAATTAAATCGTTTTTATATATATCAGTATCTAATAAAAACTCGTTATAGTTAGAATTATTCCTGTAAAATCTATGAATTTGATTGGCAATAATATTAGAAAAAACCTTATTGGCTAAGTTAGAGTTGAAATCTATGCATTTTTTAACTGGAAATTTAAATTCATTTCTTTTGTCAAAAAGTTTAAATGTAATATTTTTATCTGCATTAATATTAAGAGTCAAATCTAAAAAATTTGCTGAAGAATTACTATTATTTGTTTTATTAAGAATTAATTCATTTGGATAAATATGTTTTGCTAGAATATCGAAATCATTAAAATTAATAACTAATAGATCATCAATGAATCTGAGAAAGAGAGAATCAATTGGAAGATTAACATGTGATTTTACAAATCTATATTCTTGTAGAAAAAGAAAAATATTGCAGATGTTAGTACTGAAATTATTTCCCATGGGAATACCATTAATTTGTTGAAAAAGGTGGTCATTGAAAAGAATATAATTGTTGTTAAGGTTAATATGTACTAGAAAGTTCCAGTTATCTTCATTAATGATATCACTGAGATTAAACATGCTATGAATTTGAAGAAGGTCATCATGAATTTTATTAGTTGGAAGGGAAGTATAGAGGTTTTCGAATTCAAAACAGTGAATTGAATCTACATTTTTTAAAGTTTTTAGTGTATTTAAAACCTGAATGCTATTTTTAATATTCCAATTTAAATAGTTATTTTTAGTAAGTTTATTAATTTTGTTATAAACTTTTTTAAGAATGTTTTCAAAGTAAATACCGATTTTTTTCATGTTACTATTAACGACACTTGCAATAAACCTGAATTTGGTTGGAATCTTATGGAATTTTGGATTGGCAAAAAGAAAAGGAAAATTGTTAATATTATTTGGTTTAATTTTAAGTCTTTTATAGATAGCATTAATTTTATTAATAATAATATTACTGTTGGTGTTAAGTTATTTGTAGGTAATATTGCTATTAAGTTCATTGGAAAGAAGTTGTTTGTAAAAAAATTTTCAAATAATTGCAAAATTATTACTAGCTTTATCAACAGTGGTTATACAAAATTTATTTTGAATATTTTTAATATCTTGTCTTAAAACAGAGTTAAAAATTAGATCCTTTTGAAAAACTAATTTGTCCCTTTTAATATTGATTTTAAAATCTTTAATGATATTCTCTCTCCATTCAAAGAAACCTTCAATTGGGAAATTATGTTTGTAAGATAATTTTAAAATAAAATCATCGAGATTTTTAATAAAAATGGAAATAACTTTGTTTTTAGAAGTTGGAAAAGATGGTCTAAATTTTGAACCTAAAGACATAAATTTTTTAATATTATCGTTGTCAATAATATCTAAATCCCCTGTAATAACGTGTTTATGGAAGTTATCAAAAAAAGGAGTATCTTTATATATATATATATATATATATATATATATATATATATATACACAGTGGAGCATCGTTTATACGACGATCACTCATACGACGTTTACATTTATACGACGTTTTAGTGTGGTCCCAAATCATTCCTATTCATTTTAATGTACAAATATATCGTTTATACGACGCACAGAATCGGTTATACGTCGGTTTTTAGATTTTGTTCACGTTTATTTAATTTTTTATTTTTTCTTGTGTATTTTAAAAACGGGTGGAATTTGCCAACATGAATGATACAGAAAAGGGTGCCAACAAGAATGCTTGGATGACGATAGTAATTTTTAGTAGATGACTGAAAAAACTAGATAATGTTATGAAGAGGCAAAAACGAAACATTTTGCTATTCATCGACCAATGTCCAGCGCACCCATCGATACTAATTATTTTGGAAAATGTAAAAGCTCTCTTTTTTCCTGCAAATTGCACAAGTGCGCTTCAGCCATTAGATTTGACCGTGATAAGAAATCTAAAATTGCATTATCGAAAGCAGTAAGTTCAGCTCGCTATTCAAAGCATTGTAGAGACTAATAGCAAGAAAATATAATTAAAGGTAACATATATTCAAATTGCTCACTGCAATTTTTCTTCTTTGGTTATTTGTTTGTTTTGCTTTGTCTAATTTAGAAATTTATGTAAATCAACATGTTAAACATTAAAATTAACTAAACAGAGTTAGTTTCAGTTTTAGAAGTAAAAATCGATTATACGACGTTATCGTTTATACGACGTTTTTCGGTGGTCCCTTCGGCGTCGTATAAACGATGCTCCACTGTATATATATTTTAAAGTGTCAATATAAAAAGTGAAGAGAAATTCTTATTGAAGAGAAAAAGGAATAGCAAATCTTAAAACATTATTAGAGGTCAATGCATTAAGGATCTTATTTTAAGAATCTTGTGAAAATTATATATATCAAAAACTATGGTTCTATATTCATCAAAATACTATATGATTTTTTTAATAACCATATTAAGAAAAATATATGACCATATTAAGAAAAATGCATGTGACCATATTAAGAGAAATACATGAACTTTTAAATTAAGAAATAACAAGTTAATAACCACTTCAAAACCTGAAAGATAAATAAAAGTCTTCAAAAGACACAATAGCAATTGCAACTTCTAAGTTAACTCTTGTTAAATTTTAGATACAAGTTAGAAAAATATTCCACCTGATAGAAATATTTATTATAAACAAATCATTGTGAAATAATGGAAATGTACAAGAATTAAATAAGTTTACTTGAAGTATAAAATGAAAATTTTCAAAAACAACAAAGTAATGCAAACAGCAGTATTGAATTGTTTATCCACATACACAAAAGGAATACTTAGAAAATAAAACGGACAAAATCTAAAAATGTTTAAATTAGACAGCACAAAAAAATATCCTTATAATAAATACCATTCTTGAATTTGCAAAAAAAAAACTATATAATTGCTCAAAAATATCTTTCTGAGACAAACTAAAAAGCGTAGTAGAGTTTTAAAGCAGTCTTATCGATATGTTATCAGTTCATAACATACTGAACAAAATTAATTTAATTCTATTCAAAGAGGATTAAACATTTTAGAGAAGGCTTGCAATTTCAATTGCGATTTTTGGTGTAACCCAGAAAAGTAAGCTTATGCCCAAATATTGTTGTTCAGTTCTCACAAGCGATTGCATGCACACAAGTTTGTATCTAACAAGGGTGGAACACATCTAGAAAATTCCTATTAAAACTAAATTAAGCTTAAATTAAGGAGCATGTGGTTAAGATAGGGCACAAATTAAACGTGTGATAATATTTAATAATAGCCAAGACAAGTTATTGGTCGAAAATGTCATCACAGTTTGTGGGGAGGGAGATGGTGGGTATTGCATGAGACAATTTTGAAAAATTGCTGAAAACTTTTTCTTAAAATAAGTTTTTTTATTTATTTTTATTTAATCATTTATAATTGATTTCTTATTAGTTTCAAGAAATATAACTTCATTATTTTCAAATGCGTATTTTAGTTTATTTTAAAACTAAGTTAATATTGGTTTAGTTGAATTTTTTTTTTCTTTCATGGTGTAACAGTTAGGCTGTTCACCTTCAACCTGTGAGGTCAGGAGTTCAATTCAAATTTCTTTATCTAAAAAGGTTAATAACTATTTAATAAGTTTTATTCAAGTTATAAATTATAATTTTTTTAATCAAAATTAATTTGTTTAAAAAATTAAATTTTTAAGACAAAAATTTATAAATGTTTTATTTTTCTTATTTTTTAATCAAAATATTTGAATTAATTTTTAACTAATTATAACATTTCAATGTGAATTTTAAATTACAAAATTTCTTAACTTAAATTTGTAATATAAAAAAATAACAACAAAATTTTAACTTGAATTACACATTTTTTAATTAATCCATATATTTTAATAAAATAAAATTATACAGGTACTGATATTTTCTGTTTTTAAAATAATTTATAAATTGCATAAAACATGTTAAATAGTTCATTTTTAGAAAAGAAAGTTAAAGATTATAAATATTCTATCGAAATCCGAACCTCTCAACAGAAAATGGAAAGTCTAAATGCTGCACCACAACTGCAGGTGAGTTTCAAAGTTTTTCTGAATTTAAAGGTAAATGAACTGAAAGTTTAAAGAGTAATATTTTGCTCTTGGGGCATTTCCTTCTAAAACATGCACAATCTATAAAACTTTTTTTTTACATTAGGCATTTTTGTGTGCCATAGTTGTAAAATTATTTTTGAATTATTTGCTTTATACTTTTACCCTATCTTGAAAATAAGTGAATATGAATTATCAATCAACTGTAAAATAGTACTTACAATTAAAGCAAAATATATATACATAAAAAAATAACAATTCGGAAGTTATAATATGATGCAATTTTTCGTCAATTAAAAATACTTAAGAGTAATAGAAAATTGGAGTAATTTTAAACTATATACAAATTGAGCAATCAACTATGAATTTAAGAAATTATGAAGATAAAAAATTTATGAAGGAACAGTCTCAATTATAAGTGAATTAAACTCAAAGCAATAACTCCCAACTTAACTGCATGAATCAATTCAATTAGATGTATTTTGCAGTTTCATTATCAATATTTTATATGTTTACAGAAACCGAGAAAATGCTAATCATGACAAAAACATTTATAAAAATTCCGTAAAATTAAAGTTATTTTTAATTCTACTTATTTCCCACCTTAATTCCCAAAGAAAAAGAAGAATTGCTTAATATCCAATCTTTATATTAAATCCAAATTCATAAATGATAAAAAAGTTAAATGAAGTTAACACAATGATTATATTCAAACTTTGAAAAAAATACTGCATACCGAACGGTAACTAAAGTCATGTACAGAAACGAAAATTGTCTGCTAAAAATTCTGGCTTTCTAAATATCAAAGTGAAAGTCAGAGGGAAAAATTATGTATTCCCTTTTCACCTTCAAAGATCTACTCATTGGAGCTTTTTGAAAATTGCATTGGTGCAAATTTTTTTACCATTTCATACTTATGACTAATAAATTAAATACATCAGAAATTACCAGATTTTCAAATAGGAATAAAACTTAAATTTTCACACGTAAGCAAATTAAATAAAAAGCTGCAAAAACCACACATATTAAAAATAGTGCATGGTTAAAACAAGACTAATATTAGACATGGTTTGTTGAAGATCTCCTCTTCCCTGTTGGTTTTCCCACACCCTACTTTTATTTTGATATCCAATCACAGGAGAGGGGTAGATAAGGATAAGGGTCTTTTTCCAAATTTAAATCAGACTCCCATTTAACTGACCTTGAACTATTTTTATAGTAAAAAAAAAACGGCGAAAAAAAGGGGAGGGTTTTTAAAATTTTTATATTAGCTTTTATTAGTTGTATATAATACTTGTTTAAAACAAAGTTAATAACTTTTATTCGAATTTTATCCTTAAATTAAATTAGTACTGAAAAGAAAGTAAAAACCAGAGGGTGATGCAATATCCTGACACATGGAAAAAGGTTTGAAATTTGTTTAATTTTGCTGATAAGGGAGGTGTTTGAAATTGCTAAAAATATGCTTATATAATATTTGAATGACTTCTAATTTAAAGTAATGATAATGCGATAATGGTAGGGATAACCATTAATAATTTGCCCAAATAATGTAACAGTAGTAAAAGGATCAAATGAACATCAAAATGGATTTTTAAAAAATTGGTCAAAATTATTAAATAATGTTGAGCTTTACCAAGAAGCTATAAACTTGGAAAAACAGTTATCAATTGCTTACATTCACTCTTTGGAAATAACAGTAAAAGGATAAATAGAATGGAAATAATCAAGGTTCAGCTGTTAGAACACTATTAGAAACTTCACAAGTTTGAAAAAAGGTAATTTAAAACTTTTCGTTTAAAATTAATACAACAATGATACTTTTAACAATATTAATGATAGAGCATACCTAATAATTCAAAGATACATAAGTGTTGGAAGAGCTTGAGAATTCTCCTTAAGACACACTAAACAACATTTTTTATATTATTGATCGTAAAAAAACAAATCTTATCTCCAATAATTATAATTTTTCAAGGGGATTGAAAAACATTCTAAAAATGCAACATTTAGTTATTTTGTTATAAGAAATTCATTAACAGTATATTTTAATACCAGTGTTCTCCTTAATCCTTTTGTGAAGGGCAACTCTTTCAGCTTGCCCTTTGACCCCAATAAATGCTCTTTGCCCTTTTTATAAAAATAAGACACTCTCTTTTAAAAATATTGTCTTTTTATTCTGATTCCATTTTGAAAAAAATTAATTCATTGCTTAAATAACAATTACACATTGGTAAAATTATGTGTTTATAGGTTAAATTCAGATTACTTTTACAAACATTTACTTTGTTTGGACTATTCTCAACTGGTTAACATTCTATAATAGAAGTATCTTTTTAGGGGGAGGTCGGGGAGGAGCATATTAATAATTTTTTTTAAGTAATTTTAAAACTAATTTCTAAATATTTTTTTTTCAAAAAGTGCACATTTTAAAGTTTATTTTCTTATAATTTTTAGTTAAAATTATTAAAAAACGCTCTCAAGCTGTTTATCAATTAATCATTTTTTGTTAGTTTACTTTTAATTGAAAAAAAATATGCACAGAGTTTGTTTGTTGGCATACCTTTAATTATTTTCATTAACAACAATCTCTTCTCAGATTTTGATAATGAGAGAGAATTACCTTTAAAATATACTTATAAGATAGTATGAGACAATTTATGATAGTATGAGGTAATTTAAAAATTGTCGTGGATAAAATTCACTTATAACATAATATTACAAATTTCAATTTTTAATGTGAGTTCCTTTCAAAACTCAAAAAGCTTTTTTCAGAGAGGAAGCGCTCAACCCTATTTTATTCGAAGGGAGAACTCTGTAATACAATATATTTCCTATTTATATAGACACGAGTCAGAAGTGATTCTTTTTTTAAAAAATCTCATTTGTTTCAAATTCATATTAATAAACAAAATTCAAATGAATAAGTCACTATATAAGTCAAAGTAAACTAACTAAAAGGATTTGCTATTAAATAAGAAATTTATTTAATTTAAGAAGGATTTTGTTGAGAAGAATAAAAAGAAATATATAAAAATATAGAAGACAAAAAATCTAAATTTTGAGGTTTTTTAGAAACTTTATAATTTTATAATAGCTATATAATAGATCATTATAATGACTTTTTCAATTTTGTATTTGCGTATTTTGCTTTTAAAATATTTGTACAAATATTTTAAGACACAAATCTGTTGCAATGCCGATAATAAGAATTAGTATTAGACCCTGCTATTTCGTTATCCAAATAAAACTTATTCTTTTAAATTCTGTAGGAGAAAATACATTTTTCAGAAAATCAATAATAAAATTAGGTTCTTCAAAACATTTTTAGAAGCTTAAACTGCTGAACAAAGTTTAATGGGAATTATTTTTAAAATCTATATTCTACCAAAAAAGGTATTGCAGATTTTTATTTTGCAGTATACTTTCATCTGATTAAGCAAAGAGAAAATAGCATGGGTAAAACTAATAACATTAATTTACTTTTTTAGTTTACATGACACATAAACCTTGATTTCTATTTTTATCATTTTAAAGATAAATTTGTGATTGTTCTCATTAAACTAAAGAATAATTAGGTCATTGAATGAGCCTAAAAGCTCAACTTTTAGGCACATTCAATCACCTAATTCCTCTTCTTTCCTCTAAAAAAAGTTCCTCTGCTTAAAATTTTTTAGGACAAATTTGTTGCATGAAAAAATTTTTAAAAAAAGTTCAAAATAATAAGGTATAAAATTTTTAACTTTTCAGTGTTTTATGCAAACTTTATTATAGTTATTTATTTTTATAAACAAAAAAAAATTTCAAACTTGAAATAGTTTTTTATATAATATGTATCGTCACTGAGAAGGAAGATAAATAAGAAAATTTGATAAAGACTACAAAAATTGCAGCAATTACAAGTTTACATATTTTATAGTCATTACTTTACATTTATTAAGAGTTTTATCAATTCAAATTTAGCCAAACACTGCATGGGTATAGATGTGGTCAGATAAATACCCAGTAAGTATGGTATTTATAAATGGGTATTTACCTCTGCCTTGGGGGTAGTACCCTAAATCAAGGCTTTTATAACTTTTCGTCACTTTTAAAATATCCTAACCATCATTTGCCTTGCTTATAGTTCTGGCAATAACATAACATTTTTAATTTCAAAAAATGAACACTAAAGAATATCAATTCCAGGAAAAATAGTTCAAAAAACTATAAATACCAAGCAGAGGAGCTAAATTGTCACAATAAAAAGCAATGTTAAAAGGTATTGTGCAGTATCACAAAGTAGACTTTATGTTAAGTGATTTACGTGAAAATTGAGCGCTTTTCAAGAAAAATTCGTTTTTTTCGAAGACAATGGCATTAACTGGATAAAATAGAAGAAATTTATATGCATAAGGGATGAGTTTAAAATTTCTTAACTGTGTTCATTTCTATTAATCCCATAAATTTAATATTTATATTAAATGACTAAACTAAAACTGGAAATTTCTTTTGTAAGTTTTTGTAAAAAAAAAAAAAAAACAATATAACTATTTTATTTAAAATAAATGCTTTTTTTAATGTAATTTTAAAATCAGTTGATATTTTAATGAAATTTTAAAAAAAAAATCATTTTTTCAAAAAATATTAAAGTGAGCAATTTAATTTTTATATTAGTGAATTATTTTGTCAAGTATGAGGAAAACAAATCTTTAACAAATCACCAGAAAGAGGAAGTGAAGATCTACCAAGATCATTGAGTGACGCTCCTCCCTTGGAATGTAGGAAAAAGAGGGAGATTTGTTTTCAAAAGACCGCAACTGAGTCCCCCCCCCCTCCTTTCCCATGCAGGTGGCTAGTAAAAGAGGCATTTCCTGGAACCTTTTTATTGAAAGAAGAAATACTGTGGAAAAGGGTAAACGGGGCAAGCGTTAAAGTGGAGGGGGAGTCAAAATGGAAAATTTGAATAGGTCTAAAAGGATACACGTCCTTGAAAAACAAAACATTCGTTCTTCCCCATACCATGTAATATTTAGGAGGCGGGGGGAAGGGGGTAACGTTCCTTCTTTAGCAGATTCTTTGAGTCATAGAAGAAAAAATAAAGAGAATCTGATCAGCGTGCCCCGCCTTTATGCTTGATTGATAGCCAATGATTGGAGAGAAAACAATAATTTGTTACTTCCCCACCCTCAACTTAAATGATCTCCTCTTTACACTTATTTTCTTTCACAAATAAGGAGGAAATGAATTTTTCTCCCCCACCTACCCACCTTAATGAATGACGGGAATTTCCCTTTCTTGCTTGAATCATTCTAGTTAAAAATGGCGGATTATTATTTTCATATGTCAATATTTTTTCGTTTTCTATATTTTAAGCAATATTTTTTTTCCAATATTTCATATTTTATTGATTAGATATTCTAATATTAAAACATTATTCCCTTTAAAAATAATGTTTATTTATTTTTTGTTTCTTAGATTTAGATCATTTTAAGCTTTGTTCCAGAATGACATGAATTTCCCCTTCCTGCTTGAATCGTTCTAGTTCAAAATGGCGGATTAATATTTTCGTAACCGTTAAATTTTTTTCGTTTTCCCTATTTTCAGCAATAATATTTATATTTGATTGATTAGATATTCTAATGCTAAAACATTATTCCCCTTAAAAATAATGTTTATTTATTTTTTGCTTCTTAGATTCAGATCGTTTATTAAATCATTTTAAGCTTTGTTTACATTGGGGGTCAATTATACGGAAAAATCTATTATACGGACTTCTGGAAGTCCCACCGATTCCGGATACGCGACTTTACACTGTAGTACTTAAAAATAAGGACCTAAAAAATGTTTCATACGAAATAAAATAATGTCTCAAATAAATTCGAAAAAGAAAGAAAACACCAAAAAAAAATTTGTCTCGTTTCAGTAAAAAAAAATTACATTATTTCTTTCAAATTAACTAACTTATAGTTTTTTATTCATAAAATTTGTAACTAATAAATTTTTCTTAAATTTATAACAATGGGTAAATCTTTTGATTTTGCAGTAAAAACTTTGAAAGAAAAATCTTCAACAAAAACTCTTATAGTTAAGATGAGGTTCGATTTATTGAGATTGCAACTATAAATCAGGGTCAGGTAAATATCCAGTGGGTAGGGTATTTACTCTTGCAATGGGTAAGTACACCAAAATGAATGTAAAAATTAAATTTATTGTTAATTACTGACTAACCATTATATCAGCTGATAGCTTCTTGTTTTTGACAACCAAGGATACCACCATCAATTTTTTCATGTTTACAATCTTCAGCTTCCAAAAAGGATGTCCAACATTTTCATCTTCTA